>NC_091123.1:89559253-89905253 GCF_040183065.1 Periplaneta americana
ACTTATTTACTACACCTCATCTTTATGTTGGGAGGTGTTTTCTAAATGGCCCAATAATTTGTGAAAGAGTAGGCCTGTATTTTCCTGCTGGATCTCTCGCATATTATTTTGGTAATTAGTAGATTAATATGATCTAATATTAAAATATATTTTGTCTGACAACATGAAATTCATTGCTTTGACTAAACAGTTTACGATTGACGAGACCTAACCTAAAAATGTATTCTGTTTGCTCACGTGAAATGATTAGTACAAACTCCGGAAAACGAATGCCACTTTGAAATGTATGCTTAAAAATACTTACTCCTAATAATTTTGATATTCTACTTATAATTGCTGTATAGGTGCGCATAATTCCTTCTTCATTATCTTCTTCCTTCAATTCATTAAGGGCTACATATGAACTACATAGATTCCTGAAGCATACTCTTGAGTGGCACACGCTTTCTTTCTTGGAGGAGTCACTGCCATGCTGTTTCCGCTCTTTGACATTATTGTAATAAAAATCTAAAGACGAAAGAAATTAATGAAAATGTGAAACGATATTTTTTACTGATTACCCAAATTCATGTAACACACCGTATGTCATATTTATTTACATTTATCTGACTATAATTTTGAATTGTAATCACAACGCAACACTTAAAATAGGTAACTATTATGTATTAATATTAATACTGATATTAATTATTAATATGTTGAAATTTCACTAGCTTCCAGTAATTGGTTCATAAATCTAGAACAATTTGAATTTTCAGAATTCTCACTACCGACAACTGCTGTCACTGCTGCCAACATAACAGTTAGAAAATCACTACCAGTTGTAGTATTTCTCAGTAGGCCTACCGAAATTCGAAACGAAGTTGGCAAAAGAAAATTCAACCTTCAAACTAGGAAATCACCATAATCCACTAGCATATGTAGCAATGGGGGGATGGTAAGGTTTCACTCTTAGGGTCTTAAGTAAGCTGATTCTGACTATAGCCAAGTATTTTATAAATTCTACATAGCGACCACCGGAACCAAATTGTTTACGCTTTCGGATTCATTGGGGCAGATTCCGGAATAATTAATTTAGCGTCTCAAAGATCTGTTTGGTCTTACAAGACGTTCTGTGTACATCTTTAATCTCGATAGGAATATTGTTTGTAAGACATGTCCGAAAACAGGGAATTCTGTGAGGCTAGAATGACCAGGTCATTCTAGCCTCACAGAATTCCCTGGAGCCTGTTTCAGAATATTAACAAATCACTAGCAAATGACAAGTAAAAATTACAATTGGTTGTAAACTCGGTTTCACAATTAGTCTTATTGATTTATTAAGTTCGACGAGCTTTATTAAATCAGCTAAAGATATTTACAAACGGGAGTTTTATACTAAGCAATGTGGACGACAATTTACGAAAAAATCGCTGAGGAGCAGAGAATAAAGTTTACAACTGTTACAACTGTATTTTTACAACCGTTAATGGATATGTTTATATTTTACCCTAAAATAGATTATATGTGTTCGCTAGAGTGTATTTCAACAATGGGAAATATAAAATATTGCCAAGAAACATTTAAAGGTTCCCAAATTTCGCTGTTTTGGCGACGTTAGAGTTTCATGGTGTCATTGGTCGATTACACCAATGTGTTGATTGGTCTACGATTTAAATGACCATAGGAACCGCCAAATTCGACAGATACAGAATCGTTCAGCATGGCTTCATTTCAGGTTAGTAATGAAAATAAAAGTTCAGTTTTGACGGAAAAGGGAGGAAAATTATATTTGCGCACATAAAGGCCCATTCACAATGAAAATGAAACATAACCGTAACATAAACACAGAAGTTTGCGCCCAGGCTACCAAATGGGATCATTCACAATTATTCACATAAGCATGACATAAACATTACCGTAAGACGTTAACATGAAAGTTTGCAAACTCCAGACTTTCATGCTTATGCTTACGTGATTTGCAAACAGAACACAATAGTGGAGCGCTGAAGTATACGACAGAATATGAGGAAATGGCGTCGTTGTTATGTTTGCATTGTTACCAAGTATGTTTGCGGTTATGTGTATGTTCCCATCGTGAATGATGGTATGACTTCTTGATTTTACCGTAACGTTTATATTCTTAACTTAACTCTTACGTTATGTTTAATTTTCATTGTGAATGAGCCTTAAGGCTTAGAAACTAGGCTATATGAATGTCTGCTATTGGATGGAACTGACACCCAGTATACATCAAATGTAATGCGATACAAAGTAGTTTTGTTTTGTGATTAGGCTCCACTTTTACCTGCTGGATGTTGGACATAAAGTCCTATATCTTGCAGCAGTGCTTTCATTGTATCGGAGCTTATTCCAAACCTTCAATTATAGGCCTGTTAATATAGTGGTAATATGAACGTTGTTACTTCTTGGCCGCAAAATGTCAAGGCTTCTTTGATTAAATCGATATCTTCATCTGAGTCACTAGACTGCTTTAGTTTATCTCTTTATGATGTCCGTTACTCATGAAGTGAATTTAAAAAAACATGTATTTATTTCCTTTGTGCATAATTTTTCCACTCGAACGTGGAACGTAGCGCACTTAAGGACAATTGTAAAAAATGTGCCAACTTTAAAAATAAAATTTACACATTTGTAATATCACTCCTTCTTTGTGAAACAAAACACTTGTAAAGTATGGAACATTTCATTTGTAAGGATTTGACTTTCGTCATAAGTTCACCTTTGTAAACTCAGAGTGTGAAACTTAAGTTCACAATTTACTAACATAATTTACAACAATTGTAAACATTGTGAAACAGTCCCATGGTCGGTAAATTTTGCCTGTGTATCTGTGTCACGAACTCTGTCCCTTTGCGAGTCATAAATCTATGACATGGATGGCATCAGGCCAAGACATTTTGTCGGTCGCTAAAAATCTGTCGCTCTTGTTTCAGTTTCATATTTTTCTGCCCAAGGGCAGGTTCTTCACTGCAAACCCAGCATTCTCTAAACTTCCCACTTTCCCTCCTTTCTCTTCGTCCCCGCGTACGATTAATATATCTTAATGTTTTCTATCGTTTGATATCTTTTTCTACCCCGAACTTTTTTTCCCGTTCACCATTCCTTCCAGTGCATCCTTCAGTAAGGAGTTGTTTTAGCCAGTGACCCAACCGATTTCTTCTTCTCTTCCTGATCAGTTTCAGCATTATTATTTCTTCACAAATTCTTTCTAAACTTCGGAAAACGTATTATATGTCTTTCATGTGTTAAATTTTACATTATCTCGTTAACATGTTTCAGCCTGTTATCGGCCATCTTCAGAACTGATTGTTGCTGATCTTGGCGCCTTTTGTGTTTCATGTGGGGGTGTGTTTGTGTAGTGTAATGTGGAGTCAAAGAGTGTGTGTGTTCTGAAATTGAGTTGTGTGTTGAGAATTTCATTTGGATGTGTTTTGTGTGTCTACATATTTCGTATTGTTCTAGAGTGTTTAGTTTCTGGCTTTTTGGTTGAATGTGTAGAATTTCCATGTCAGTGTTGATGTCTCTGTACGTATGGTTAGCATTTGTAATGTGTTCTCCGTATGTGGAAGTGTTTTGTAGTTTTGTTATGACTGTGATGTGTTCTGTGTAACGTGTTTGAAATGATCTGCCTGTCTGTCCTATGTAGAGGTTGTTGCAGGTGTTGCATTTGAGTTTGTATACGCCTGTGTGATTGCATTAGTTTGTTTGTGTTGTTTGTGTGTTGAGGTGTTTTTGTAGAGTGTTATTTGTTCTGCATGCGGTGTTGTAATTTAATTTATTGAGTGAGGTTGCAATCTTGTGTGTGTTTTTGTTTTCGTATGTTAGTGTGATGTATTTTTTGTATTCTTATGTTTGTGTTGTATTCTTTGTGATTATGTTTTGTCTTTCTTATTATGTTGTCTATTATGTTGGGGTTGTATCCGTTTTCTTGTGCTATGTATTTGATTGTGTTCAGCTCTTCTTTATAGTCATGTTGACTCATAGGTATGTTGAGTAGTCTGTGTACCATTGTTCGGAATGCAGCTTGTTTGTGTTATGTTTGAGTAATTGGATGTGTTGTGTATGTGTGTTGTGGTTGTTGTTGGTTTTCTGTAGACTTTGAATGTGTGTTTGTTGTCGACTTTTGTTATTGTGATGTCTAGAAAATTTATGGATTTGTTGTTTTCAATTTCTAATGTGTAGTGTAGCTTTGGGTGTATTTTGTTTATGTGTTGATGCAGGTTTTGGATCTGTCTTTGTTTCCTTTGTATAGTATCAGTATGTCATCTACGTATCTGTGCCAATATATGATGTCTGCGTATTTGTTATTTTCTTTGTTTAGTTTATATGTTTGTTCTATGTGATGTATGAATATTTCTGCTAGTACAACTGAACCCGCGAAGTTCAAATCGACTCAAAGGAACTACGGTAGACTCGCGAGTACGACATCCGCTCCCAGTTTGCTGTCATAATTCCTGGGCGCCAACCGTTTCGTGTTTTTAGTTCAGCGAGACAGACAGTCACGTTGTTTCGCAGTTAATTAAGAGAAATTACAGAGTTTAAATGCTGAAGTCTTACCTCAAGTGTATAAAATTGATGGCCTGTCCAGCCTTTGTCCACAAATGCAGCTCTGTGTGTCTCCACTGCCCTGACTCCACCCCAGAATGGCGTCCAGCGGCGATTTTCTTAACCAACCTTAGTGTAAATGCGAGTTTTACGCGCACCGTTGGACTGGAAATATGTCAAGGAAGCTCATTAGGGACGCAGGCCATTGCGTAGAAGACTGGATTCGGGGTAAGTCACGAGTTTAGTAACTCTTAAATTATGTGAATAACATTTTGACAACAAAGCAGAAAGGGTAAACTAAACCACAAGAAAATAAGGAATGAATTAACTTCGTAAACTATACATTTAAAGTTAAATATTCCAACCAAAAAAGTCCTCGGTGGTATAATTTGGTTATCAAGGTAGCCCTTAGATCTGAAGCTCGCAAGTTTAAATGCGGCAGAGGGCACAGAATTTTCATCATCATACCTGGCTGTCAAGTAATAAGCCCAATAGCCTTTTACGGTCTCCCGCCATCTTCGGAATGGTCGACTGACATTGCTTCATTTCGTTCGTAATCTAAAAGGCTTTATCGAACAGATCTACTAAAAAATCTCATTTCAGCAGATGATATGCGTTTTTCATCTTGGATTCATATGGTTTATGCTTAATAATAAATAATAATATTTATTTATTCAGGCGAAGTTAAGGCCATCAGGTCTTCTCTTCCATTTAGCCAGAAACAAAAGAAGCTGATACAATTTGCAGTAATACAAGTTAATGATTGCAGACTAATATTTAAAGAACACTAAAAACATTGATACGGAATATGTATTATATGTCTTTCTCGTATTAAATTTCACCGTACCTGGTTAACGTGTTTCAGCCTGTTATCGGCCATCTTCAGAACTAGTTGGTGCTGGTCTTAGCGCCTTTTGTTTGTTTCCTGGGGGGGTGTTTTGTGTAGTGTAATGTGGAGTCAAAGAGTGTGTATTCTGAAATTGATTTGTGTTGAGAATTTCATTTGGATGTGTTTTTGTGTGTATATATTTCGTATTGTTCTAGTGTGTTTATAACAAACAAATACAACCACACAGGCTTATACAAACTCAAATGCAACACCTGCAACAACCTCTACATAGGACAGATAGGCAGATCATTTCAAACGCGTTACAAAGAACACATCATAGCCATAAGAAAACTACAAAACACTTACACATATGCAGAACACATCACAAATGCTAACCACACCTACAGAGACATAAATACAGACATGGGAATTCTACATATTCAACCAAAAAGCCAGAAACTAAACACACTAATACATCAGAACTACAGCGGGTTATCTTGATAAACTGCGGTTTTGAGATAAATTAAGTTTTAAGTTAGCTTCATTTTGTAGATCAGTGGTGCTTGTCAGTTTCTTGTTGTTTTAGCTTCATATTAAATGAAAAGTTTGTTTACACATTGTACTCGATGTTCAATAGCAATTTTTATCCTCATTATTTAAAATATGGTTTTTGCAAGATATCCCACTATTATTCTGAGGTAACATAATAATAATAATAATAATAATAATAATAATATTCCGTGTGATATAGTGTTAAAAGTTGTGTAATCAAAATGTATAAAAAAATTGATGTAGTCATACAAGCACAAGTTGGGTAAAATAATGTAAACATACTAAATAATATAAGGCTTAAAGTTACACTCAATGAATATTGTTTATTGTTTATTGTTAATTGCTAATAAAATAACATTGACAAAAATACAATCTTAGTTCTTCCCTGAAGGAGTAAAAAACTCGGCAAGTCGTAAGTGAACCAATATTACAAATTACAAGAATTACAAATTCAAACGTAAATTATAGGCCTAACATTACATATACACACTGAGGAAAATTATATATATACACAAAGAGAATTAAACCTGAATGAGGAAGAAAGAAAACGTTTTCAGAGAAATGAGTAAAATATATACTAACAACTTGTAGGATTGCAATGAAGATTTATAATTTCAATGATAAAAGTGCTTACAACAATCATAATAGGATAAAGGAACGGGAAAATTAAATCTGAAGATATGTGGCTTAGTACTAGTCACGTGTTTCAATAATTTACTTTTAAATTGCTATATTGTTCGACAGTTCCTGAGGAAGCTGGGTAGGGAGTTCCAGAAACGAAATTGCTGATGCTGTGAAAGAGGAAGAATGGTGAGCTGTTTTATGTCGAGGCATAATTAGATAATAAAGGATCATTTTTAGAACAAGTACCCAGGCTGTGATATGAGAACAAGAAATTAAATCGCACCAAGAGATAATTAGGCGAAGAAATAGTGATGATGCGATATAGGAAATTAGTGAATGGATATATCTTCGGTGCTGTAATCTTACCCATTGTAGCGTTTCAAGGAAAGGTGTACCATACACTACCATAACAGAGTGTGAGTCTTGCCAAAACTTTATAATCCTTTAGTCTATGTGTTTTTGAACCTTCGTTGTTCTGAAAATTTGGTTGATAATTCTGAGGGATCTGTTAATTTTAAAGGGCGATAAAATCTCCGCATGACTTCTTCCGGAAAAGAAGTAAATTGTGAGTCCCTTGCCGTAGACTTAGGACTGAAAGAAACCTGTCCCCGATGAAGACTGCAGGCAAAATTTGTCGGTAATTTCTCGCCGACATTGGATTTGACTCGACAAGGAAGTAGAAGACCTACTAGTGTGTTGGTTTTTACTATGACTTTTCGGACCCATACAATAATTAGGCTTTGTGAGAGATTCCTTGGAGGCTTTGCAACGAATGAGTTCCACTAAAATTTCTCCCATCCAATATGTTGATAGGCTACGTCCAATATGTTTACAGAAGTATTTGAGATTTATTTATTTATTTATTCGTTTATTTATTTACTTATTTATTTATTTACTTATTTATTTATTTACTTATCTTTATATTTGCGTTGTTTGTACAAAGTTGTAAAAGTTATTGAAAGTTGCCACAATGCATAATATCATCACCAATTTTCTGAAAATATGGAAATACTGTCCTATTAAATTACGATTAGCGATGGGAGAAGTGATTGGTATAGTGAACCTTAAGCTTCTAATAAAAGTGAAAGGTATGACATGTCAGTTCTCTCAGAGGTACAGTTGATGCGAGTAAGGGTGTGAAAGAAAGTTGTCAAACTTAGAATGGTATATGGAGGTTCTACTTTTTTTCTATTCCTTGTAGTCATACTATGTACAGGCACATTAAGTTTCAGTTTATCGTTAGTACTTAACCTGTAGATTTGGTAGCTGTAAAATTCATGATGCGAACTTTCAGAACTTAAAAGGTACACAGTTTGAATACATTCATTCCGCATTCCCGGCATCCTGCGCTTTTTCTGTTGATATGTTTGCGCGAGATTAAATTGTGTGTGTGCGTCATCATTACATTGTGACTGCTCTTTAGAGGGGCAAAATAAAACGGGAAATTTTAATTCCTCTTCATTACGATTTTGCACATGCAAATATCACTTCTTCTAAGCATTTTTATTATTATGATATAGGAAGAACTTGGTGCTGAAATTGTATGTTTTCTTTATAGTTTTTTTAACGATTTCACGCGTGACGTCAGTTTAAATGTTGCATTGATTTATTGGTCGAAATGTTTCACCTGTGTGGTGGTTTTAAACTTTTAGTTTCTAAGAAGAGGGGAGAGAGAGAGAGAGAGAGAGAGAGAGAGAGAGAGAGAGAGGAGATTATTTATTTTGTTTTTTTTTTTTGTATTGAACAACATGCTCCATTACAGAGTAATACTACATGTTTTTTTTGGTTTTGCCTTTCCTACAATAAATATATATTTAGATTTGATTTATTGAATACGCCTAATTTAATCTATTTTGCCTATTTACATCGATCATACCTAAGCAGGATATAGAATTATTACAAATACATATTGTTTAACCTAAAAAAGAGAAAAAAGAAAAGTATATATACATAATATGAATATATTACAATTGTGAGTTTTTAAAACGAATAATTAAGGCGAGGTATAACATATTTACATTTAAAGTATGGTTGAAAGATGAAATATATGTAACTTAACAATAATTGCATTCCTAAATTGTTCAAAATCTATTGAAATAATGAAAGTGACGAATGGTTGAAGATGTAATTTTATAAGCTGATATTTGGTAGGTGGCCAATTTGCTGTCTTCGAAATGCTGTTTCTTAGAATTTCTCTTCGTTTCCTTAATATTGTGCAATAATATAGCAAGTGATCTTTAGTCTGACTTCCACTATTTCACGGACGTGTTGCACTCTCCAGTAACTTGAATCGATGGAGGTAGGCTCTATTCTTCCTGTGTCCTGTCACCATTGACGTGAAGATGGCAGTAATATTTAATTCCATCTTAAGCCTCTCTTTTACATTAGGGAAGTAGGATTTTGTTATCGCTGCCTTTGTGGTGTCGTCCCATTCTTTTTACCATTTTAGTTTTCCTTCTTCTATTTGAGTTTGAATTATACTTTTTGAATTTTATCAAAGCGTCCTTGTTTTGTGCCGCTGCCTTCGCTAGTCGATCCGCAAGTTCATTACCGTATGTTCCGACGTGGGTCTTGATCCAGAAGAATTCTACCGTCCAGTTTACCTTCTCCAAAATTAAGACTTTCTTCCTGATTTCTTGTATAAGATATTTGTGGTTGTATCTGTTCTTCAAGGAGTCTATTGTTATTCTGCTGTCTGTGAGAATTGCTGCTGTGCGTGGTCTGTTGTCCGTGATTACAGTGTTTTAATGATTGCTACCTGCTCGGCTTGATTGTTGGAATATCTATAATGTATTTATTTTTTATTTTCGTGGGTTATTTTACGACGCTGTATCAACATCTAGGTTATTTAGCATCTGAATGATATGAAGGTGATAATGCCGGTGAAATGAGTCCGTGGTCCAGCACCGAAAGTTACCCAGCATTTGCTCGTATTGGGTTGAGGGAAAACCCCGGAAAAAAACCTCAACCAGGTAACTTGCCCCGACCGGGATTCGAACCCGGGCCACCTGGTTTCGCGGCCAGACGCGCTGATCGTTACTCCACAGGTGTGGACTCTATAATGTAGCATGTATGTATGTATGTATGTATGTATGTATGTATGTATGTATGTATGTATGTATGTATGTATGTATAGTGCGTGTTAAAAAGGCAAAAGCAAAGTTTGAAATGAGGACCAATATCATTATGATGGGCAGGAAATCTGACGCTGTATATCGTAGACAGATGCCCTTTATACCAACTGAAGAAGGACATTTTTTTTTTGTAATCACATGGAGGCCATAACTCAAAACCACTAATTTCCGACTTACACTCTTTTCACCGCACACCCACCATATATATATATATATATATATATATATATATATATATATATAATCCTGCGCGCGACAGCCCGTAGTTCGCCAAGGCCGACTGCGGACTTACGTTCACATGCCTCAGCAGTAGTGAACGATCATCCAACCAGTACGGAGATATCATGCGGCTATCTGTTATTGCTGGCTTGCGGAACAGGATGTCGCTACCTATCATAGCCCTCTAAATTCATTATGATGCTGGATGGACACCGGTCCCATACATTGGCTGAAATTTCACGAGAAAACCAATTTCTTTTCCATGAAGACCCGAACCAGCGCTCATTTCATAACCCAAGTCCAGTAATGACACGCTACGGCGACGCGGGACTCGAACTAGTGATAAATAGAAAAATGAAACGGCTTATCCCCAATTCGTTATTTGAAAATTGAAGACATTAAAAATACGCATTTTATCACGGGAGAAACGAGAAGACATTGAATTCAAATGCTGCAGCCTGGACTTGTGATCATTCTTTAGACTGCACTGACTGGAGATACAGTTGCAGTGTTAGGAAACATTGACCTCCGCAGCCTGTTTTGGTATGAGTTTCTCCTGACCTTTCTTTTTCAGTATGCAAGCCAATGACTTCATTCCTTTTATGAATAGTTTGCGTGTTTAATATAATTGCAATGCTTCCGTTTTCGGTTTGTTTCGGAATTACAGTCTCGTTCACGACTCCAACATTTGTCGCTGTAAGCGTGTTCTCACGTTCTCTCGTACGGTTTGGTTTGCAGAATCCACTCTGTTTTCTAAATCATACTTTTACTTGTAAAGGGCGTTTACTTGTAAATAAATAATGTCCATTAATTGAATATAATCTTAAATTAATGATCTTCCAGATTGCATGACCTTTTGTGACAAGGTCTGTCTCGAATTCCTCGAAGTTTTTAAAGAGCATAGGCCTGTGGGATTCGAAATGCTTAAACATATGCAAGTTTGTGTCTTGTCTTCGAGAAGGAATTATTATGATATAATTTCTTTTAAGTAAACGGCAGTCCTGTTCTTGTAGCATCTACATAAAAAGTGTGTGATTTTTAAATATTATTTTGGCTGTCATCAATAAGTGTCACAAGATTTCAATATAGTTAATGAGTCAATTTGTTTTAAGTACGTTACATTGGACTCTTCGGACAAGTGAAAAAAAGTGTAAGAAGTATACAGATGAATGCTCAAAGTGACAAACATTGCACACATATATAATAATAATAATAATAATAATAATAATAATAATAATAATAATAATAATAATGATTTATTTTAGCTGGCAGAGTTAAGGCCGTAAGGCCTTCTCTTCCACTCAACCAGCAAAAAGTATATATACATATGCATGAACTTACAAAGAATTCAACAATTTGATTTAGATGAGAGTTATTTACAAATTAAACAACAAAATACTATGAACTATTAATTAAACACTGAAATAAACTGTGTAGCAGAATTAAACTAAAATACATAGAATGTTAATATATTTCAAATGCTATTAGATAATAGAAAGAGATTATTATGAGACAATTTTGAAAATACAGCACAATCAAGATGATGTCTAAAGAAAAATGTAACAGTGTAGTCAGTGATAGTTTAAATCAGTATGATTGGAGTGAAATGCTAATAAGGTTATCTTTTTAAGCTGTTCTTAAAGGTGTTTGTTGTCTTGCAGCCCCTAATACTTTGTGACAAGGAATTCCATTGACGCGAGGTGGATATTGTAAAAGATGAGGAATATAACAATCAATTAATTAATCAATAATAATGAGTCTGTCGACATTGTGAATCTCTTGATAGCGTGTTCGTTATCCAACCAATCGAAGTGTGATTCTATTCCTAGCGTGGGCAATGGAAGAGATTTATCTTCCGTCCATGGGACTGGGCGCTTGTCTTTTGTCATATCATGTTTTCCTGTGTTGTCTCAGCGATGGTCCTGCTCCATGCTGCCCGCATGTGTATCTGTAAAGCTATAGACCTATACCCTATAGGCTACCCTTCCTTACACTGGAACAGATTTTAAGTTGGTAGGAAAGGAGACTCTGAACGGTACAAGAGAGAAAGAAAGAAGGATAAGTATATGAATTAATGGATAACTGAGTAATCCGTGGTTCGACAACCCATGAAAGGTCAAGGCGCCGACTACTGGCATCAAGTCCACAGTCCTCGCCAGAGGGGAACGATCATCCAACTGTATGGAGTAACGTTATTGGTTATCTAACGATTCTTCAGCCATTATAGCTGGTTTGGATAAATGAGTAGGTATTTGTAAATATGTAAAAACGTTATTTAAATTTATTTAAATGTAATTATTTAAATTTAAATATATACAGAATATAATTACAACAAGAGAAATAGAAATAAAATAATACAATCAATATAAAAAAGGAGATACAGTAATATTAACAAAATTTGAGGACCGAATGAGCAGGGCTCGTGTTCGGTCGCAGTTCAGATATTATTAATAGGCCTATAAGAGAATATACAAAATAAAATAAAATAGGAACTAAAATTAAAATTACAGCTACAGTGAAATTATATAATATAATATAATATAATATAATATAATATAATATAATATAATATATTAATATAAGAGGAATATAGAAAATAAAATAAAATAACATAGGAAATAAAATTAAAAACGTGTAAGCAAACATACATAGAAATAAGCAAATGAATACTTAATAAATTATTGAATAAGTGAATAAATAAATGAGCATGTAAGCAAAGAAATAAGTGAACGAATACGCAAACGCACACACGCACACACACATACACATATACACATACGTATGGATATGGATATATATACATACATACATACATACATACATACATACATACATACATACATACATACATACATACATACATACATACATACAGAGTGTTTCGAACTTTCAGGGATGATGGCAAAGGGCACATGTATCAATTTGAGATAAGGTACTATGGTCCGGAAATGACTGAGTCGAATGTTATAAGCAAAAATAGTTGCGTGGAAATGGAATTGTAATTTGGCACCACGTGCCCTCCTTCCCTTAATCTTTAGAACAATCGTGGAAAGATGGTATGGACCGGATGTCTCCTACGTGGGTACTTGCCACAATACAATCTGTGAGCTTGTCTACTGTTCCCATTGGCTCATCCGTATTCGAAAATCAGGTCTGCTTATTCCGCTCTCGTGTACTCCTCCATTTCACTAGGACTGATCGACTGACTGGACACTGCAACTTGTACACATACACTGCTGTCTACAGACGTGCATATCAGTACCGACCATGTCCGTTACACATTACGCTATCTGCATTACTTTAGTGTAGTTTCCTGTCCCAATCCCTCAGACAGCGCACTGAATGGAATACTGTAAGTAGACAACGTAAACAACGTCAGATGAATACAGTATGTGTAAGATGTACAGATAAATATACATAAATAAGGTGTACAGAGGAATAAAATTATTTCATTTTCACACAACTATTTTTGCTTGTAACTTTAGACTCGGTCATTTCCGGACCAGGGTTCCTTATCTCAAATTGATACATGTGCCCTTCGCCATCATCCCTGAAAGTTTGTAACACCACCTCGGAAACACTCTGTGTGTGTGTGTGTGTGTGTATATATATATATATATATATATTTTTTTTTTTTTTTTTTCGGATTTCTTCACGCTGACGTGGTTCTCCATCAAGCTCCCTAGAAAGAACATTTTGACAGCAGATATCGATACTCATAGGTGACAATGGTATGATATGTGAGAAGTGTTTGTGAATATTACATTAGGTTGCGAAGGAGGCAGGTCGTTTGGTATTGGTATTGTCCGTTTTTGGGAAATCATGAAAAACCAAATCAGGATAACAGATACCAAGGACTGAACCTCGGACTTGTCGGATACCAGGCGGGAATGATAATTATAACTCCAAAATAAAATAAATAATAAACAGATAAATACGAGTTTACTGAAAGTTTATTCTGTTTGTGTGCTACAATTTGAAACAGTGATATTTTTGTGGGAACTGAATAAGAAGAATAAGACAAGGAAGAGGACGAAAAGAATGGTGGGAGATGAAAATGAAGAAGAGAAAAAGAAGACGGAGATGGATCGGGAAAAGGAAGGGAAGGGAAAGGAAAGGAATAAGACAAAGAAGGAGAAGACAGCGCCAGTTAAGAAGGGAGGAAATGAAAAGGGAAACGACAAAGACAAAGAGGAAAAAGAATAGGAACTTCAACAATAAAACAGTTAATGAACTCATTTCGAAAACTCCCTTCAACCTGCGGACCTGTATTTGAACAGAAAATACTCCTAGACGAATACAAATAAGTAGCTGCTCATAAAAACAGTAAGACTGCAAAATTTAAGCTTGAATAGAATATGGTCTATCGAAAAATTGAATGACCATGGCCTTGAGTAGATGGTGCTTACTCTGCTGGCGCAGCATGTTGTGTGCATGGCCTTTCTTGCGTGTAACGTGACGGAGTTAGATTTACGGAAAGAAACTCAAGTACTCAAACTACGGTCCATTGTTTCTTAAGTAGCTTTCACACCCTTGTAGCTAGTATAGGCAGATAATTTTGTATTTGTTTATCTATTGCGGAGATTATTTCGTTGGTTATTTAACGGCGCTATAACAACTACTAGGTTATATAGCGTCAATGGAATTGGTGATAGCGAGATGATACAGTGAGTTGAGACTGAGGATTCGCTTGACATTCGCCTTACCGCTGGGGAAAACCTCGGAAGAACCCCAACCAGGAAGTCGGCGGGGATTTAACCCACGCCCGAACGCAATTCCGGAAAACAGGAAAACGCGCTTGCCGCCTGAGCTACGCTGTTGGATTTGGAGATCTTACAATACGCGCAATATGAGGAAAGGTTTCCAAGTCAGCTTATTAACAGTTTTCCTTGGAAGGAGGAGGAGGAGACGAAGAAGAAGACGGGATCACTTTTACCCCTAGAACAGAATCTCTGATAAAATAATTTTTTTTCTACGATAGTGCATAAAGTTTCATTTTACCCACTTACCAGTGCCTAAAAAGCACGTGCCTAAAACAGAAAGTAATCGCTTTAGGCACTGCTATTCATTTTACGCATTGCCAAAGAAAATGTAATATTCAATGTATAGACTTCATTCAGTAAGACATTATTACATTATTTCGATTATATCAGTCCCCTATCTGCCCATGTGCGACTCAGACCAAGAGATGGATTCGGAACACCTCAAAATCTGTGCTTCAGTGGCTGGCCATGATAATATCTTTGAAAAGTATTGGAGTGCAAGAGGTCAAATGACTTTATTGTCAAACGCCTGGCATTAGAAAACAACAACAACAACAACAACATTATTTCGATCTTTCATTACTTAAATACTACACGTAACACAAATAAGTAACAGATTTAACATTCATATCTATATTTTAACCCTTATTATTCTGAAGTTACGTGTAGTACTCATTGTAACAAGATTCGTTATTCAACTGTGTCTAACCGCTTTGTTGATTATATGGCGGTTTAGACGGCCATGAAATCTTGAACATGAATAAAACAGGCTGCCATTCGATGGATAGGCCTACTTACTTCTTAATAGTTCTGAGTTTAGATGGCCATGCCATTGTGGTCTTATAACCTCTCAACTCTAAATATTGTATTTAATGTAAATTTGTGCTATCGTAGAAAAAACACTGTATAACAGACTTTCGTAAAGTCATCTTTTTGGTCCTCGTGTGTTTGTGAACTCGGCTTCGCCTTGTTTCACAAACTTTATACTCGTGCCAAAAAGAGACCCTTCACGAACTTGTTTCATAAATAACTATTATCTTCCAGAATTGTTGTCACATTGATCTTCATGCTCGTGATTTGAGAAGTGTTAACTGGAACTATTTATTTATTTGTTTATTTATTTTTTACTTATTGCTATATCGAGGAAGAATCATGACCTCGTTGACTAAACGACTCTTAACCTCGTAATCAAATTAGAGACGCAAACATATATTAAAGAAGACAAGTTACGGAAAATTAAATGCTCATTGTAGTAGGAAAAGGTGTCATTCATTAGTGCGGAAATTTGAGTGCCGCGCTGTCTGACTTTGTAGCAAGTAATGCCACGTAACGAGTAAGTTTATACTTTCCTAATTGGAATTAAAATTTAATGTTACAACACACATCTTCCTTCTAAGAGAGGCAGCAGTGTCTTCTAACGGTCGTATTAATCATGAGTGACAAGACAACCTACAGCATGAGTACAGGAACGAGAATCTGTCGACAGCTTCGTTTTCCAAGATCTGCCGCAATTTTTATGTGTCATTTAGTTTCAAATACGCAATGATTTCTATTAGTCATGATTTATTCTTGGATTATTATCAAAACTTTTCTCTTGCGCCAATGATTGTCTCACACTCTTTGAAATAAATTAATTTGTTATAATATATTATTTTATAACTTAGCGTTTTACGAGTATTAACCACAGAGGTTGTGCCTCTCTTAAATTCACACATTTCCATATTTTCGCATATAATTTTATAGTTCAATCCATAGACAGATTACTCTTCAGTTTAATCCTTTATATATCTGTTGAATTAAATTAATATAGTTTCCTTTAAATTTAATTCGATTGTCGTATATACTTCATTAATACTCACGTGCTTTCCTCGGCTTCAGTCATGTTAGTTTCAAATTTTTATCTTCTGGTCTGGATTCTTCCAATTCTTGTCGTTGTTACTAGTAGATATACATTTTTTCTGAGGATAGTTTTCCTGGGAGTCAGTTGTCTTTTCATCAGTTTTCGGGCTGGTTTTCGTGGGAGTTTTCGGCTGTCATCTCATCAGTTTTCTATCGATAAATCATTTACAGTCCATAACAAATATTTTGTGGTACAATAATCCATAATTGTTCCATTTCTCCATGGATACGATATGTACAGTAATATCACAGTCTAATATATACAGTCACGAAGTTCAATACGTAGTAAATATGCATCCATAGATAGTTGCTAACCACTAGGATCGCTACTATCGCCTTTATTTTAAAAATTCAGTTAGTAAATCCATTTGTTGAAATACTTTCAATTACGATAGGTATAAATCTGTGATTTGCTCCACAAATTTCAGAGCATTGACCATATAAAACACCAGGTCGATTAATTAAGAATCTAACAGACAATGCGAAATAGTACCTACATAGTCTATTGTTCCTAGTACCCTCATAAATTCACGCTTCGTGACTGTATATACGAGACTGAGGTAATATAGCCCATTATACCTTTTATAGGCCCTAGGGTCAAAATAAATGTTATTTGTTTACTTATACTTATATGTATTTAATTGGCAACAACTTATCTTCAGCTTGTTTGACTTTAATAACAACTCCAGAAGGAATTTCGATTTCAACAACAGACCCTGACATCATTTCGGACATAACATAATATTGTTAATTAAATTTATTCAGAGACTGATAACTTAACAACAAAGAAATAATAGCATCATGCATGGTCTCCCTCAACGAATAATTTTTATTCTACGTATTTTTTTTTCCCTAGTATACACGGTCCCTAGATACCAAAACAAAACACGCTAAACAAGACATACAAGCACAAGCGAATTTATAACTTAAAATTCTTATCAAAAAGTTTTAATTTATTCGCTTACGGACAAGTGCGCCACAAAATAATGTATGAGCATTTGGCGAAAGAGGTTTAAACCAGAGGCCCTCGGCAGCAACCCCATAGCCCTCGCTATAAACATCTTCATTTCGCCCTTGATACATAAATTTCTATTTCGTCCGTGTTAACCAAAATTTGCAACATTTCATGCAGCTCTAAGAATGAAAGGAATAATTCTGCTAGTAAAATCTTTAAGTTTCCTTTCCGTCCCGCACTAAGAGTTCATTATATAGGCCTATATGTTACATGAATATATTGACTACTACATGAGTAGTTGTATGGACAAGCCTGAAGATAGAACTAACTGATTGTTGAAGCACGATGTGTTGTCTCCTTTGTCTGCATTGCACGAATAGTCCGCCATTAGCAACAACAGAAGCAGATGGTGCGCTCATGCAGATGTTGAATTGTGTCAGCTCTTGTAGGTTATGGTTGTGAAACTGTAGGTGTTTGCTTGCGTAACGGGACAGTCGACTTTTGATTCTATGTATGTATGTTCGACCAGTTTCGTTTTAAAGGCGGATGGATGGATGGATGAATGCTGGTTGAACTTGATACAAGTCCTTCCATATATGGGCGATCTCTTGAGTGCATGTCTTGCGTAGCGAGTAATTGTATTAGGTTATACTAGCTAGTTCTGACTTCTTACTTTCGAATCCCGGCGCTAACAGACATTAGTTATCACTAATCAAAAAATAAATGCAGCAGATGAAATGAGGAAATAAACATACAAATCAGTTAGTATCTATTCAGAGGAAAAGACCTTCATACATTTAGGATACCTATAATACTTATTTTAAGAATTTTCGATCATAACGACTTATCAAATGGTTGTATGAGAAAACTTAGACATTTATTAACATACTGCAAATAAAACAAACGTTTTCGCCTCTCGGCATTATCAGATTTAGATTGATTTTGCAATTCCAATACATAAAAATTCTTATTATAATAGTATAAAACATTTAAAAACATAAAAAAACACATTACACAATTAAATTAATTATAAAATATCTAAAATATGTCAACTATTATGGTTTTGTCATGTTTTCTCTGTCTCGTATTGGTCTGTTATTCAAATAAATTATGTGCCCTAATAATTTAAATCGGGTAAAAACCTCTGATAGAACTGATATTTAACTCTTGAGGTGAATTTCGGTGAAGTCCGGAGGTCCCAATTAGTCAAATCCACTCTCCTCACCTCCACGCTGGGGCCCCCTGGAATCTTTTAAGATGCGAAAGAGAGAGTGATGTGCGGAAAGCAACGGGAGGCTACTGCATTTATCTTTCCCAAGAAAAACTGCGAACATGGCATGAAGAGTTTTTTCACGGTAAAAGATTCCGGACGTAAACTATCTCCCCATTCGGATGTCCGCGAGGGTGATGCTGAGGAAGAACACATTATGAAGCAACCCAACAGAGAGAAGAAAAGAACATTCAGGATTGGAACGTGGAATGTAAGAACTCTTCTGGAAGCAGGTAAATTGGAGAACTTGGAGGAAGAAATGAGAAGAAACGGAGTGGATATGATGGGAATATCAGAAGTAAGGTGGGAAAATAGTGGTGAGTTGGTGAGTGATGAATTTAGGTTGTTTTATTCAAATGGTGAGTGCAAAGGAAGTCATGGTGTTGGTGTATTACTGGGATCACGTGTGTAAGATAAAGTGATATCAGTGCGTTATGTAGATGACCGGGTGATAATGGTGAGACTACAAGGGAAGAAAATGGACTTAGTGCTAGTGCAAGTTTATATGTCACATAGTGGATTAGCAGAGGAGCAAATGGAAGAAAGCTATGACAAGATAGAAGAGAATGAGAAGAAGGGAGGATGCTTAATCCTAATGGGCGACTGGAACGCAGTTGTTCGAGACGGACAAGATGGAAGAACAGTTGGAAAATATAGATTGGGAAAAAGAAATGATAGTGGAGAATATCTGGTGAATTTCTAAACCTAAAAGAAATTCAGTGATACAGAAATTCAGTGATTGTTGGAAATACATTATTCAACAACATAAACGAAGAAGATATACATGAACATGCCCAAGGGATGAACGCAGATATCGGATAGACTATATACTGATACAGAAAAGATTCCGAAATTGCTTAAAAATTGGGAAGGCTTTACCAGGAGCAGATATTAACCCAGATCATGTCCTGCTGATAGGCGAAGTAGATATTCGTCTGAAGAAGATAAGAGGAAGACAGGTGACGAAGAAATTGAACGTGGAGAAACAGAAGAACGAAGTGGAAAGAAGAAAATTTGAAGCAAATGTTTAAAGAAAGCCGCTACATTAACTACTAACTACTTTTACGAATTAATTTTATGGCAGTATTTTATCTTGAAATGTCGATATTATTCGACCTGATGCTAATTCTCTTAGGCGAGGCGCGTAGTATAAGCCACCATCTCCAATGTACCCATATTAGTAGCAGTTGCTTAGTCGCCAGTGAGAGCACAACTGACATGAAATCTGCGCGCTGCTGGTGTACAATTAAACTGTTTCTTAATCTCAGCCTTAAATCTCGTTTATACATGTGAAGACAGTAAACCTGATGGCCGGTGTCCTTCGTAAGTGGAACGCACAACTGGAAAGTGGTTCAAGACACAAAGTGTTCAGAAGAAACTACTTACGTGAATGACGTGCCGTTGCTTGGACAGGGGTGTGATCTATCCGGTTTGTCTACTGTTACTGGAGAAAACGCTGCCCACTTTCAGTATCCGACCAGCATCTATCATTTCGGATTTTAATTGTAGTTTGTAAATGTATTAGGACGGCCGAAGAGCAGTTTTGATATTTCTTGCAAGTCACCGTAATGGGTTCGAGACCCGCTCAGGGCACAGAAGATTGGACTTCACGCTGACATAAAGTTGCAGGAGTTTCGTCATGTTTAGTCTAAAAATGTATTTTCTCTTGAAAAAGTCCAGGAATTTATTTTCGATGTGACTTCGATGAACCCTCATAAGCAAAACACGATAGAGATGTCAATTTAATTTTTGTGGGATTCTAGTTCTACGGGTAGGGCCATAAGTCACGTTACTCCTGTAGGCCTAATATTTTAATATTTTTAATATTTTAAAACTTTAAAGTCAATAAGCATTAGAGACGAACAAATCTAATTGCCGCTTTCGCTCGCTGTGTTCGTTGCATTTGTCTTTCGAGTCTCGTCTCGTCATTCTCGTACGCTTCGGGTCTCGCTCATCATTCTCGAAATAGGATTTGGTCGGCGTGTAAAGATTTCGTAACTTAGGCTGCTTGACGTTATCAATCTCGATGTCTCGAAACACTCACAAGCAATCTTTACGTCAACGATGCGATGTATTAGAACATTGTCGTGCGGGTTTTCGGCTTTGCGGGCGCTGTTAGTCTTGCTTTCTAGATCGTTGTTCATCTCTAGTAAGCAGCGCTACCAAACGACGGACCAACTGCGGGTTGCTGTGGCAGAAGCATTCAGGAATATAACAGAAGATTTTCTTCGCAAAACCTCATGTCGAACATGGCGTCGTATTCAGTTATGTCATGATAACGACGGTGCACACACGATCTTCTAGATAAATAAGGTTGTGCATGTATGTGAGTCGTTAGTTGTTAGTTGTGAAATAAACAAATTGGGGGGGAGGGGTAACGTGACTTATGGCCTATGCTGTACAACGACTGCCTTCTTCTGGTACCTCATCTCATTTCTTGTCTGTCCACGTGTCTTTTACTGAATTTCTGAAGTTCTCCAACAATTTCTAACCATAACTTATGCGCGCACACGCACACACACATACACACCACCCACACCCTTGTTAGAAGATGGACTGATGTCGAAACAAACTGTTAAGCCTATTCTTGAAATTTTGTTGTTGTTGTTGTTGTCGTCGTCGTCGTTGTTGTTGTTGTTAGTCTTTAGACGATCTTTAGTTTCTGTAGTTCCCAGTCCCTTTACACGTTTATGGAAATGTTTCCTCCGTTTTCGATTTCGAACTTTTACCCACCCTTAGTTCAGATACCTAGTTGATGATTTCTCATCATTGCCGGAACTACATGTCGACACTTACCAATCTTTCTCATTGCACTATTGTAGTCTACTTTTAGTTTTTATCGAACTGCGGACACTTCATCATCAAACTAAGCAATTTCCGAGTGTAGATGTAACCTACGACATATGTAACACATCGAAATTGTTAGTCGCTTTGCCATCTCAAGCTTTGCATGTGCTACATCCAACAAAGATGGATCTATATTAGACCAGAATGATGACGGCGATGGTGATGATGAGTTTGAACGATTGAAGCGCTGGATTTTCACGTCGGAGATCAGGGTTCAAATCCTGCACAGTTGAAATGAAAATTTTGTTGGAGAGGAACTGTTTTTGAGATTGATTTTCGTGAGGTGCTTATTAGAGACCTGCAAAACTGCGCACACAACCGGTTTAGATTCGACCGGTCGGAGCTCAACCGGCTACGATGAACATCGGGCCGAATAACTCGGTTGTCGAGCGGTTACGCCTGATGTATTGCAGAGTAGACAGAACATCAGGCGCATTTACATGGAACTAACGTTTTTCGAGTACACAACCGGAGTAACAAGGAAATTTACGTTGTCTTATCGAAAAAAAAAGTGTTTGCAAGTATTCTTACAGTTCATTCGACACTATAACACATATATTTTCTTTATTATTCTGAACTTGCAGTAACTTTATAAGTATTGTTTATATTTTAAACTTTTAGAGTTTTACTAATGAAAGTTGCTTATATATATGTTAAACAATGTTATAGTTTTTCACAGAACAAGACGTCCACAAGCCATGTATATTTTTCTTACCAATAAACGCTATATAGTTGGCGGTTTTCTATACCAGTGTTAAACAGTATACGTCATAACTTCATCATTTGATTACGTCGTAACTCTTTCTCGTCACATATTGACTGAATTTTGTTCGCGTTGTATAACCCAATGATCGATATTACATAAGTTCATATAAGATCGCGAATTATTTAGAACACAAATCTCACACAGAAAGAAATGGTAAGGAGGAAGAAAATACGATCTCCAAATAACAACAGGTACATTTCATCATATAATAATAATTCTTTAACATTTTCTCAGTAGGCTGTACAAACAGAGTAATAATATTGAAGGATATTTATTTTGTTTAATTACAAAAATATGTTTGCTTCAAATAGGAATACAAATAATTTGACACTTTAATACATTTATTTTTGTATTTCGAACTTGCAGTAATTTGACTAGTAACAAATAAATGAACAATGGACACAGTGACATCGAAGGAAATAGACGTAATGTATAATGTGAAATATCATAATGTAAACTTATTTAAAAATATAATTACAATTCTTTATAAAACAAAATAGGAAATAAGTACATAAGTCCATTATGACGTTTGTACTTTAAACTAAAAAAAAATGTATAGGCCTACCTCTAAAACAATAGTTGCATGCTTTTTAATTATTCTAATCAGTTGCAATATTATTTATTAAGAAATCAATTTAAAAAGATAAACAGTAATGTTATTTTCAACAATACGATTACTTTGGCTCCCAATGGTTGTTGTTCTGTACAAAATAAGTATAATATACACATTTCTAAACTACGAATAACAAAAGAATAGCAACGTTTAGAAACAAATCATTCTGTCTAGAAAAGATCTACTTCAGAGAAAACAAGTGTCATTCAAAGAGCTATTTTATTACACACGTATTAATATCAAATATTTGATGTTCACAATTATTATTAGGGCCTATTATCATAGATTACATGATCAGAGTTGACTTCTTGTGTTTATGTATTAATAAATCTGTTTTACTAGTCTAAAGTTACGCTCGGTGGAAACACTTATTCATGGAATGGCCAATATTCGTTTCACAAGTGTTGCTAGAGAGGCTAGAGTTGTTTGGTGATCTTTCCATCAATTTAGTATGTAAAAAATGAAATGAGCATAATGTATAATGTGAGATATAATAAGTAAATGAATCCAAAATAGAATTACAATTAATCACAAAACATAAAATTAAATAATTATTGACTCTAAATGCATTCCTCCAAAACAGTAGCTATTCATATACAGGGTAGAAGTGAAATAACCCTGCAGATTGTACGGGGCGATAAGGTTCACTTAATTGAATGGAAAACCTATATTACGTTTAATTCTCTAGTCATAGTAAACATACTAAAACCATTGGTTGTAGTAGGTTTCAGAAGATATAAAGTTATTTTTGTTTTAGTTTTACTATTGATCGAGTTTACTGTTTGTAAGTGTGTCATTATTGTAATATTATAATTCAGTTTTCTAGTGTAAGCAAAAATTACAACCTTGGTAATTTGTGGATACCGAAAGTTTTTTTTCTGCAATTTACGCTTTACAACGTCTGTAGTTTCACGCTGCATGCTCTTTGTTTCTCTTGATGATCCGCAGCTATAATATCTGGATGGTTCACTGTGATCTTCATTTTATACGCCAGAGCCGTCCACCCACAGAGAGATCGAATCAACTCGAATACACGTTAAACCGAATACTGAGGCAGTACGCAAGCAGATGTACTTCGCATACTGCCTATAAAGCCAGGCATTCAGTAGCGCTATGTAAGTTTGTTCGGTTTTCAACCGGTTTTGCAGGACTCTAGTGCTTATATCTCATACCATATTTTGAACATTTCTCAATTAATAATAATAATAATAATAATAATAATAATACCACCACCAACACCACAATATTATCATCCTGGTGTGTATTGAAGTTGCATTTTTAGTAGGGCACTAGGGAATTATCCCAAGATAGCAAAATGATGTAGTCTCGGAAAGACTATTTGTAAAATGATAAAGAATAACAATTTAGCTGTGTTTGAAAACAAGTGATTAGTATGTGAGAATGGTGAAATGTTGACAAGAGAAACGAAAATATCCCATAAAATAGTGGCAAAACCACAATCCGTTTCTAAAAAAATCAGGTATTTGAATTCGGTCTCAGGTGTGGAAAGTCAAACTTTTTTGCTGTCCTTATGATCATATTTTCTCACCAACTCTAAAAGGCCTTTGTGGTTTCAAAGCCTATAGGTTTACGTAGCTATGACAATTCCCATGCTTAACTTTGAACGAGTTTTTCGTATGTTTACTTCTCTGACTTATTTGCTGCACGAACTTTTATCTCTCTTCTTCTTTAGAAGAGTACACAGTGTGTATGTATAGTAACATTCTGTAATGATAGGCTTACATAATAACTGTAATAGAGAAATGATTGAAAAAAATACTATTTCTTGCAAGTTGTATTGTTCGTTTCAACTTCTGTCCATTTTAAATTCGATCACCGTCAGATTAATCTTTCTATTCAAAAGAGCCGTCATGTGTGTATTTTAAATTGTTAGAATCCTCACTTTATCACTATGTATGTGTTCAGGAATGATCATTCCATCTTCGTTTCTTTATCAGAATCTCATGAGAAATGCCCGTCCTTGCCAGCTAGCCCTGAAACGCACAGTATGTATGGTCCATACATTTAGCTTCACAGCTAACTAGAGTCTTCATCTCGAGCGAAATTAATAGAAACACTGCGAAATATGTAGATAGACGAACGGACAGACAGGTAGATGATAGACAGGCGGGTAAATAGAAAGTAATACATCTGAGAGAGAGAGAGAGAGAGAGAGAGAGAGAGAGAGAGAGAGAGAGAGAGATCCTTTTGCTTCTCTTAGAAAAATGTTTCAATAAACGTTTTACTGACGTCACTACTGTATGTAAATACCAGTGCACTTAAAAAACTTGTGGTGTGACACTAGTAACATAGTTTTAATGTGAATTCATTAAGCCAGAAAACAGTCAACAAAGAAAGAAGATTCGTGAGAACTGTGCTGAAATCGAAATAACATATCTGCTCTGCTTAGACACCTTAATGAGGTCTTGGACACTTCCCACATGGGCTGAAGACATTGAGACATTAACATTGTTGTTACGCTTTGCTCAGTAAGTAGAACGCCTTAAAGAAATGGAAGACTTGCGCAACCTACTTCCGACTCAGCTGTTATGAGTGTAATCGGCCGGTGTTGATCACTCAATGAAGATAATTTCATCGTTGCTGAATAGCATGTGGGATTGTGGAACCCTGTAGCAGTCAGTTTATAGCATTTATTTTTCTACTATGGTCATTATTTCATATATATTTTTTGGAAGTTTAGTCTCATGATTAATTTTTTCTTCATGGAAATTTGTAATTCTTTGTCATTTCTCATTTTTACGAATTAACTTTGAAACTGACTGTGACTGAAATGAACGATTGAGAAGCGTGATATAATGCTGCTGAAATGAGAAATCAGGAATAGTCTAACTGTAGGGGAAGGCCCTATCACGCGATGCTTTCCTCAGTATAGATAAACAACACGTTTCATTTAAGCTATTGTGCAACATTTCATCACTTTTATATTACAATTTACAGAGGAGTCCGGAGTGATATTCAACTTCGAAAACAGTCAAAATATTAATTTATTTACATACTTGGTCTGTCGGAAAATATGTAATATTTTTGTTATTCAAAATACTCCTTCAAATTAAAAAAAAAATAATAAAATATATTTTTTAGGTGAAGTGAAACTTGGTATTTTGAAATCTAATATCACAATTCGAACTTTCATTTAAGTTTGGAAACTTTAAATATTAACAAAAGAATTTTTATTTACAATCTGAGCCCTAATAAATATTGATCGCAAAAATGTAGATTTTCGAAGTAGACCCCTAAATATTCTTTCACCATTGCTTTATACGCGTATAATTCTTTGATATGCTGATTAATCTTTATATATAGAACTACAGCACTTAAATAAGAAAGAAAAATAGAGAAGAAAGTAGGCTACAGCTTGCAGAGATGAAATTCTTGAGATCTGCAGAGGGAATTTGAAGGGAAATAGAATAAGAAATTAAATAATAAGACAAAGTGTACTAGTTATACAATAGATTGTAAGAGTAGAAGTATCAAGGGTGGTTGAACCATATACAACGTATGAAATATGACAGATTACCAAAGAAAATATTGTTATACAAACCAAGACTATGTAGAAATTTGGAACTTTCATTTAAACGATAGTACACTGCTCCGCCGATTTAATAGAATGCTTTTGAGTCTAAAGAAAGCAGCAAAACAGTACAACTTGGTCTGTTGTGACGAGAATCCAAGCCCTCGCATACCGGTAAGGCATCATGTCATAAACACGATCACGTCTGAGTATTTCTCACAAAGTAAATATTATTCAACGCCTTGAAAACGGCGGAAATATTAAGTATATTGCTGGGGAGTTTAAGGTAATATTTCTTTAATTGTTTCTTTTTAATTATTTTCTTAATGCTTTATTTATTTAGTTGTTTACTAGTTTACTCGTGTAATTAATTAATTTACTTACTTACAAATGGCTTGTAAGGAACCCGCAGGTTCATTGCCGCCCTCACATAAGCCCGCCATCGGTCCCTATCCTGTGCAAGATTAATCCAGTCTCTATCATCATATCCCACCCCCCTCAAATCCATTTTAACATTATCCTCCCATCTACGTCTCTGCCTCCTCAAAGGTCTTTTTCTCTCCGGCCTCTCAACTAATACTCTATATGTATTTCTGGATTCGCCCATGCGTGCTACATGCCCTGCCCATCTCAAACGTCTGGATTTAATGTTCCTAATTATGTCAGGTGAAGAATACAATGCATGCAGTTCTGCGTTGTGTAACTTTCTCCATTCTCCTGTAACTTCATCCCTTTTAGCCCCAAATATTTTCCTAAGAACCTTATTCTCAAACACCCTTAATCTCTGTTCCTCTCTCAAAGTGAGAGTCCACGTTTCACAACCATACAGAACAACAGGTAATATAACTCTTTTATAAATTCTAATTTTCAGATTTTTTGACAGCAGACTAGATGACAAAAGCTTCTCAACCGAATAATAACAGGCATTTTCCATATTTATTCTGCGTTTAATTTCCCTCCCGAGTGTCATTTATATTTGTTACTGTTGCTCCAAGATATTTGAATTTTTCCACCTATTCGAAAGATAAAGATAAATCTCCAATTTTTATATTTCCGTTTCGTAGAATATTCTGGTCACGAGACATAATCATATACCTCGTCTTTTCGGGGTTTACTTCCAAACCTATCGCTTTACTTGCTTCAAGTAAAATTTCCGTGTTTTCCCTAATCATTTGTGGATTTTCTCCTAACATATTTATTATTACATTTTATAGATGTATTCTGGGAAATGCAATTAATTTGTATTACGTTTATATCGTATTCACTTACTTTTTTTATGATTTGACAACTCTTAAATACCCATTCTTGTATGATTGATTTTTTACTGTCCATAATATTCCTTGATTCTCATGCTCTACCTAACCATGATGCTTGCCGATTGCAGGGGACTTTCTCCTCGTGTTATATTTAAGTACTCATCACGTGAGGAAGAAGGAGAACTATATCAACAGTTTTAAATTGTAACATTAGAATAAATAGTTTCATAGACGTTTTTAGTTAGTTAGTTAGTTGTCTCCTTGTATTATGTGGGTGATCTAATTTTTATTTCCATGCGTGGAATTGTAGTTGTTTTATATTCACTTTGAGATAAATTATTTAAGTATTTATGAGCTTTATGGAGTGTTAGTTGAGTGACCTGAGGGGAAAAAGGCCTTTGGGAGGCCGAGACGTAGATGGGAGGATAATATTAAAATGGATTTGATGTAAGTGGGATATGATGGTTGGGACTAGATTAATCTTGCTCAGGATAGGGACCGATGGCAGGCTTATGTGAGGGCGGCAACGAACCTCCGGGTTCTCTAAAAGCCATTTGTAAGTAAGTATTTATGAGATTTTGCTGCAACTAAATTTGATCATCATTTCCTTTGAGTTAACATTATGAAAGCAATAATTGAATGGCTGCCTGGAATAACGTTGTAAGCTCGTTTTTGGCCAAACTGAGTTTTCGGCTGAAAAATGTATCGCACATATTGCGTCCCGTGCTGCCATCATCTTGCTGATATTCACACTACTTCGAGAGTTGTAGTATTTTGATTGTGTTGCTGAGCTGAATAACGTTGTAACGCAAATGAAATGGCGGACAATCATACTTGTAGCGTGTCACATGGGTAGAGGTTATTGCCAATGCAACGCCAAGCAAACTATTTGGGGTTGTTCATATGCAACAAGAATATTTTAGGGATATAGGGCTAGCAGAGCAAACAATAAAGAAGGATCCAGACCTTAAGGTAACAACAGCTGTCTGGTTTCAGTTAAGTTCTGATGATCCTATGTCTCTGAAAATACGGAAATTCCATGAGATTTTGTTATCATGGACAGTGTATTCTCTAAAAAAGCAAAGCGTGCAAAAAAAAAGACAGTAAATCATATTTCATAAGATAACGTACTTCATCTCCATCATGGTCCTATTCCAATCACAAGAGAGAGGAGAGAGAGAGAGAGAGAGAGAGAGAGAGAGAGAGAGAGATCTGATTGCAATGCCAAGTTTTCTTCTTCTTGGTCATGGTTACTCTGAATTCTGCCATGGCCTAATAACAGAATAAAGAAAAAAAAAAAAAGATTATTGTGTGTGTAATATTGATATTGTATGCCGAAACATATAATCTAAGTTATGTAATTTGTTTCAAATTCTAATGATATGCATTTGTCATTATTATTATTATTATTATTATTATTATTATTATTATTTAATGTACTCAAATGTAACAACCATAAAGAATTTACCAGGAAATATGGACAGTATTTAAGTTTCTTTGCATTACAACGTTGTTCTTCTACTGTAAATGTTCGAAAAGAAGTTGTGTTATTTGGAAGATGAAGGCAATATATATATATATATATATATATATATAATGTGAATATTTACTGAAGTGTTAATACAGACCGTACACTGTCATATTTTATAATATTTAACAATGTTAGTGTGGAATAAACATATATTTAATTTCCTGACAAATTATAAAAACTGACTTACAACGTTATTCTAGCAGCCATTCAATTTATGACAACTTGCCTGTAACACTGTGAAGCTGCATAGCGCTGTGTATCAGCCTCGACAGTTCATCCGCTTCTAGGGACTTTGAATGCAGTGACTCTTTATGCTCTCCAGGTTTAAATTATTTTTAAAGCAGTCTACTTTGTACGGATATAGCAGAGAAATGGGCAACGTAATGACTTTTTCGCCGTTTTGAGCACACTTTAAATCCAGTTACCAAATTTAATACATGCATATGAACAGCCTCTCTTTTGCTGTGGATGAACGTTTGTTATATTATGTCCACAGAAGCTGCTGCCGGGGATCATTGAAGTTCGTCGTCACTACTTTGTTCCAGAGAATGCAATTTGCCATTCTGTATGATCATAATAGTGTTTCCGATGGTTTTGCGTCTATGTTTGTTTGCAGTTATATGATGTGAACATTTTTAAAAATACAGTAATGAAGTAGTACAATGTATCCAACGAAGTTGTACTTTGTGTACAACTGACGTACGCTTCGCATGTTCTATGACTGTTATTAACATTATAAACAACAAAAGTTACAAAGCTGGAAACTTTCAGGCATCTTTTGGTCTCACGAAGTTAAGAGTTAAATTTGTTTAAGCTTTGTTTCCTCTGCATTGCAATATTTCTTCTTCCAACAAGACTTTAGTTGTTTATTGTTGAGATTTCCATTTCTATTCTCGCCCAAAAATGTTTTCCTTTCAGTACGTTTCACAGTTTTCATTTCTTTGTGCCACATTTATCTCTCATTTTCTCAGGATGGAGAATTCTTTCTTTCTTACTCTGTTTAACCTGCCCGACTATCGGGCTTACACTATCTTGCGGATAGTGAAGGAATCGTTATATCGTATATTAGACATCTCACAAATGCGGACCTCTCTGATCATGAAATCGGCTTGACGTATGGTCACCACTGAGACATTACAGGACGATCACAAAACAACAGGTAGATCCAGTCACGTGGACGGAAGATAAAGGATAAAAAATTCAAAGGCATAGCCTATGAGTAAAATACTCCGTAACATGGGTATCGTTATAATCAGAGGTAAGAAGTTCGTACCGAAACTGTTACGTTGTGTGAGGTTGGACTATCAGGGTCTTTCATAAGTAACGAGTCTATCGAAAAATGAAATATTTTGGATAATATTTTGAAATGATGTTCATCCTCACGAAAAAGAAACTTTTCCGGTGCCGTACAGTCGATTTGGAAACAAACACCCTCTCCCCTCGCCGTCAGAGCTATTAAACGAAAGAATGGTTAGTGTTTTAAACCTTTATTAGAACACATAAATGTAATAACAGTTTCAATTTTTGACAAATTATGGTGTACAATTTTCAAAATGTCTTCCGTTCTGCTGCATGCACAAATGTAAGCGACATAACAACTCTTCATGGACTCTGGTGAGCATGTCGGGCTTAACCATTTGTATTGTGTGTTCAATTCGTTCCACTAATTCAGGAATGGTGCCCGGCTTAGTCGCATAGACACGATCCTTGATGAATCCTCAGAAAAAGAAGAGCCAGAGGTGTCAAATCAGGTGATCGCGGAGGCCAAGTTCAAACCAGGCAGCAATTGCAATAACGTTTAGCGGCTGCGTGGAATTTTATCATTACAGTCTATCACAACAATGTGTATAGGCATGGCCGTGTGCCATTATTCTTGGCATATAGAAGACCATGCTTCAGGTCATTTTAAGTTGGCATAAAACTCACACTACACATGGATAAGTAGCTTCCTCTGGCGGCGGGGGAGGGGTATTTGTTTCCAAATCGACTATACGGCACCGGGAAAGGTTCTTTCTCGTGAGGATGAACATCATTTCAAAATATTATCCAAAATAGTTGATTTTTCGATAGACTCGTTACGAGAGACTCTGTATATGTACAGAATGAACAGTAGTGACGCAGTTCTCAACGTCAACACACCAACAAGACAAACGTGTACAGTCGAGTTGTAACCAACTTATCTTTGTGCCAATGATCCATAGTCTCAGAATAAGAAACAAATTGAACAATTAGCATTGTGTAAACTAACAATAATTGGCAATTACATTCTTAGTAATATTTAATATAAAATAATTTACCCATACATATAAGAATAACAAACAAAATACGTAATAATATGTATCTAGCCTTGTTACAATTAATAATAATGTACATTTTCAGTTTATCAAAAAATACTTTTTTATATTCAGAAAAATAGGCTAATATTTGTGCACTGAAAATGCTCGTTTTACGTAACAAGACGCAACTAGAGCAAATCTGAAATATGATTCAGTATTTATAACTGTATCGCCAATAGAACAACAGCTTTTTGAATTTAATAGTGCATTTCGTATATGGGACATCATATTAAACACATAATTCGTTTCAAGAACACTTTTCATTTTTGCTGTAATGACCATTGGGACTTCTGCGCATTGGTATATACGGGTATATAAACAATAATTATTATTCTTCCACACCTTGCCACGTCAGTCATCTCTATATTTCTTGACTGCAGAAGAGTCACTGCTGCAGGCAACTTTTTGAAGGGATATTGAAATATACATAGGTCGAGAAAGCATAAAATTATGTATATTTTGAGTCAAATTTTGAACTAGTCTGTTTCTCTTGATTGCTGTATGCAAAGAAAAGTATTCCATATAAATATTTCACAGCACAGTATTCCTGAAATAATATTCGTTCATTACATTATGTATAGACATTATATAATTTCCAGGTAATATATTTTTCCATTTGTTAATAGGGTTGTATGATTACCAGCGAATCTTAAAGTATTTCATTCAATCGTATAATTGAAAGATTTAAATTCTGCAATGTTAAAAATCGCTCACTGAACTGCACAACTCCATTGAAAATGTTAACACGTAATGAAACTGCTTTTCTGCTGTACATATGCTTTAATGTAGTTACGAAAGTCATCATTCCACACTTGAGGACATACTAGGAGTCGTTTATGTGATCAGAAGACGACTAGTGCAATACAGCCGGCGTGATCTATATGCGTGGCTGACTCAACCTGAAATATATGTTCTGGTACGAATTTCCTACCTTTGGTTATAGCTAACATTGTATAATTTGTTTCTTTCCTTGTGTCCTAAAAGTCCTTTGTTTTGTAATATACGAATTATTGAATTTATTTCACTGAAAATATCTTCATACCTTATACAGCAGGGATGTGAAAGCGCCTTATTACGTACTCATTCTACAAGCAATACAAATTCAACAAGTTTCACTTTTTAGCAAGATAAAGTACAATCATCGCTCTTAAGGAAATGCTGTGGAGGTCCTTGAGAGCATGCAGTGTAGGCGCTTTGATATCCCTGTAATACAGGATTCATTTAAATTAGAAAACTGCTACATGTTTGTTGAGTTAAAGGAGGAGATTACGATTTCATGAAAGTCATTGTACGTTACAGGATTTGAAAGAATGAGATAAAAAAGAAAAAAGAAAAACGGAAATCTGAGTATTCAAATCTTGGTGTCAACGTCTTATTAGTTCCGTCCGTTATACATCAGCTACGGCAGTTGCTTTCTTGAGAAGCGCAATTGATGCATAACCAAAGAACCTAATGACGGCATCCGTATAAAAAGTTATTTTTACTGGCTTAGTGGCTTCCCCTTTAACCTAAATGTGGCGCTAGATTATTTTTTTGTATCAAGTATTGAATGAAGGAACAAACAATGTTTCGAATCCAACATCCCTCTTCCTTCTACTCGAAATGTTGCTTGTTTCTGCAGCTGTGACACGGTGCAAACCCAAAACTCTCGCATCAAATCGTAATGGCTAAGCAAATGTTTTGCAGCATTCTTCACACCTATAATGACTTTCGTTAAAATATAGCCTAGCGTTTTCAAACTGTCTCCTTTAGTAGTAGGTTGCACTTCTATAGTTAGTTAGTTAGTTAGTTGCGTTCATAAAAGCAATAATTACATGATAAGAAACAGAATTGTTCTCAAACAGAAACGAAATATACAGGAGGAAAACTTCCCAGTCCACTTTCTTCTCCTCTTCCTCACACGTAAGTTGATTTCACGAGATAACGAATGGCCTATATGTATGTTTGTATTTTGATATTTTTGTATTTTCTTGCTTCATAACTAAAACAATAACTATTTGTTTAATCAATATCCAGATGGCTACAGCACCGTCATTATCAGATGACGCACTATAGCGTGTGGTTAATCCGTAACGCTACAAAGCCGGAAGGTTGCGAGTTCAATTCCCAGTGGAGTCATTGTCTAATCCTTCCGGCCGCAGCATATCCCTGGGGTTTACTTAGCCTCTAACAGAAATGAGTACCAAGGGCATTTCCTTGGAGGTATAGTCCGCGGACATGTACAACTGATATTCCTACTGCCATTAACACTGATTGTCTGTAAAGGCGGGAGTCTTAACATTTCACCACCCTGTCGGCCGATTTGACTTTTAATGGGGTTGACTTTACTTTACCGTCATTATCAAGATTCCAGCGCATAAGCCAATGTTGTCAAAGAAAGCGTATTTTTTTTACTTTGACGTCGTGCGCGGGCAATAAGCGATAGGTATGGAAGGAGGAAGGATTATATAGGGTACATGAATAAGCAGCCCGTTGGATTAAGAAAACAGTGATGCACAAACTTCAAACGGAACGTGAAAAATTATGTTGTTATTTTTATAATGACTTCTTTCTGTTTGATATTTTCTATATTGTATGTAAAACGAAAGTACTAACACCAATTTCTTAACATTGCAGTTGTGTTTTAAACGTTAATAACATAATAAAGAGTTAAGAAAGAATATTCACATAAATTCCATAGTGGTATAACTATGGACCCTACTGTACTAAGTGAAAGAAACACATAATTCATAAAGAAAGTGATATCCCAAAGAAAGAGATTAGTATGACATGGTTAGTTGGAATTGATATTGATGGTATTTTTAGCAATATAAAAGTAATCAATAACCTAATCAAAACAATATTATAGTACAAAGCAAAGTAACTAGGTATAGGTTTTAACTGTAACTAATATTACATAACAAAACTCTTATCGCGTTATGCTTTTAATGTGATATTGGTAGGCAACTTCCTATCACCAGAATATTGAATTAGTTTTTCGAAATCTGCTGAAGCTATAGAGCTGACGTTTTTACAACACATGGGCACATATCTTTTATTTATAATGTGGGCCTAACAATAGTTGCTCTGTTAATTAATTTCCTTACAAACATTTCCTGCAAATACTTCCAAATTTTTAATACACTATCTTCAATATGATAATAAATAAAAGTCAATATTATAGTTGTATGACCGTGCAACTGTAATATTGACTTTTATTTATTATCATATTGAATCAATGATCACTGTAATAATTTTGAACATAGCATTTCTTAATATACTATCTTCAGTAATGCATATTTAGGATATATTAGATTTACGAAAACACTCCTACTAAATAAACATATCTGAAAATTTCACTTTTCTGTAAAGAAAAGGGCTACTAAAAAATATCTGAAAATTTCACTTTTCTCTAAAAAAAAAGTTGAGAAAATGTTCCTTTTGAATAAAAAGCAAACTTGTGAAAAATGAGCATTAAAATTAAAACTCAGACAATATATGCTTGACAGTTCCCTAAATGTACTACAACTGTAGCATATAATCACAGTAGCAACTTCGGTCCAAGGCTTTATAATATGATACTAGATAAATTCCCAAACATACAATTTGCTAATGCTCCTTATTTCAAAATATCTATAAAAATTGCTGTTAACAGAGAAAATTTGAAGTTCAGTTATTGTGATACGTGTTTGTCTTCTTTTTTTCTTTTATTACTCTTTACTCTGTTATTCAATAAAATGCCTTAACATTAACTTATATGGAATGCCCCCTGAGCACGAGTATGTAACTTACTCTTTCTGGGGGTGCTAGAAAGTTCTTATATTAAAAAAATCAATATGTATCTTTGTTCTGGCAATAAATTATTATTATTGTTGTTATTATTATTATTATTATTATTATTATTATTATTATTATTATTATTATTATTCAGACAAATCTAAAAGTTAACATTGATACAGTTTTAATAAGTTCTCTTCCCTTTATCCATTGAATCAGTGCTGGCCATACCTGTACATAGCTCGACCAAGCGGCATGTATTACCTCTTTCGTCTGCCTCTTTTCTTTTCGTTTTATATTCTTCATCCTATCAGTTGGTAGAAATTGGAACTCGCTTCCGAGTGATGTAAGGGGTTGTTGGACAATAACTTAATTTAGGTCAAAACTACATAAATTCTTGTTTAATAGATTAATTACTGGTTAATATTTGTTACTTTTAATGAAAGTAACATCTGTCCATTCTTATTCTTACCATTAATTTCTCTAAATAGAATACAAAACCTCTAATGGCAAAATTTCATTACATTAATATTCTCATTATGTAAATATATTTTAGATTTATATTTTTTTCTCCCTATAATATAGTTCTAGTATAGGTACTTATATTAAATTAATTCTTATCATTTTACTAGCTATCTCAACTTAATTATAATTGATGGAATTAAATTAGCTCATAAATTAAATTATTATTTTATCCTATAGGTTAAGTGTAATGTAAATATTCGTAATTTAAATATGTATTGTATTGATTAAGGCTGGTTGAGTGTAAGAAAAAGCCTTATGGCCTTAACTCTGCCAGCGAAAATAAAACCTTATAAATTCTAAAGCGCTCAGGCTCTCCTGAGCTCCAAAGCGCGCGCTTGCGCCCATGGACATCGGTTGACATGATTTGCATAAGCTATGTAAATGCTGATATAATTTCTAGAAAATAACATTATAACAATAGTAAATTTTGCTGCAGTTCACAGTTCCATTCAGTTCAGCAAGTAACTCAACACAATTAACTCCCGTGCACGAGTGTGAGGTCAGAAGTTAAAAGTTGTGTAATGAGAGGCGGTTATTTGCTGTAATGATTCCAAGTTTCCTAACAGTTGAACTCTCTGTGTCCAACACTAGCGTGAGGCCGAGTAATTAGTGTAATTATTCGGTTTCTGCCGCGGTCCTCGCGTGTTTCACCAGTGAGAGCTTCGACTGGAATATAGAAAAGATTATTGCTACGGGTACAATAAAAGCAGCAAGGTGGAAGGGCCTTGGATTGGTCGTGGTACAATCATCACCTACCGCGATGCGCCGTGGACTGTCTGGTCCGCCGACCTTCATACGGGTTGCAATTTAGCTGACCAACTTGCATGTCATTGCTATAAACAGAAATTTGTGCGGGTGTCATAACAATGCTCGCATCACTCTCAGAGTTTTCCAGCCTGAACTAGCGTTTTCTCCGTCCACTCAGTCGTATTGAAAAATTCAACGTGCGTGATGTAGTGGCCTTGTTCGTAAGTAGAAATACTTACGTAATAACTGTAGAGCGTATAAAAATAACGTATTCGTAATTCTATAATTTCTAGTTTTACCACAACATTTTATATGCAGAAGTTGCTGGAAACAAATGGAAGTAATCAACGTAAAGATTAAGTTTTTGGTCCTACAGAATTATCTGTTACTGTTACCATTGGTTATTAATGGAGAAAAATTCGCTCCGGCGCATAGTGGTACCAAGTACAAATCTAGCGGGAGAAAATTAATAACTCTTCTCGTTTATAACAGATTTTAATAAAATTTTGTATAAAGGTTACAAATAGCATTTTTGTTTGTATGTAAAGTCTGATTACGTTTGGATAATATAAACCACCCTTTCATAGGAGTTAAATTTAAAAGAATAATAATAATTTTATGAAACAGATTTTTGCAGGGATTGGAATGAATTCACACGTTACATTATCTTTCTATTTTATTTTACTTCGTGAAAGGTGCTAAAAATACATAACAATGGTACATATTCATTCAAATATAATTTAAAGTATTTTTTTAACAAACTAACATACATACATACATACATACATACATACATACATACATACATACATACATACAATGCCACCGGCGTGGCTCAGTCGGTTAAGGCACTTGCCTTGTGTGAAGTTGCGTTCGGGCGCGGGTTCGATCCCCGCTTGGGCTGATTACCTGGTTGTGTTTTTTCTAAGGTTTTCCCCAACCGTGATGTGAATACAAGGTAATCTATGGCGAATCCTTGGCCTCATCTCGCCAAATACCATCTCGCTACCACCAATTTTATCGACGCTAAATAACTTAGTAGTTGATATAGCGTCGTTAAATAATCAACTAAAAAGCTACGTGCATACATACATATATACACACATACATACACATTACTGTTTGTAAAATGTGCAACATCTAGAAAGAATGGCCCGAACGACTCCAAACACCAAGTTTCAGGAGAAATAAATATGAGAAAGCATTTCAATGATTTCCAACAGGAAGAGAACTAGGCTGATCAAAGCAATATGGAAATTTAGGAAAATTCTTTAAATTAATAACTAGAAAATTGTTTTCCAAAACAGACTGCTGTAAAACTAAACCCACTCTTATTTTGTAAACCGAGCATACAAAAGTATTCGTCGCGTGTGTAATAATAATAATAATAATAATAATAATAATAATAGTGCTATAAAGTATACGGATTATGATTATTAGTCGTACTCAGTTTTATTAAACTTCATTTAAAATATCGTATTGTAGGTGGTGAGATAAAAAATTCACTTCAGAGAAAATTTGTAGCTTACTGTAACTTGGCAGATATTATTGTAGACATTTTATTTTTGCTAGAATATGACCTTTTGCCCTATTTTAGCATTTTAAGCTTGTATAGGAACATGCATTCCCTAGAATTTTTTTACATATGGGATGAACACGATGCCTGGTTTCTATTTAAGATAACTGAACATCACGTTGTTAAATAACTTAAGAGTAATACTACAGCCGAAATCCAACTCATACAACCGTCTTACAAACAAATAGCTGCCCATAATCTTCGTGTACATCACTGTCTACAGTATTTGTATGTACTTTCTTCACAAGGAGACAAATTATGGTGTATACGCGGTATAATGGTACCTTAAACACAAGGCCACAATGCATTGGACATGGTCTTCTGTCCGTTTCTGTATGTTAGATGGAAGGCCAGCATCGTATTGATCCCATGCCAAGGGAATGTCGCACGTGTCGTATTTTCGAAACAGAGATTAAACCCTGGCGAAGGGACATGTTTATTTTTAATGTAATCTTACTGCAATGTGAACGGAACATTCGTTGTGAATTGGCGTTAAGAAAGTATCTGCTGTAGTATCTAGTTTTCAAGGTAATTCACTGTGTTACAAAAAAGTAAAAAATCTTTTTTCTGTACACAAAGTATGTGATACTTAGATATTTTTGAGCTACGTTCAGATCTGTGCTGGGATGTTTACTATCAGGGATAGTTATTGAGTTATACAGTTAATGATGATTCATGTAATTTTGCTATTTTGATGGAGGTTAGTATGAATAAAACATGTATATATGACACTTCATGTTAATGGAGTCTTGGCAGTTTTAACATAACATTGAGCTTTCCACAATCATACTAACATAAGAATAACATATTTTGATAAATTACTTTAGATGAAATATAATGAACATACAGTAAATTAAATAAAAAATATAACATTTCACAATGTTAACCAATTCTTCAGATTCGCCTTTTATGAACACTTGAACTGTCTCTCACTAGATTCCAACAGAACTCAGCCAACATTGCAGGCATCCACTTTCCCTCATATCGCTTTTCTACGGTCTGTAAGTGTTTGTGGAATCGCTCGCCATGTTCATCTGATACATCCCCGCAGTTCTCTGGAAAGTAGTTGAGAGTGAGTGTAACAAGTGCACTTTAAGTAACATATTGCACCCTAAATCGTCATAAGCATTCAACATCTCTTTTACAATTCCTGTGCATTCTTTTGATCTGTGGTTTCCAAGGAAATGGCCTGTTACATTTTTTAAACATGTCCAAACTGTTTTTATATTTTTCTGATAGACATTGTTCAAAATTTGGGTCTCTCTTTATTTGGGAACCAACAAACAGTCCCTCTTTTACTTTAGCATGAGAAAGACGAGGAAATTTTTCTGCAAGATAGGAAAATCTTCTCCCATTTACATCCATAGCTTTAAAAAATTGTTTCATGAGCCCAAGTCTAATGTGAAGAGGAAGAAGTATCACATCTTCATAAGCTACAAGATTTTGCTTCTGCAAATTTTTTTCTCCTATAGTCCAACTTCGTGCAGGCCATGTTTCTTTTATGTCTATCACAACTGTCCCAATGACACAGGAAACAATGGAATTTCGAGTTGTCTCGCTGCATCCCCAAAATCATGGCAATGATATTAAAATCCTCACATATCTTTCATTTGTAAGTAGAATATTGAATTACTTGAAGCAACTGTTCCAATACATTATAAAACAGCTTCGAGACTACTTCTGGATGCGTCTATAAATAGGCTAGTCTCCAATCCTGTGCATCATAAGTGAATCTCAAAGCTCTCATCAAATCAGTCACATCGTTACAGAAAGTTAATTTGCCATTGTAAGTATAAAATGTAACTAATTCGAGTCCTCCTTGTCTATACTGAGTCACACTAGCATTACTTTGGAGAAGATTCCATTCCTGTAACCTGGAACCCAATAGTTCTGATTTTCGTTTACTTAACCCTAGATCACGCACTAAATCATTAAGATCTACCTGTGTTACATTATGTGGGATTGAATCGGTCACTTCGTAAGAAAGGTATTTTCTTTATGGTGATGAATCCCTCTTAGTACTGTCAACATAAGTCACATCTTCATCTTGTACATCCTGATTTGGTGTTAACGTCACAGGAAGAATCTCTGGATGTGGAACTGGCCTTATTGCAGAAGCTAAATTGGAGTATTGAATGCATTTTTTTGATTTCCGATTGCTGAAACCCTTAATGTTCGTCATACAGAAATAGCAATCAGTACTGTGATCCTTTGGCTTTCTCCATACCATGGGCACAGCATATGATATGGAAGAGCCTTTACCCTTCCATCAGTTCATTAATTTTACATAACAAGTAGCACAACAGATGTCAGACGCCCATACTTTATCTTGATCTCCTATTTCACAACGGAAGTAATGTTTATAGGCCTTCCTTATTATATGCGACATCTTTTTTCTATGCCTTACAAATGTGAATTCACCACAAATGTAGCAGAAGTTGACTGCTATATTTATACGTCTATGACGAGGCTTGGTCTGGAAAATATTGTAATAGCGCAACATTACTATATCATAATACTATTTTAACGAACTTAAATTCTAAATTTCAGGTACCGTACTGTACAATCAGCAATATAAAGAATGAACACATATGAGCAAATATAAGCATTTAATTGCTTGTTAAAAGAAGGAAATATGCAAAATAATATACGTACTCATGTCACGATTGATACAATGTAAGAGGTTAAGAGCAGCAGAGTTTACAACTTAAAACGCACTCACCTTGAAACATTAAATGAGTTTTCCTGGTTTTAAATCTGGAAATACAGATGATGATATGCAGCTCAGCTTACTCAATTTTACTATCTTCAATACAATTTACAAAGCCAAACAACGGCCACCAACTGAAATAACAGTACACTAATAGAGCAGCCAACACCGAAACATGTACTATAAAAGCATTGTTACCAATATCCAATATATAAGAGCAATGTATCCAACTTAACCTGAGGCATTTACTTTTTGTAAGATAAGGTTTGTCCTGCAGCAGTTCTTTAACATGGCAGTAAGTCTACTGACATGAGCCTGTCGCAGCCGGGATCGAACCCGCAACCTCGAGCATAAAAGGCCAGCGCTATATCAACTACGCCACCGAGGGCAACATTTGCATGTATATTTTGAGCTTTGTGCATAACACTATTTATAATACACAGTACATTATCAATGTCGAATACAACGTTTTGTAATATTGACTGTTGTTCCATTCGTTTGCGAAGATACAAGAGGAATTTGGATAAAAATCTCAAACGTACGTAGACGTACTGGCCTTTGTTTGTGAAGAGGCAAAAAGAATTCGGATAAAAAATCGCAAGCGTACGTAGACCGTACTGGTCTTCGTTTGTGAAGATACGAAAGGAATTCGGATAAAAATCTCAAGCATACGTAGATCGTACTGGCCTTTGTTTGTGAAGATACAAAAGGAATTCGGATAAAAATCTCAAGCGTACGTAGACCGTACTGGCCTTTGTTTGTGAAGATGCAAAAGGAATTCGGATAAAAAAATCGCAAGCGTACGTAGACCGTACTGGTCTTCGATTGTGAAGATACAAATGGAATTCGGATAAAAATCTCAAACGTACGTAGATAGTACTGTCCTTTAAATAAGTGAAATTAATAACAAAACACTTGCTTGCTCGCTCAGTTGGTTTGGATCAATAAATCTACGTGCGTCATACGACAGTCAAGTCAGGAAAGAAACTTTGTTCTAGAACTACTAAGTGGTACTTGTATGGTACTGCAGATCGCTAGAAGACACACGATAGGACTCTATGGACGTGGGGTCTGCATAACACCGGGCAGCCATCTCTAAAACAACTTAACTAATGAAATCACATTAACAACAATTTCCCGAGGCTTAGGCGGAATACGAATCCGCGACCATGGCTGTCACACAACATTAAAGCTGCACCTTATCCCCTGCGTACATTGTAGCCGGTCAGTAGCATTGACGCGTGTTTATTGCAGATGAATGTGCGCTTATTGTGTTCGCTGGTGGCAACCCAACTCGTATTAACAATTACCTGAGGCGTGAAACTGCTGGATATTACCGTCTGATGGGTAGTCTAAACAGAAAATTGCAGGCGTTTCAAAGAGACCAATATAATATCTTTTAGCCTATTGTCACGGAGCTCGAGACTAAAAGGTATGTTAGTTTTAATTAATACCAACCAAAAAATAAAGAATAATTTGAATAATTTCAAGGGAAAAATTGTTCCGGGGCCGGATATCGATCCCGGGACCTCTGGTTGAACGTACCAGCGCTCTTTCCAACTGAGCTACCCGGGAACTCCACCCGGCACCGCCTCAAATTTTCCCTTTATATCCACACAACTCGCGTGGGCTGACGAAACTTCAGAGACCCACATCGAGTGCACACAATCTGTATGACTTGGAATTGTGGTTTTCTGTTAACGTACACAGTGATGTGTATAATGCAAATCTAGTCTTTCAGGTAAGGCTCCCTGCAAAGCAGATTTGAATAATTTCAAGAAAACCACAATTCTAAGTCACACAGAGGTTGTGTGCACTCGATGTGGGTCTCTGGTATTTCGTCAGCCCACGCGAGTTGTGTGGATATAAAGGGAAAAGTTGAGACGGTGTCGGGTGGAGTTCCCGGGTAGCTCAGTTGGAAAGAGCGCTGGTACGTTCAACCAGAGGTCCCGGGATCGATACCCGGCCCCGGAACAATTTTTCCCTTGAAATTATTCAAATCTGCTTTACAGGGAGCCTTACCTGAAAGACTAGATTTGCACAAAAATAAAGAGAACCTCACATTGCTTTGTTTCTGGTTTTGGGAGTTGTTCGGTTCTGTATTGCTAGTTCCATAGTCCCGTCGCTCTTATTTCCGGCAGCCAATCACGTTGCAGTCGGCTACATTTAAACGTGTGCGTCTTGTGATTCGCTGTTGATCACGTTATGCATTTCCTAAGGCTCGATAGATACTTAATATAATTGCCCGCCATTTTGCCTCCTTCGTTGGCCTTCGCAGAAAGTACACGAGGACGTTATTTGGCCCTCAATTATTTGCTGAATTACAGTGCGTTTGATTTATTATGATAGGAGCTACGACATGATAATGTTTAACGGTGTGGCAAATAGATTCCTCGTATGGTAGCTCGGCAACGTAAGAACAAAAATGGCGAAGGATACTACCTACCTAGACCTTATAGAGCTTTCACTTCCTAAGGTGTAAGCAAAGAGGAGGAGTCACGCCGGGAATAACAGCGTCTCGACTATAGTGGAACGACCTCCTAGAGCAGGCATGTTTAGCGTGAGCATTTCTAGCCTTTAAACGAGGTACAACAATGACGTAGAATATTTTTTTTAAGTGTACCAGCATGCGATTCTCATATTTTACATCACTGTTGCACCTCTTTTAAAGGCTAGAATTGCCCTCGCTGAACATGCCTGTCCTGGAGCAAACAAGTTCAGATTTAATTCGCTGACATAGAGTCATTTCATTCCTATCCGCCTGTCTAGGATTAAAGACAATGATATTGCTCAATCAGGTGAACCTGCCTTTGCGTTATCTATTCAGTTAGTATTCAGTGTTTTCTTTTTTCTAACGCCGCGCATATTGGCATGTAGCCATTTGCGCTTCTGCCCACTTTTTGACGATTACAATGAATCCTGTTCTGAAGTTGGAGCACCCATTAAGTGGAATTCTGTTAGCCTCTTATGTTAGGAATTGATCAAGATGAAGCTGATAATGACAACGAAATAAGCCCAGGGTTCGGAGCCGAAAGTTACCCAGCATTTGCTCTGATTGGGTGGAGGGAAAACCCCGAAAAATCTCAACCAGACAATTTGTCAATTTAAGTCAATGTGACACGGTATTTTTCAATTTCTTTCACTTGATGTATTTGCTTCTCATTGTCTGACTGACTGATTTTCTCGAGGATATCCTTTGAGTTATGATATAGTTTGTCCTTTATTCGTGGCCATTTCCATCCACTGCCACTCATTAAAATTACTTTAACATAAGCTGTGCTTTCATTTATGTCTAAAACAAGGCCCGGAAAAAATTATCACTCGTCAACAAAATTAAACATATTTTTTGTTAAAAGATAAAGAATGGATGATTGTTATAGCATTTGTCGTGCTGGTTTCAAATCTGTTTTCAAAATGTTTCTATTACCCAGAGTTTTTGAGTAATTATATGAAATGTAATTCAAACTTTTCTAGTATTGACACCTTGTAACATTTTACCTAAAATCATATTTATTTACCTAAAATTGTGTGAAACAGATTTTAGGATATACTTAGCTTGAGAAACAACTCTTATGAGTGTCCAACAGTAATCTGACAGAATATTTAGGCTCCATTTTTTTTCTGGTAGCGCCTTTCCATTTCTGAAAAATCCTGATGAAAACCCTCCCTATGTTTGTCGCTCACTACCCGAACGTTTTGAGGAAAGAAAAAATAGATGAGAATCCAAGAAGTTATTTTGAGAGATACATAACACCCCATCACGTTATAGTTCTGAATCAGCTCGCTGACAAGTTCTCTGTGATCTTCTGATCTGTGGTTCCTAGAAAGTAACACTCTGTTGAATGATGCTTAGGTTCCCGGCATATCATTGGAACTGGAAAAGGCATATGACGGGATCCTTTTAGCCAACCAGTTAATAGAATCACATGGAGTACAACAAATTTTAGGGGCCCAGTTCATGTCCTCATCTATTTTGCAATCAAAAGAACACTTGTAAGCTCTTTTAAGTAGTGTAATAAAATTCAAAGTTAAACAATTTTTGTTATGTTTGTGATTAGTTATGTGGTTTATACGGTGTTTCGAGGTATGTTTCACTTTAGAAGATACTTTTACCACACTTAAAATTAGGACAAAGAAAACACGGGTTATGAAACTTGTTTCATGAACGTAAGTTCCAACTCAACTGAGAATTAATACTAACTCTCACAGTCTCATGAGGAATAACATTTATTTTTATGAATTCTGACTTCACAGGCAACAATAATCTGAAGTTATTGGTCAATTGTTAAAGCAATAAAATTAAATATTTTATTTCCATTAGCATGTTAAGGACTGCATATAGGAATAAAAGTAATCAATTTTTCTAAAATTACAAACAAATGGTGGGTGGTAGAAAAATGCTGACTTCATTTTTGGAATCAGCAGATGAAATTACATGAGAAATAGCTGAAATTGTACATTTAACAAAATCACAGTTGACCAGTGTTATTCTTCGTATTGTACATCTACATAATCATTTACTTTTACCTTCATTGAAGCAATGTTACAAAAGCTAGTTGACTTCTCTACACCCCAGTCATCTCCTTCTCTTTCGGATTCTAGCCACATATCAATAGAAGAATCAGATGATTCTTTAGAAGGTATCTCTTTCCTCTTTTATTTGGTAGCACCTTTTCGTTTTCTATACGACCCTTCTCTACTATATTCTTTGAATGATATTTTTTCCACTCATAAGATACTGCAACTGATAGAACCTTCTCTTAATTATTTTGTTAGATGTGCTTGTTTTCTGAGGTCAAAAGTGTGCTTTTTTTGAAGGGAGAAGGAATTGTTTGACCACAACCACTTGTTGTATTTCGTTCTTAGACTTGTATCCTGAATGGTCATTTGAAGTATTACTTGACCCTGGGATAGGACTGCCAGGAGTGTGTCCTAAATGTTCATTCAGATTATTAGAAGTATTATTTTAGCCTGGGATAGAACTGCCATTATGATCTCTGTCCTGGCATGAAATACCTTGTAGTTTCATCTTCAATAATTACTGTCTAGTTTTTCCTTGAAGGGCATAGTGGAGGCATAGTGAACCCTTAGCTAAATTAGGAACCTAAAAGGAAAATAAAGTATTCTAATTCAACATTCCTTCCAATTACCATAATAAAACGAAGTGATTTCAGTGAAAGTAGAGGTTTTTTAACTTCAAGATCAACAAGAAAAATATATTTTTCTTTTTACTAGCAATGAATCTCACAGTGACAAAATATTCATATGACAGGAACATATTTAAAGAAAATCAAAATTATTAAACCGATACAGATAAGAATGTTAAGGAAAAGTGTTTTAATGAATGTGATAAGAGTTTAAGGACTTCAGACAGAGGAATACAGGAAAATAATTTGCTGAAATAGACGATTTAAAATAATTACTTGTGGGACAGAAAATTTGAAGTTTTGAAACAGCTCTTATAGTTGACACCCCCTGTCAGCTTTTGGTACAGAACTTCTTATTAGCAGTAGATTTATATACCAGGTTCTTATAACGTTTCTGGAATAATATAAACAAAAAAACCAATTTAAATGTGATTTTTTTTTTATTTCACCAAAACCTGACACATTGCGTCAAATACTGGAACATCTGTGAAATTAAGAGTATCACTGGCTGACACCCCAGTGGCAGGTTATTCTAACTTCATTTACAAAGAAACCATGTTCTTACTAACTTCTTCGTATAATTTTACATATTTAATATTAATAACGACTTGAAATTCCACATAAAATTGACATTTATGATTAAAATACTTATATGTGCATGCTTACCGTTTTGCTAAAGAATAATAGCGATTCCATGCAAAATGAGACATCAGTCTACTGTTTGCAGCATCCATCTTGTTGAATTCAGGTGTAGTTCCAGAAGAATACTGTGCAATATTGCCAAGATAACAGGAAGTTGGAACATGTTCAGAAATTCTGTTTCTGATTACATATTATAATCTTATTACGACACATTGAATCTGAAAATGTCAGACTTTGGGTCATTGTCAGCTTTCGGTGCAGTTACCTTATCTCATACCCGAGAAAAATCGTCTAGAGAAATATTAAAATAAAATATTATAAGAAGAAAAATAATGTATTATGACGGCAAAGAAGGATTGATATAGAGGCAAAGGTTGATTATCCATGACCTGCACGTTTCAGCAGCAAAGCCAGGTGTCAAATTTGGCTCACCTTACTGTACAGTAACTTTGTATTTAGTTATTGTGCACTGAAGTCCAGATTTTCCTCACGAGACAAGGACAATTTTGGAAAAGAAAGCAAGTGTAGAAAGGACTCTGAATATATAGGCTTACATTTATAGGAGCAACTTAGCTTTGTTGTAATTATGGGGTAGTTGTGATTTTACGAAGTTATGATTTTACAAAGAGGAAAGGGTTTGGTATTATAATCCCCACTATGCTACAAAACAATGGCGTAGGCCTATTCGAAAAAGGACAAAGGTGCAAAACGCGTTGTTGCGTTCTGTCAGAAGACAGAAGAGAGGGGAAAACTTTGCTCACTACACAATAATACATTCTTGAACTCCGATAACTTTGAGCCTGTATATTCCACTGTCTATTCTCTGCTAAAACAACTTAAAAGCAAGGAAAAGCAAATCTCTGAGATGACTATGAAGTACCTGATGCTTGCTACATTCATTTTCCTTGGCGAAATTTAATCTCTATTTTCGTATAATATATTTGAACACAATAGTGATATAGAGGTGCTTATGTGGCGGAATATGTAACGTTCCTAAGCATTGCAACCCAAAAAAAGGCTTTTCATGCATCCGTGGTGGAACGAGATGCGTGCCGACTGGGTTGACTATCTTAGTACCTACGTATTCGTCTCCAACCTTCAAATCCACGTACCATACCTCTGGAGGTTATTTGCTGTTCCTCATATAGCTTAGCTATATGTGAATCGGTCAAATCCCCGTCAGACATTTGCATCCTGGGGGGGGAAGGCTTAGTGTCTTTTGTAAAGATCTATGAGTGCATGTATGTGTGTGTTTTTATTCACACTGCAAATGGGTAAATACCCGGTGGCAGTGGTAACTAATTACACTCAATAATGACAATTAATAATAAACATAATTAATAATAACTTACAATTAATAATAATAATAATAATAATAATAATAATAAATAATACTAATAACAAAATAATAATAATAACAACAATAAAAATAAATCTAATTTGTATCTTAACCCTAACTTGGAACTATATAATATGTTCATACATGCACAAGTATCTTTCAGTACTACACTCATTTCGCTGTCAACTCACTCACTGCACTGGAACTACGATACATTTCACTGACACTATCCTGATTTCACTAACATTTCAAAAACATTTCACTGTTCAAATACTTTGCACTACCGTTATAAACTATAAAACTTCACTGACACAAACACACTTCACATTTCACTGACACTACACACTTCACTGGCGCAACACACTTCTTCACTGATACAACACTTCAAATAACATAACATCAATTACACCTTTTAAATAGTGTGCATAATATACTACCGTCTGTTAGTAAAGTCCTTAAGCCTATTTTTGGTTATTAGTAAAGCCTTTAAAAGTCTGCAGGTAAAGCATTCCAGTCCCTAATAGTACGATTGAGAAAAGAAAACTTTCCAGTGTCCGTCCTCTGTCTTCTTTGTCTCAATTTATGTAAGTGGACGTTCCTTGAAGAATAATTTGGCGACTGCAACCTATTTTTTATTTCTCTCCAGGCAGGCTCACCTCTGTATGTTTTGAACATTATGCATAATCGAATTCGCGTTCTCCTCTTAGTGAGTGTGTCCCATTTTAATGTTGAATTATTACGACAACGCTTGAGGGCCTGTTTTTAAATCTTTTCCAATGTCTTAATATGTTCTGATCTGTAAGGATCCCAGTCTAGAACCCACCACAACTTCTATCTGCCAAACTTTGGAAGAACTGCATGAATCTATTGTAGTGAACGGCGACTTCGATGTCTCGCAAATACAGGCGAAACCCTATTTTTCGAGACTGAGATAATAATGGAGCGTGTTGGTGAAGTGACGAAGGGAAAAACCCTCGCAACCTTGGACTTGTCTACTATAAGTACATCTCCGCTATCTATGAGATTTGAAATCGGGTCCTAGGTCGTCTTAAGCCAGCGCTGTCAACTGCGTTGCCAAGGCGGAAATTGAACACAATCATTAGAACTTCATCAGCGATGTGCATAACAACAACAGTCTAGTATAAACAGTCACGAAGCTTGAATTTATGAGGTTACTAGAAACAATAGACTGTGCAGGTACAATTTGCATTGTCTGTAATGAGACGATAGTAGCGATCCTAGTGTTTAGCAACTATCTATGGATGCATATTTACTACGTATTGAGCTTCGTGACTGTATAAACTAGACTGTGTAACAACATTGCAAGTGATTAAAGCTGATTGGTTGATTACTACATCACGTGGCCACAGGAGAAAAACAACATTCCAACGTGATGTATACAGGCGTACAACATAAAAACAGTAATGAATAAGTATGGACCATTCACTTAAGATGTTTTATTACGAAAAATAATTTTCAGTTAATACAATAATTTAGTTAGGCCTATGGTTGCCAATAATTGTAGGATTATATTATTCAGTTACATTCTGTCCGTCTAGTGGTTACGAGAGAGGTAAATAAGTTACAGCCGAATAAGAAAAAATTTCGTGCAGAAGAGTTCTTTCAGTGCTACGGCAGTTGACTGTGTAGGAATTTTTTATGAAACAAGTTTAGATGGGAAACTAAGAGAGACTTCGGTAAAATTAAGGTTGACATATTTGACATAACAAGTTGTCTCTCTCCAATCCCCGATATAATAGCTGACAACGGTTGCGTGCGAGAGAATTACTTCTATTTTCAGCAGAATCGAACAGTTGGCCTTGTTTGATTCCTGAAGGCGGGACATGACAAGCTTCTTTAAATTCGTTTTCATAAACGACCGAAGCGTCAAAGCGAACAAATAGATTTGCTGTTTCAACTTCAAAAACAAATCTATCAGCACATTAACAAGAAGAGACGGAGACTTTTGTCGAAAAAGCTAATTCTTATCTCGGCATGTTTGCTCATTGTTGTGATATTGATTTGATCCAAACCGGTGCAGTTTGTATTTACTTGAGGGTTATTCTTTAACGAAGAAATATTGGATAAAATTGATATCCCAGGTATTCTAAATAATCAACATGCTTTATTATTTGAGATTAGTATGAATTAACTTTCGCCATTGTCAGTTGAATGTATCGATTACGACGTTTCGAAGGTTCAGTATACCTTCGCCTTAGCTGAAAAGGAATCTAGGCGTACTCAACTAGCCTATCACAAATTGCTATCCAAATGGATATAGCCATTTTTAATGGTCTCAGCGCATAAAATAGGTTACTTATTTTCATCTGAACACGAAACTATATTCAGCTTTCGGAACTTCGTGACGTCTGTATTTCATTAGAAGTACAAGTGAAATACCTCTTGAATAATACCTACTACTTCCTCCCCAATTGACATCTTGCACTCAGAATTAATACTTGGTATACATGTTTGAGGTGCGTTCAACCTTGTAAAACTGGTGTGTTTCATGAGGCCGGTTGATGTATTACGATGTTATTTGACCCGTCTTTCTCTGGGAAAAATTCTGGAAGGAGAGCACTCCTAAATAAAACTTCATGTTTATTTTATGTGCAAAAAAGTCTGGGAAAATGTGCTGAAGGTGAAGCGGCCTACACGTGGTCGTTCACCTCGCTGATTCCAACCGGTCGGATTGAGAGGGATCGATAGGGACGCAGCCATGCCACATTTCGAACTTTGCGCTCTTCCTGTGTAATAAGAGATTTCATTTTATCATTTCTGCCTTTGTACAGTACATCGACCTATTTGACATATCACAGTAAATGTCAAATTTGCATCGAATTCCATCTCAGTTTTCAAGGATGATATAATAATAATAATAATAATAATAATAATAATAATAATAATAATAATAATAATTATTATTATTATTATGACAGTGATAAAATAATACGGATAGTGATGATGAAGTGGTGATAATAATAATAATAATAATAATAATAACCATAATAATCACAATCGTAATATTATTTGCTATTACGCTCTTCTGCACTGATATTGTGTTATAAATATGTATAATCCTTGAACACAATATGAATTACATGTAAAATGATGTACCTGAAGAGGATGACTCTTTCTCTTGTCTCTCGTCTTACAGTTCTTGGAGGATCAAGGTCTGCCATACAATTGTCACACAGTCACTGCTCTCTTATGTTCATCTTCATCAGCTTCTTATCTCTTGTCATTTCTTCGTGGACCTAACGATGGAACTCTTCCCATTTAGTCTTCCTTTTAAATTAAAGATGTTTCTTCGCTTCTCTCAGTTTTATTAATCCTCTGAGACTGGAGCATTTCATTTTCCCAACTATCTTTGAATCTGCGTATAGTTCTTTTTTGTTTCTGACATTGATTCTAATCTGGCAGTGTGCGATTTGATATTTCTCCAGATTGAAGATTATTGTTTCTCTCTGACCGTCTGTGTTTAAATTTCTTAATTATAAACTTAAAATCAAGAAGGATAATGACTCCATTGTTAGATCGTAAGCATCAGAGACAGTGTATTCACACCACAGATTTATTAATGTTAACATGTCATTCAAAGTGCAGATCTTGGACATCAATAGGCTATGCAATACCATAGATGATATATACCCAGATTGCTCGGCCTTATAGGCTTTGACGGTAACAACTTTTGTCAGGTTTGCTATGCTGCCATCTAGTTGTTACATAAGGAGTCATGTCATAACTCTCATTTGAATTGCATTAGCGACTGTACTGCCATCTCGTATTCGTTTACGGCGGACGGGTGGCGATCCTGGCGGTTGTTCTTTTCAAAGTGCTACCGATTTTAACATATATTGCTTAATGAAAAATGTTTGTTTTGGTACCCTCTAGCTATCATATACTTCTGAAACATGTTCTGAATCACTCTGTATAGTGGACTGGAGGGAATAAATGATTGTCCTTTTTTAAGGGTATTAGTCAATTGACGTAAATTTTAGGAAAACATGTTATATATAAGAGGTTTTTTAACCGTTAAATTATTTTTTAATTATTTAACTAGCTAGCTAGTGAGTACAAATTAAAATTATAAAACAAAAGTGCTACTAGCCACTACCGTAAGAGCCAAGCTCGCGTACGGTGTGGTCTTAGCCAATATATAACATAAAATATACAAGGACAGTTTACTAATTACAGTAAGTAACTTAATTCAAACCAATAAATAACACACAAGAGCAAAAAAAAAAAAAAAAGAAGAAAGAGAAAAACAGAGAAAAAAACACAATTAATATAAATTGACAATCGGACAGCAGCCAGTGATATTCTGTAAAAACATGAATATAGTCGACAGAAATAAAAGAAAAAAAAATACACATAATTGTTAATATCATGAATAATTTTATAAATTTCTTTTTTAAAAGCTTCAGTTTTAAAATATTTAAAGTTTGGAAAATGGTTTGTAATTTTATTATAAAGTCTTTGGCCGAAACTAGCACCATGTTTAAGAGCTGTACTTTTATGACATTTAGGCTCAGTTAATGGGAAAGTAGACTTTTGTCTTCGAATACGATATTCATGTCGATTAGATTGATATTTTGTTTGATTTCTGTGGTAGTAAGTTAGTAAACTATATTTATAAATTTGTTCAATAGGTAATACTTTAAAATCTGCATAAATTAAATTTGTTGGGTAATCCATATTTCTGGTTAGACACATTTTTATTAATATTCTGTGTAATAAAATTAATGGATTAAGTACAGATGATGCTACTCCACCCCAATTTATTATACCATATTGTATTAATGATTTTACTAAAGCTAAAAATATTATTTTCAATGCCGCCATAGTGATAAAATTTCGAAGTATTATGAATTTATATCTTTCTTATACTTGTACACATAAAATAAATTTGTTTATCCCAACGTAAATGCTGATCTACAATAATTCCTAAATATTTGACTTGTGTGGAAGGTGTTAGATGTGAGCAATTACAATAATTATTTGTTAATTCATTACATGAAATATTATGTATTACTAAGTGATAATTATTCATGAGAGTTGTATTTTCTTTTTCATTTCTTAATAATATACGTGATATTTTGAGAAGAAAATGTAATGTATTACATATTTTTTTATGAATTTTCTTAATTTCCAAGGGATGCAAATTAATGACTGTTGTCCTTTACAACAAATAGATTCAATTGCTTAATTAATGAGGGATGATGATCTAAATAAGGCAGATTTTATAGAAATGCGTGCAGCGGTTCGCACGTAGGAGACGCGGTACCACAAATGCACTTCCATGCTTAACAATTATCTCATCGTAAGAGAACCAGGAACTCTGGCTTTCAAGGGAAACAATGGCTTCCTCTCTCGATATTTCCGCTGCATTGTAGTTGCCGATATGGAAGCGAGGTTCTTGTACATGTATGGCATGTTGGTGAACTTGAAGAGCTGCTGAATATTCCTCCGGGCGGTAATTCACCATGACCTGCATTCTACGCGTACGTGTATCCTGTTCCTGTGTTGAAGACTACACCTCTAATCACAGCGCTATCTGCATATATACACACATAGGGCGTTAGGTCCTCTGTCGCTATTTTACTTTCGAAATAACAAAAGCCTTTTCACATCCTTAAGAATAAAGTTAGAAACTCGTGAATTGAATAGTTAATTTTTCCTGTCTTGAATGTAAACTATTATTTCCACAGCAATTGAGAGAGGGAATAAAAACAAAAGGAAAGACTGAAGTGAAAAACAAAGAAAATAAAAGCTAAAAAAAGAAGAAATGAAGAAAAAGAGAAGAAAAAAAACAAACGTTATGATTGAAGAAAAAAAGAAACTAAAAATGTTTGAAAAACGAAGAGAGAAAGGAGGAGCAAAATTAAAGTGAAAGAATAGAAGCTACGGGCGAGGCTTAGTAGCTAGCGAACAGGGTCGAATTTGGCTTGAGTCGCATAACCTCGTTTAATTTTTGTTCGAGGTTTTCCCAACTGTAAAACGAATGTTGTGTATTTCCCTGGCGACTCTCCAAAATACACGTGTAATTTTGTAATTTCACTATCACAAATTCCATCGACGCTACCTTACGTAGCTCATACAGATTATATAGAAAAAGGAATTGTTTTGATAGAGCGAGGGAGAAAAGTAACAAAAAGAAATGAGAAACACAAGGAACGAAAGAAGAAAAAAGAAACGAAGAGATGGAATGAATGACAAAATTTAATACTAATGATAAATAATTGAATAAATAAATACAGAGTAAGGAACAATAAAATGTAAAAGGGCGAATAAAAAATGAATAAAAGCAAAATAAAATAAAATGGGCGTAAAAGGAGACAAAATGTGAATTATAGCTGGAGCGTAACAAGGTTGTCTGGCTGGTTATCGAGCGCGAACAGAATTCATAACCGTGATAGTGTACACAAATTCCTTCGTGAGCTTAGGAAGAAATAATTTACTTTCGTTAGAATTTTATCGACATAAATTCACAATATTTTCGCTGTTCTGTTGCTGAGGTTACCCAATGATTGTAAGCTGGTACTTTATTAGTAGTCTGTTCCAAAATTTCAACGTGATCAGAGGTTCTGTATCAACATTTAAGCCGGCATTGTTGGTGATTAAAGTGAAGATTACGTAAGAGTAGTTTCTAAAGGGCTAAAGGCCTTTTCTTCAGTGTTGTTAACAAATACCAGATATCACCAAAGAGGGGGGGGGGGAAGGATAAAGTCACAATGCCATTACTAAAATAATAATAATTGTAATAATAATAATATAATAATAATGATAATAATAATAATAATAATAATAATAATTATTATTATTATTATTATTATTATTATTATTATTATTATTGCATTAATAATAATATCATCTTGCTTAGATATTTACCCCATCTCGTCTTTATGTTGGGAGGTGTTTTCTAAATGGTTCAATAATTTGTGAAAGAGTTGGCCTATATTTTCCCCCTGGACCTCCCGCACATTTGTTTGGTAATTAATAGATTAGTATGATCTAATATTAAAATGTATTTATTCTGACAACTTGAAATTCATTGCTAATCTAAAAACGTATTTTGTTTGATCACGTGGAATGATTAGTACGAATTCCGAAAAGAATACCACTTTGAAATTTATACCCTACTTAAAAATTTTAAGTGTGTATTTTAACTTAAAATACATACTCTTAAGTCGCTATCATGTTATTCCCTCTTTTGGATATTTTAATAAAATTTTGTCCATTAGTCACATCCATGTTTGATACCAAGTAGGTCTATAACTTATAGGCCTATCTTATTTATTTGCAATTATCTGAATATGATCTTGTATTGAAATAAAAACGCTAGAATTATATATTAATACGATATTACTAATTCATATTAATTACGTTAAAATTTCACAGGGTTAGTTATACTTTAATTTCATCAGTTTCCTTTACTCCAAACCAAAATCAGTTGTATTTGTCAGTATTCGAAATTCGAAATAAAGTTGGTAGAAGAAAACTCAATCTGGCATCTAGAAAAATTACTGTAAACCACTAGCATACATAGTAGTAGGAGGAAATGGTTAGGTTGCACACTTAGGGTGTTAAGTAAGCTGATCTGGACTATACTTGTTGAGACACCAAGTATACCTACCCGATCAAGCTTACAGAGCACCTACATGACACTCCGTCGAGGGTTGCGCTTCATTCATGCTGGCGGTCCCGCAAACTTTAGTCTTCTTATACGCAAGCACAACAATGAGTACTTTAGGAGGCTTAATTTGTTATAAATTGTACACCTCTGAAGATGAAAGCACTCGTGTGTTCTATATGTAGACTGGGAGCCGGAACATGGTGGATTCGGTTGAGATTTATGTCAATTCCATTTCTGCAGTTATTGCACTGAATATGTGAACTTGTTATACTGAAAGTCTCTCGGATTGCTACTTATGCTTCTGTTACACTCTGAAGTGTCACCTGAAGAAGTATGTCATGTTTTTACCTAGTTTAACAAGATATAACTGTAATGAGCCTTAAAGCCTTCTAATGAGCACGTTTAAAGGATTTACGATGTCACGATCCTGTGAATACTACAAATAGAACAATGCTTGGACAATTATCTGTGCTTGCATCCTGAATGAGTAGGAGAATATTTTGGTTTTACAACCTCACTATGTTTCTTGGCAATCCTCTCAAATGAGATCGCTTCACTCGCAGCTACCAGCATTGTTCTTTATTTGGGAGTAGCATTCATTACATGGCTTGTTACATGAACAGTTCAAACCATTCTGTGATCACATGTGACATTCCACTACAGTAGCAAGTTATCGCATTAATATTGTTTTTTTTTTCTGTGTTCTGTTTTTAGTATCATATTTTGAAGGTAACACAATTATATTTCTTATTTTCGTAGATACGCAGGAAGAATGTATTCATTGTCAGTCTTTCGCCCTATCAAAAGCATATTTCAAGACTAGTGGAAATACCGTAGGGTAATTTTATTACGTTACAGGCGACTGTGAATTGTGTTTTTATTGCCCGTAAACATTTGATGACAACTTTTGAATGATGGTAGTAGTCGTCATCATGATGATTATCATCGTCGTGGTCCTCATTATAACCATAATCATATTCAGATCAGACAACTGAATTATAGGACCAAAATTAATATATGAGGCGTGTCGTTGCAAAATCAGATACATCACTTTTTTTTTTTTTTTTTTTTTTTTTTTCGAAAATGAGTTAATGTTAAATTTCATATCTTCATATGATTCTTCAACTGCTGTAGCACTGTTATGCTCCAAAGCCGTATACATCACATGGATTTGTATGATGAAAGAATAGTATTGGTTGTAAATTCTTGGTTCCTTGCAAACGTTTTGCCTTCATAGTGTAAAATTATGTTTTAGTGATTTATCTGATTTTGCAACTAAACGCCTCATATATATTTTGTTCTAAAACCTTTAAAATTCATAGTAAAAATAAAAAATATTTGATAACTTTCTCGTGTGGTAATAATCACTTCACCTATTACACAGACCTGCAAAATTAAGGGGTCATAAAACTTTCATAAAAATTTATGGTACATTTATAGTTTCATGGGATGCTGAATCCAAAACTGAGCTTAGATTTTCTCTATCACGTACCATTTTTCCCCAACATGTATTGGCACTTTTAGCAATGTGAATGTAGCGTTATTTAATTTAATATGAAAAAGTGATGAAGTGAAACATGTCCTGTGGCAAATATCAAAGGTATATTTTACAAAAACTATTACATTGTCATTTAGTCAAATCCTTTATACCGCTTTTTCTCTTCATGGAGTATAGTTGCGTTTGTTGCTTTTCCTCTTGTGTGATGTTCAAGAGATGTTCTTTGTGGCCAGTGTTTTTGTTTCCAATGTCCCATTCACAGAGGACATATGGAAACTTAGTATACCCAGCCTGCTGATCAAGAACCATGCACAACTCTCCAAGATCTCCACAGATCATCCAGTTATGATCTTTATTTTTTATCTTTGTAAAGACCAGTTCAGGATCCTCATAAGTTTCTTTAAGATGTACCGAATGACCAACAGGTAACGAAGTATACCCGTTACCATTGTGTAAAACCACTGATCAATGCCTTCAGAGTTCTTTTGGAGGACTAAATAAAAGTCTCCATTCATCCACTTCATATGAACATTAAACTTTTGTATCACTGCAGTATTCTAAAGTACTCCCTTATAAGAGTAGGGCGTAAATTATTCTTCTCTACTTCTGTACTAATGAAGAAATATTCCTGATACCAGCAAATTTATTTCTTTTATTCTGGAGCGTAAGAGATCAGCTTTTCCTTGGATAATTCTAAATTTCTTATTACATCATTGAATTCAGACTGATGACTCTTCCCACTTTTTACATCACACAGCCTTCTAGATTATGTTTCTGATCTTCACCAACAGGTTAATACAAACTTTTACATTAGAGCACTGTGTTATGGATGCAGCAAAATCACCAGTATATTAATAATATAAAAAATAAAATATACAGTAGTTTTGTGTATAAGTGGTGCGTGATATGCCATTTTTTATGTCTTTTCTGGCTTCAGCACACAAAAATACACAAAGGAGAGCTAAAATGTTTTAAAAAGTTTTTTTTATGGCAGGTCAGTGTATCGACTGACGATATGACTGCCGGGGCTCCAGAAGTAGGATGCGAACAATACGTGCTAGATAAAAAGGAAAGAGACGATCATGATGGATAGATATGTAATGCGATCTGATCTATAGACTGTATCTGAATCAAAGGAATTTCCTACACAAGATCATGATTGTATGTTGCATTATTTCTGATAACTCATATACCAAAATAGATAAGAATGTGGACAAAAACTTTCAGTAGTCTGTGATTTTGAAATAGCTGTTTCCTCAGAAACAGTTGACAATAAGACATATGTTTTATCTAATGTTTTTTCTTTAGAATCGCCCATAATATCATCCCTCAACGTATGACCCTTTCCTCCTGAATCACCGTGTATAAGATTGCAAAACCTTATAAAACTGGAAAATGTGTGTTTAATAGCGCGAACCTAAAAGTAGGTTTAAAACGTTTGGGAAAGTATGTCCCGATCTTCGAACTCTTTGAGAGCGTTTATGTGCTGTATGCACAAAAAGTCACCATCGTCACTATTTCGTCGTCGTCGTCGTCGTAATCATCGTTATCGTCATCATTATTCTTCTTCATTAATCATGCTACAGCTATACGATGGGTTAGGATCGGACGGAGTATCTGCCATGTAGGCCTACTAATCATTTGCCAGAAATAATAAGGGTGTTGCATGGTCAGTTCTGCGAGTTCCGAAGATGTTATTATTTTTTTTAGTAAACTGGTGCACCCCGTTTGAAACTGTATATTCACGGAAATTTCTCGAGTATAGTCAGGAATAGGACCCGGGATCTCCTGGTTCATGTTCACGCAAGCTACATCAAGAAGGCGATCCATCATGCGTATTGTATTATGCATGTTTTATCTGTACAAGTTTCACAGTTACTCATCTTCTGGGTGTTAGTCTATACCAGGATGGAAGTGAAATAGCCTTGCAGATTTTCAGAGCGAATAGCTCATGTTATATGTAATAAAAAACTATAATATCATATTGGTGGAAAGTTTTTTTTTTTTAGAAAAAAAAAGTTTTTCTCAAATGTTTAACAATCTCTTATTGGGTAACTATTGCGAGTAGGGTCGTGATTTTTGTCCATATCTATAAGAAATCTAATAAAGAATAATTTATCCCTCTATTGCATTTCATTGGAGTGAACAGTTTTCGTGTAAATTTAATTTAAAAATCCTTAATTCAAGCCATTGCACGAAGAGAGCGAGTGGCGACGTCTCGGCAGAATGCAGCTTACATACGGAGACTCGCAGAGTTCGTTGACTTCTTACATCTGTATCACGAGTAAAGTGTATTAGCAACGATATTTCCGGACTGCTCTAACTTCAAACTTAATTTTCTAATGAATGCATTTAATCACTAAACGTAATACAGGTTTTCTATTCATTTATGTGTCGGCTTACCTATCGTTCCTTTCAAGCTGCAAGGTTATTGCTATAGCAATGCAGTTAAGTGCAATAAGCAGGTAGTCTCTCCAAGTTTTGTTCGATGCACACATGTAGGCGATATTCCAATTCCTCCCAAACTGTTTTTATCGCCTGCGCCTGCGCCGCGACTCCGTGTCTTCTGCAGGTTATAGGTCAAAGAAGTACCCCGAAAGAAAGAAATCACCGGGGGTTGGGCCAGGTGAGTACAGAAATCACGTAATTAAATTTGGGCTCCCGTAGTGTAACGGCCAATCTAACGTTGACGTACTCACGCACGTTGTGATGGAAGTGTGATGATTCACAATGTTGCTGAAAAATGAACTCGTCTTCCTCTATCTACAGTCACAGCAGAAAGATGAGCGAAATTCAGAATAAAAAAGCTCTCTGAGGTTTCGATAGCGCCATTTTCTAACAATGACATTTTCAAACAATAGTCAGCGCATGAGCATAAGTAGCCGTACGTTCAATAAACTAGAAAATACGGTATTTGCTGTCTATTGTTTAACTACGTTCCTACAGCTTACATACTGTCCGAAATATAATACCATATTAAAATCGGAGCAATCATTTTTGGACACGTTGTAGAATGTTTGTCTATTCCTGTCATGTTTTATCTCTTTATTGGATTTAATTAGTAATGCATTCATTTCTAGCAGGCCTGTTTTCCTGTTTAATATACTCGTATATTATAATATATCATAAATATTATTTCTATCGAAGATTTCGTTATAACAAAGTGGCAGTTTATTCTAAAAGTTGGATTGTGTACCATTTAAAATAAAGCAGTTTAATGCAATTCAAGTAGGACGCGTTTTGGCCGCTATAGTTCAGTGAATAGCGCGTGCCCGCCCTAACGAAGCGGTTGGTTCGTTGCTACTCTTTTTAACTAATTTTTTTCTGAATTTATTGATATTTTTCTTCCCCTTAAATTTACAGGTATTTCTCTGCTTCAAATTGTGCATAGTCACTCTCTTCAAATATCTAATTTCATTGTCTGTACATGTCATATTTGTTTTATATTTTATCAGTTCTTTCGTAATATCCTGGCTTCTTATCCTATCTTGAATCCTCTATTCTTATCTGCCGCTAAAAGCAACTTTATCTGACATAAGCTGATAAACATAATTTTTTCACATTAATTTTACGTTTCCAAGAATCTTCAGACGGCAACGTTATAAATTGAGACGTTATAAATTGAGACGTTATAAATTATTACTGATTATTTTCATTCTCTGTACAAAAGTATTCAATGTTTTATTAAATTTTATCCTTTACTTCCACTTCAAATTAGATCATACGTCATGGTCGGAAGTTGATTCGTTTAGGCTTCAGCATAGCCACTCGATATCCTCTTGAAAGGCTTTCCGGTCATCTTCCTTCATTTGATCAATAATTTAGCATCTGCTATGGAATTCTTGTGTTGTTCATCCTAGTCACGCGCTGTAACCAGTTCTTCCTGTACGTTAACAGCGTTTCTTCTACGGACTTCTTTTTTTTTGCTAATTCAGTGTTATAAATTATTTTATTGTAATGTGTTTCCAGTGGTCTTACAGGGAAATAGAATTTCTTTATCTCTTTTTGAGAGAAATCGAGTCTCGCTTTCACATAATGATACAACTGGAATTGCAAGTGATTTACGTATTTTCGGTCTTGAACATATTTGGACTGAATTTGTTTTATCGCGCTATTCATAAACACAGTTTTAAATAATTTTGTAATTTTAATTTTTTTTTTTGTTATTAGTAGGCTGAGAATTGATAGACTTTAAAACATAAAAAAAATGAGTAGACAAATAAACAACCAAAATTAATAAATAGTCCCAGAATTTTTAGCCGTATTCAAAATGAAGCGTCTAAAATACTTTTTACATAAAGATTGTTATAGTAAGATGTAAAAGTAAACTTTTGCAATCTCTTCAAAACAATTTATTTTAATGTTTACAAATAGCTATTACTGTGCATTAAAATAGACCAACCTTATTTTTCTAAGTTTGGTTACGTAAGTCTGCGTGTGTTATCCATAAACATATTTCAGAACTGAGAAAAACTCTCCACTTCAAAAAATGTGAGCGTGCAATATTTGAAATATTGAAATTCACGTTGTCAGAGGTGAGATACATGTACCTTGCAGGACTCCTAGCCTCCTCCTCGCCAGGATACCTCTTCATAATCCTATGAAACTTGACCTCGACTGTCCTGCCCGCTTCTCTAGGAATCTCCTTTAGACTAACCTTCGTCTTGTATGTATACCAACCTCTCTACCTCGACGAACGGAATATCTCGAGTTTCAGCCTAGGTTTGTTGATGTCAGTTTGTCACAGTTGCATATTATAAATGCAAGACCTGTGACGACACCGGGATGCTTCAGAGCAGCTTTGGCATCTGACACACAAACTACATCATCCTCCTAATTTTCAATTACCTATAAATAATAATAATAATAATAATAATAATAATAATATAGTAATAAAAAGTCCTGTAAATATTCTGGTATTGCATCAAGTACAAAAATGATGTAGAATCTTTCCTTTATAAGTCTGGTATTAAGTTTATATTATTTAAAATATATTTCCAAACTCTGTACTCTGAGACAAGTCCTAGCGACTCTACTTCATATAAGTCCAGCATAAGCGAAAAAGTCACTAAGAACTGTCACAGAGTATACTTTTAATTTCACTGCTGAACTTCTATTGATATAAAATTTTGTTTGATTAGGATTTAACAAGACTTGTTAAAAGTGTTTATGGACAAATTAAAAATAGCATAGTGGAAAGGATCTTGTTGAAAGAAGTTAAATTATCCTGGGTGCCTATTTTTCATTCAATGCATGTGCATTAAAATTGCCAAAACTATTTACTTCTCAAATTGTAGAGATATTCTCGAAGTAATACAGCGTACCATTTAACCATGACCCCAACGTGTCAATACTTTTTATGGTAGAAGTGGCATTTTAGGTAGTGCGTATTTAAAGATAAGCTACTCTTGATGGCACTATTAAAAACACCGTTTTTACATGGTACAATATAATTGCATCCGCTTCTGGAAACTTCACCCTGATTTCTTCTGCAGGTCTATGCAGAGCATGAGCAACGCATATCACGTGTATCATTTTTGGGTACATTATAGATACTCAACATGTGTAGTGCGCTTTTGTCAGCTGCATCAAAATATTCTCATCGTTGTTCTCTTCTGGTCAGAGGACTCCCAAAACGAAAAAAAAAATTGCGTTTATACCTAGTCTATTTAGTAAAAGTCACCCTTACAGACAAAATAGAGGAAGGTAATTATAATTATCCGAGGCAAAAACCTCCCTTACCATATGCGTCGTATTACGTTGAAGGATTAAACAAGGATAGATTATATTAATTACATGCTGCATAAATTCAATTGCCTACTCACACATTCCTTCCCTCACCACGTGAGCGGTGGTGAGGTTTGTTGCTTCTATAAAACTGCTTAAAACTAAAAGCGGTCTTCTAACCCAGCGATGTCAAAGTCAAGAGCACGTAGACTGTTGTACGTGCGATGAAGTGCTCACTGGTTGCAATGAATCTATTCTGCAGGCACCAGCAGAGAATAAGAAGGGGTGAACAAAGTGAACTCTATTAGCCTGTCACTGCAAAATGAATTAAACTGTTTTTAAATAATAAATAACGTGTTACATTCATACAAGAAACAAGAAATCAGAACATGTTTCGTATAGTGTACCTCTCTAATAAATGCAATGAATTATAAAATAGTAGGCTACAATAAATAATAAACATAGCTTCTCCGTAACTTACATGGTTTCAGATAATAGCTAGAATATAATTAATTTTTATATAATTGTCTAATAATCCAACTAGTGGGCTATAAAAACACTGTTTTTCTGCTTTAAACTCACCAATACATAAGTGAAAAAAAAATTACAAGACATTTAGCATGCGGAAGAATAAAATAATAGGATTGCAAGAAATAATACATTGTATATATTTTTTTTATTTTGAGGTTTCATATAATGAGGCCTACCTAATTAATTGCTACGTAACTGTTATATTTTTAATAATGTGCTTATTATATGAACAGCACATTTCTAGAAACTAATTTAAATTCCTGACTACTCGTCTAATAGAGAAGATTTTTTTCTTGTTTTTGCTGATACCAACCTTCTTATGTCCGGCGAAATTGTGTTCCTTGCAGCATGACGTAGCATAGCACGCTTATTATCTTCTGATAATCTTGGTATTAGTCTTGGTATTGTGAGGTTCATAAGGAGAAAAATTGCTCACATACGTGCATACTGCCAAATATAGAAATAATTTGCTCCGCAAATGTTCGTACCCTGGATATATTACCAGGCAAAGCGAACTTCCAATTTGACTCTGTTCACACAATTCAAAGAACCTGGAGAGAACTTTTCCTCGGCTTAACCAAAAGACATCACAATAGTAAGGACCATTGCAAACTGAAAATCTATGGACGATATACCTTCACAATTTTTTTAGACAGAATTCATAACGAGTCTACGCTATTAGCCTCCATACTTTTTGTACTTTATTCTTTAAACTTAAATGCAATGCAGCAAGGACGAACCTCTACAGTACATCTAAACATATATTTATTTCTATTTAATGTCAATAAAACAACAAAATTTCAATACATCATTATGTACATCAATTAATAATTTCAGGCGTTTCACATTGCCCCTCTTCGTAACTAAATGCTTTCCATATATCAGACAAAGAACATTTTCACCTCTTTCACGCATAAGAAGTCAGGAATCCAGTCAGACTAAAACTTACTGAACGACTTCTTCCTCAATGTGTAATGTACAACCCTTGAGTTCATCAGTGACTTGTACCTGCGTGCCGTACGTGCTCTGAACAGCGCATACGGGCGATGAGGCACGCTTGCGCTCTCGTTGACATCACTGTTCTAACCTCATCGTTGAAAATTTCTCCGATTATCGCATTTGTCAACATTCTCCCAAAGGTATTTGTGATCTCGTCCACAGATGCCCACAATGAAAATTTTCCTGTACTTTCCCTTGACTTGTGAATAACCTGAATTACAAAATTAGTACTGTTTAAGTAAACTGAAGTTTGTGTGGAGATCATGACAATAACTGAAAATGCATTTCAGCTGCAATGTTTTTGGGTGCATTTTAATATCGTCTTATTCGTACATGTACGGATGAATTCCAAAAAGATAAATTCAATAAAGACAGTTCTGAAACTTACTGCATGGTACAGCCGTTCCAGATACTTTTTAGGTAGGATCTAATGATTTGGAATCTCTTTGTTCGTGTATTTATGTAAGAATGTCCTGAGGATTCGCTCCCTAGGGTTTTTCCAAGGTTTATTGGCAGGTGCAAGAAAATTACAAAGTTTTTGACTAAATTCTCTTTGGTTCTTATCATCTTGTTAAAAACAGTTAAAAAATTGTCTGTTTATTTTTATTTTTCTTGATTGGAGATGCCGTGTTCCTGTGTTGCTCTAATTAATGGTATTTTTCCCATATCTTACCTGAAATGAGAAAGAGAGATTAGATTAAATTAAAATGGGATGCAATTAAATAAGAAATAAGTAGTTATAAATAATTAAGCATTGTTATTTTAATTTTTTAACTTCTTTTTAGAGTCGGCTTGACAAAATAGCCTTTAACTTTGCCGTCCGCAGTGAAATTGGAGTCATTATTGATGCATTGCCGACATAGCGTATACTTGGGTGATTTTTCTTTTGGGATAATTGGAGGAGTCAAGAAAATCGCACGTAAACTAATACATTACTACTGCCATGAGCCACTTGGTAAGAACAAGAACTTCTCTCTACCACGGAAGTCTCAAACTAGCTAGCTGACATTTGAAATGCGCGCGGAAGATGGATAAGGTCTGTTGTTATTAGACAATGATGTGAAATAAATTAAGAGTAATATTTTTTACAGCAAGGAAAGATAAAGTCAAAGCTACCCTGTGATTACTATGTGAGATTGTTGGCACAAGTGTAACTTCCTGCATGTTCTTTCTTTATCTAGCCAGAGCCTAGGTGTAGCAGCATTATTTAGTGCGTTTTCAAAAAATACCAGATTGTGTGGTGGATGTGATATGACACGTGGTGCCAATCAACCTTAAATATTAGAGCTGGGTGAAAATAGGAAAATAGAATTTAATGGAAAAGTAGCGAATTTTCACCAATTTACTACTTTAGGCCCTTAAAAAGCAACGGAATAAATATAAATATTTACGACTGAAAATTAATACATTTATACACAATGCAAAAGTGCCATATCGAAGTCTGGTCAAAATCGAGATATGATGATATACTGATAGTATGATGCTAAATCTTCATTGTGCATAAGAACTGTATTGTGTTGTAGTAGTAGTAGGTTTATTTTGCCTGGCAGAGTTAAGGCCATGAGGCCTTCTCTTCCACTCAACCAGGTTTCAATAATATACATGAAATACAAAATTAGATTACAAAACAACACAAAAGAAAATACCTTAGAAATTACATAAAATATAGTAGAAAATTACATTAGTAAAGATCAGTTACATATTATAAAATTACAAATAGTCAAGATCGGTTACATAATATATAAAATAAAGTGGAAAATTACACATAATCAAAATCAGTTACATAACATAAGGGGAATATACACACTCACACACATTATTATTATTATTATTATTAATTATTATTAATATAATAATAATTATATTTTGCTGCATTATTTCTATAAGATGAATGCAACAGGAAACACTTCTTTCAAGATTTCCCGAAAGTTAAAGAAAGTGAATACGGTATACAATATTTATGCCCTAAGTTATCGCTATACTCATGAAAAGTTACCTAAAACGAATGTAAAAGTGAAGAGTCTACATGTTTTACTACTTACTGCTTACAGAAGTGTTGGAAGTGTCATATCCAGCCTCTCTTGCTAAATCCTGCATGGTTATAATAGCTAAACATCGTCAGAATAAGAATTTAGGACGAAATCCTCAGCCTAGTTATAAGATGATACAGTCTAAGTGAGTAAATGTGATAACCTGTTTAAGAATATTGTGTGATATAATCTTAATCTTAATGTCCTTATTATTCTTTGCTGTTTTATAAATACTACTTCTGGTTATAATCTTATATCCTCTGGGCTAGCTTACAGAAGTCTTGGAAGTGTCGTATCCAATCTCTCTCGCTGAAATCCTGAATTGTTATAATAGCTAAACTTCGTGAGATGTGTAGTAAAATATCTGTTGGTACAAGTTAGCGTTTTAAGGACATGATGTTCACTAATCATATTTAGGCATAAATGTAGTTTATTTCTAATTGTCTTTTTATTACGTTATATCAGAGCTCATTTTCAAGAATAACATCTAACAATAAAATTTAAATCGCGAAAAAATACGGCACGTGTACTTAAACAAAAGTTTTAGAATGAGAAGGCATATGACCTAAGCCAGTAGAGTACTAATGCAGGCAACTGTCTGATTATTATTAGATACCTTAAGATATGTGAAAGTTTTATAACGATGTTTATGAATCGCATTTATACTTACAAACAGTAAACTTTGTCTCGACACTTTTACTAAATATTTCAGCTTTATATGTTAAATAGAAAATATAAGAACACATCACAGCCATAACAAAATTACAGAACACATCCAAATATGCAGAACACGTCACACAGACTAACCACATATACAGAGACATCAACACAGACATGGAAATTCTACACACCCAACCAAAAAGCCAGAAACTAAACACACTAGAACAATACGAAATATACAGACGCACAAAAACACATCCAAATGAAATTCTCAACACGCAACTCAATTTCAGAACACACACACTCTCTGACTCCACATTACACTACACAAACACACCCCCACAGGAAACAAAACAAAAGGCGCCAAGACCAGCAACAACCAGTTCTGAAGAAGGCCCATAATAGGCCGAAACATGTTAACCAGGTACGATAGAATTTAACCCGAGAAAGACATATAATACATATTCTGAAGCGATATAGTGTTAAAAGTTGTGTAATCAAGATGTATAGAGAATAGTAGTTATTTTACTTGTACTGTTAGCAAATGTAGAATTTTTACTTTGCAATTCAGCGCTTTATGGATAATAGATTGCGGAGTTGTCTTGCTACACAGCTGACGCAGTATCGTTTTAATTTCAATGCAGGTTTAATTTTATTACGTTCAACGTAATTTATTTTTCGATTTATGTTACAGATTTGCTAGTCTTATTTTTGTTTCATATATTCATGTTTTAATGCAGCTTTGTTCTCTATTTCTTATTTCATTGATATATAGTTCCTTGTTTCATTCCTTTTCAGACGCTTATTATTATTTTTTGACGTCATAACAGCCACTGTCTAATGAAGACTACAGAGTAGAAAGGTTACTCGGTTGAGATTGATGAGCACTGATTTCTATAGATCAGCTACAACATGGAATGCTACTGTGTAAGGACACAAGTGAAGGACGGTGACTGTCAGCTGTGACATTACTGTGTTCTTGGCCTTACACAACTTTCAACTCATCTGGGAAGTGATTGACGATTAGCAAGGTCAAGACGCAGATAACAATGTGTGTTCAAGGATGGGTGTTTGCAAAATGGAAGTAGAGAATGTTCTTTTTAAAGCTGCATTGAGATATTGACGTCAGAAGTTTGGTATTGATTACTTTAAAATGGATTTCATATTCACAGAGGTGAGCTGTTTTCAGTTTGTTGATGACCTAGTGTACTAGTAGTGCTAGCTAACTATGAAAACGAAATTCTGCACATTTATTTTGGAAAATAACCACCACCACCACCACCACCACCACCACCACCACCACCACCACCACCGCCGCCGTCGTCGTCATATCATAATCCACTCTGGAATATATACAGAAGTTGTCCCTCTTGGCTTCAATTTAGCTAACAAGCAAACATTCTGATGAGGGCAGATAAAAAAGTTATTTTTTTTTCTTCCACCATGTTAATAATGTCAAAAGAAGTGCTTATACAAATTTTGGCCACTCGACCACAATTACGAGGCCGTCCAGAAAGTGATTTTCCCCGGGGGCCATTTACAGAAAAAAAGCAAAATTGCATAGAGAGATTTATTGAAACAGATACAGCAATTGTTGCGCTATTTGTCAACATATCCTCCACTGGAATTGAGACATTTGTCATACCATGGAATCACTTTTTGTATCCTTGTGTCGGAGAAGTCAGTCGCCTGGTTTCTGAACCAGAGTTTGACAGCCGTCTGCACCTCTCTGTCGATAACATAATATGACAAATGTATCAATTCCTGTGGAGAATATGTTGAAAAATAGCGCAACAATTTCTATGTGTATTCCAAGAATTATTTTCCAATGAAATTGTGTTTTTTTTCTGTTAACGGTCCCTGGCGAACTTATTGTTTTTTACGGCCCTCGTAATTGCGGTCGAGTGGCCAAAATTTGTACAAGCACTTCTTTTGACATTATAACATGGTGAAAGAAAATAATTTAACTTTTTTATCTGTCCCCATCAGAATGTTTGCTTGTAAGAGTTTTTTTTTGGTGGGTGAGCGGGAGAGATTGTCCGGTTGTTTTCTGCCTTTTAGTTGATAATTTAATGTCCGATTTGAAATTATTTTGTTCTTTACGCTAAGGAAGTAATGTATGCAATTCTTTCTGTACGACTGCAGTTTTCCGCCGCTGTAGAGTAAAGATTAGCATGTCTGACCGTGAACCGTGTGAGCACGAGTTCAAATCCTGATTGGGACAAGTTATCTGGTTGAGGTTTTCCTCGAGTTTCCCCTGAATCCAATAAGAGCAAATTCTGGATACCTTGCGCCACTGGACCCTGGAATAATTTCGCTAGTATTTTCATCTTTATCTCTCTCAGACGCTAGATGACCAACGCAGTTGATAAAGCGCCATGAAATAACCAACAAAAAGGACTGCAGTTCGTTTACTGTGGGTTTAATTTTTTGTTTCCTGAACATTCTATTTCTTTCATGATCGAATAAAGGTGTATGGTACAGTTGCAATTGAAAGAAGAGTTGCTTTAGCTAAACAAGTATTCATTATATATATATATATATATATATATATATATATATATATATAAGCTGTTCTGCCCATGGGCAGGTCTTTCACTGCAAACTCAGCGTTCTCCAGTCTTTCCTATTTTCTGTTTTCCTCTTAGTCTCCTCATATGATAATGTCGTTTATCATCTGATATTTTCTTCTGCCCCGAACTCTTCTTCCGTTCACCATTCCTTCCAGTGCATCCTTCAGTAGGCAGTTTCTTCTCAGCCAGTGACCCAACCAATTCCTTTTTTCTCTTTCTGATCAGTTTCAGCATCATTCTTTCTACACCAACTCTTTCCAACACAACTTCATTTCGTATTCTGTCTGTCCACTTCACACGCTCCATTCTTCTCCATATCCACATTTCAAACGCTTCTATTCGTAGTAACGTCCATGTTTCTGCTCCATACAATGCCACACCCCAAACAAAATACTTCACTAGTCTCTTCCTTAGTTCTTTTTCCAGAGGTCTGGAGAAGATGCTCCTTTTTCTATTAAATCTTCCTTGGCCATTTCTATCCTACTTTTGACTTCCTGGCTGCAGCTCATGTTACTGCTTATAGTACATCCCAAGTATTTGAAGCTGTTCGCTTGCTCTACTGTCTCATTTAGAATTCACAAGTTTACCTTCTTTATTTTTCTTGCGACAACCATGGTCTTCGTCTTGTTTGCATTTATCTTCGTCCCATACTGCTCACAGGCGTCATTTAGCTCCAGTAGCATATCCCTTAGTATCGTTTCCTCTTTGCTAACAACGTCATATCATCAGAAAATCTTATCTACTTTATTCTTCTTCCTCCTACTTTTACCCCTCCCATGTTCTGAAAACAGTTATTCACCAAATCCTCCAAGTAGATGTTGCACAGGGTAGATGATAATGGGCATAATAATAATAATAATAATAATAATAATAATAATAATAATAATAATAATAATAATAATAATAATAATAATAATAATCAACATTACTAATCTGCAGCCACATAAACATCCAAACAAGGAAAACTTCAGAACACTTTTTCTGGAGTGTGTTCTTGTATGGAAGCGATAGTTGGAAAATTGAAAAACAATACAAGAATCGTTTAGAAGCCGCGAAAAGTGGATCTGGGATAGAATGTTAAAATAAGCGTAAAATATTGATAATTTTACAACAACGGTCATCAGTACAGTGCACCCTCGGGCTAGCATCTCTTACCCGCTGATATAAGACTGCACTATGGTGCAGCCGTGGCTGCCGACGGGTGTGCTCTCTCTTTCTTCCTGCTGCACGACGGGGCATATTACGATGCACTGCTTACCGTTACCCATTTCAGCGAGTGCTGACGACCACTGTTTTACAGAGTGGTAAATTAAAATAGAACATTAATAAAAGTAAGGAATTAGAGAAAAGAAAACTAAAATTCATTGATCATACAATCAAACTTAACTAAAAATGAATTAATATGTTGGAGGAAAAAATACTTGGCAAGACATCGAAGAAAATGCATGAGACATGTTCAGTAGAAAGAAATACTGTCTATTATGCTTAACGAAACAATGTTAGGTATGAAACAGTGTTAGCTATGCACACGTTAAAAATAGCTCTGATGATCTGGTTGGCTCACTTCGGTACAGTTCGTGCTGAATACGTAAGCGTGACGTAACACAATGTAGTAAATCATCATCATCGTCGTCGTCGTCCTCATGCTCCTTATCATCATTATCAGCATAACGATTGAAATCGACATGTTGAGTTTCAAGTAGATTTTACGACCTTTCTTCACATCCAAGTCTGCAACGATTAATTAGAATGAAATTTATGAAAGGACTTGTGGTTTCTAGTTATGGAGTATCCTCAGCATGTACTGTATACAGTGGCTTTGATAATCGTGCATCCCCAGAGTCAGTGTAGGGCCTATGTTGGGGAGTACCGCATTCTTTTGATCTGACAAATGCCGACGCGGCGACCATATTTACTCCAGAGGAGAGTCAATACAACGCAAGACTTGCATAGGAACAGAGGTTTCTAGTGTGATATTCCATTGTTATCTTGAAGGGTGCCGTGTTGTGCAGTTAACTGCTCTCAGAGGTCGGAAAGAAATGTCAGATTATTTCTGCTGCCTCAGGAAGACAGAAATAAAGAAAGACGAAAGAAACGGATAAACAACATCACAAGAAAATATACCTCAATGATTAATTTTCTCAATGCCCTAATATTTATAATTTAAAATATCAAGGTGGGCAAAAGCGGATGTTGGAAACCATTCCAAACTAGTATAATACTGGCAATAAAAACAGTTCTTGATATTCAAGAAAGTTGTTTCAATAAAGCGAACTTCAAATATCTTATGCTGGGTAGATGCACGCAGGATGCGTTAGAAAATTTATTTTCTACTATCCATTTCAGAAATCCAATCCCGAATGCAAAAGAATTCAAAACTGTATTGCGATTAATATCGATTTCACAAGCGAAACATGGAAATTACGCAGTTTGTGATTCTGAGTAATTAGTTTCCTGATACAGATGTACAGTAAGTGAACCTCAAATAGAAAGGTCTAATGGAGATGAATGCGAGCTAAAGGAAATTGATATTAATTGTAATTTAACTGAAAATGGAAATATTGACTTGAGTGAACAACAAGCTCTTTACTATTTGTTGGGATCAGTTTTGTTCAAAATAAAACAAAGTAAGTCATATAGTATTTTGTAAAAACTGTTTTTCATCTCTAATAACTGATAACAGAGATGAATCTATAAATTTTATTAGCACATTAGTGACTCTCAAGTCGTACAAGCCACTTGTATACCCTTGTAAATCTGTGTTTGATATAATTCTAAATTCAGAAAAAAATTTCAGAAACAAAAGTGAAACTTGGTAAAAAAAATGAGTTGATACTAAAAATTTTGACGTCCTTATTCATTAACACTTCAACTCATACGTTCCCAACTTGTCATAATATTTTTGAAAAAGTCTTATCACTATATTTTAGGATTAGAATGTAGCCTATCTATTGTTAAGAAAATTGTCTGTTATAGCAAATGCACTACAACAATCTGGTAAATGTGGCAGTTGAAATGTTGATATTAGAATTGTAATAGAAAATTTCTGATTTTATCCCTATTGAAATGGACATAACATAAATAATAAAATGTTATCTCTAATGAGTCATTTCACTATGACAATACTGTTTATTAATCCATGTCTCCTGTATTCAATAAACCACAACAACATGTAATTATGATATCGCCTTCGTTCTAGCATTAGGCCTACTACAACGCTTCTGTGCCGAACAAGGAGTAAATATAGCAGCCGCCGAGAATGCGGTATTCTCCAATATACACTGACTTCGTGCATCCCCACGACTACTATAATGCTTCTTAATTCATACGTCTCATCTTCTTCGTGGCTACAATATTTCGTCTGGGCGCATGTAATATTTAACTTACCGCAACTAACACAGTTTTTCTCCTCAAATAACCATTGTTACCAAAAAGATGAATTCTGTAGGACCAAAAATTAATCTTTACATAGGTTCTTCGCCCAACAGTGCATATATTGTGTAATCCCGGCCACCAAGTGACTCAATTGAGTGCGCTCCTTGTATGATGGCAGTTGACTTAATGTATGTCAACATATATGTCGAATATGGAGTCAGGCCACAAAGGGAAAAACACTAGAGGAGAGGGATTCGATCCAGTGCTGTGGATTGAACTTCGGAGTAGCTCAGTGGTTCGAGCCCTTGGTATACAGAACCAAGGACCCGGATTCGATCCCCGGCGCCGGAGCGAATTTTTCTTCTCTAATAACTATTGTTACCATAACAGATAAATTCTGTAGGACCAAAAATTAATCTTTACAAAATAATAAAGTTATATTTAAATTTAGCCTACGATAAATAATCTTTTTTAACTGGAGATGACTTATGGAAACGGCATTCCGGCCTGCTCGGCGCGGTGACTGGACATGGTAACAGTCATAAGGATGGGGAGGGGATGGCGTGAGATAGAGTTCATTCCAACAGAGGTGTCATCTCGTAGGCTGTGTGTTGGACGTTCCCCTATGAAATCTATTGCACTGCTGTATTATTATAGCAGATATTCTATCAGATAATCTCGTTTGCTTCACTCTCGGACTTTCTTCCACTTCGAGCGATTATCAACACTATCGAAAGATAAGTTATTGACCTGGAATGAGCAAGGGGGAGGAAACGGTATAGGAAATCCATGTCGGGAAAATGGGATAACCATGTTAACATTCTCAAGTGGTATTCAAGTGATCGATTTGCTGTGTTTAACGACGGACATGGTACTGTTCGGTCAAGAGGCGTGACCTCGATATAGAACCGCGGGAGATGCTTCGAGTCGGGGTTCTGAGCACCGCTCTGCACTGAGACACAACGTCGTGCAACATAATTTTTCTATCGATGCTATGAGATGTGTTGCTGCGTGAAAACAGAAATTTGTTTGCAGTTGCGCGCACAGTTTGTGTAGTTGTTTTTAATAATCAAGATAAAAAGTTCTTGGAATGATAAGTTTCACATAACTATTATCTGTGCATTTCGAACTGGCGGATCAAGGTCACGTACAAACCTACAAATCACGCACGAGTCACTGAACTAAAAACTGTGAACTGAAGCACTGATAATTCCGGCTGTCCCAGATGACTTTAGTTGAGGAGAATGGTCCAGGATTGGGGTAAGCACACGTGACAAATGCAGACCATTGCTTGACCTTGAGCCGCCAGTACGAAATGCACAGATAATAGAAATAATTATTATATTTCAAAAAGGTATATGACTCGGTTAAGAGAGAAGTTTTATTTAATATTCTTATTGAACTTGGTATTCTCAAGAAACTAGTTCCAGTAATTAAAATGTGTCTCAATGAAACATACAGTAGAGTTCGTATAGGCCAGATTCTGTCTCATGCTTTTCCAGTTCACTGCGACCTAAAGCAAGGAGATGCACTATCACCTTTACTTTTTAACTTTGCTCTAGAATATGCCATTAGGAAAGTTCAGGATAACAGGCAGGGTTTGGAATTGAACGGGTTACATCTTGTCTATGCGGATGACGTGAATGTTAGGAGAAAATCGACAAACCATTGGGAAAAACACGGAAATTTTACTTGAAGCAAGTAAAGCGATACGTTTTGAAGTAAACCCCGAAAAGACTAAGTATATGATTATGTCTCGTGACCAGAATATTGTACGAAATGGAAATGTAAAAATTGGAGATTTATCCTTCGAAGAGGTGCAAAAATTCAAATATCTTGGAGGAACAGTAAAAATATAAATGGCACTCGGGAGTAAATTAAACGCAGAATAAATAATGGGAAATGCGTGTTATTATTAAGTTGAGTAGTTTTTGTCATCTAGTCTGCTATCAAAAAATCTGAAATTTAGAATTTATAAAACAGTTATATTACCGATTGTTCTGTATGGTTGTGAAACTTGGACTCTCACTTTGAGAGAGGAATAGAGATTAAAGGTGTTTGAGAATAAGGTTCTTAGGAAAATATTTAGGACTAAAAGAGATGAAGTAACAAGAGAAGGAAAAAGTTACCCAACACAGAACTGCACGCATTGCATTCTTCATCTGACATAATTGGGGACATTAAATCCAGACGTTTGAGAAGGGCAGGGCATGTAGCACGTATGGGCGAATCTAGAAATACATATAGAGTGTCAGTTGGGAGGCCGGAGGGAAAAAGACCTTTGGGTAGACCGAGACGTAGATGGGAGAATAATATTAAAATGGATTTGATGTTAGAGACTGGATTAATCTTGCACAGGATAGGGACCGATGGCGAGCTTATGTAAGGGCGGCAACGAACCTCCGGGTTCCTTAAAAGCCATTTGTAAGTAAGGTGGCGATGGTATTACTAGTATACAATGTTGATACTTGGCGTATTAAAGCACAATATTGCAATACTTGATTTTAACATCCGTAATAATATTGTACTGTTTTGTAAAATCTGAGTAAAATTATAATAAAAAGTTACTTTTCGGGAAAAAATCTATCATCAGTCTTATAACATTTTAACATGACAATGATGGTAATTACGAAATAATAATATTAACGAGACTTGATGATCGTATTGAAGTATCTAGAGCTGATATTATTAAACATTTATAAATCATCACTTGAATTATAAATGCTCAAAATTGTGTGAGGCGTCCTCTTACCCAATTTGTTTTTTTTTTTATAATGGATTGAATAATAATTCTCAATCAATCACCTGCCGTATATCAGTAATTGGATAGGTAATTAACAACACAAAAGCTGTGCAGCACTCTATTTAATTATGTATGTCGCACTGTAATATAATTTAATGGAAAGTTAGTGAGGGATAGACTAAATGAGATTTGTTTCATTGTTCTGAATTTGAATTTTTGTACCATTCATTATGTTTTATCTTCATTCTTGCCGGTATATTAAGACTGTTAAATAGAACAAGTGACTCTTGTATAAAATAACAGAAGAGAAACGTTTTCATGCACACAAGTTTTACTCTTAGAATCTTGAATCGAAAGTGTTTGTAACATGAGTTAAATAGTGCTATTTGTATTTCATTGCCGTCGTGTTTCACAAGTAAGTCTTTATGCAGTGTTTCGAAATTCATGGAGTTGTTGATAAAGGATTTTTTTTAGTTTAGACCTAATCTGCAAGGTAGCAATGCGGTGCCATGGTTCAGTGATCGCACCGTACCAATTTATTTATTTATTATTATTATTATTATTATTATTATTATTATTATTATGCCGAACGGATATCCATATTTTTCCCCTCAATGAATTTGTCTAATCAGAGCGAAGGTTTCGTTTAACTAATAGTCATTTCTTTTTGGCAATAATAAATTAATGCTATGAATTTGAAATTTCTCACTTCTACATTTTTACACCAATTAATCTGAAACTTTTACCACATATTTCATACAATGTGGACATACAATGCAGAAATTTTCACTTTGATATTCCAATTTAGTTTACTTATAATTATTTTTTGTTGTTTTTAATACTGATTTATAATTGTCCCAGTTTTCAAGGTTCACGCAATTTTTCTTTAAATTTATATTTAATTTATTCCTGATGGGTGTATGTAAAATATGACACATGATTTTCATATTTCTCTAATTAGTTTTTGAGAAAAAATATTTACTCTTTTAGTTGTTAATTTTTCAATTGTTTTAAAACTTACCACATCCTCAACACATGGTGATTTCAATACTTTCAATAGCAGTTTACTTCACATGCTTTTGTGGACTTGTGTGCAAAACTTAATTGAAACTGGAGAAAAACTGCATTCATTAGAGGTTTTTGAATGTTACAAAATGCTAAAAACTGGAAAATCGAGAAAACGAGTGTCAAAGTACAGCATGTATATTTTATTTTATTTATTTAAAACCATCTTGTGTAAAACAGAAGATTATTCTCACAATAAGTCTACAGAATACAGAATGTGATATATAGGTACTGTCGATATCCTTTCTTCTTATACAGGTTTACCACACACTTTTCCTCCTACACGAAATATGAACTGAATGAAAAGTAAAATTAGTTAGAATGAAAATCAGACTGTCAGAATGACAGCTGAGTGTCAGTTCAAAGGGCTGCAGCTCAACGCACGCGCTGGCCCCTTTAAATTCGTCCCGAGGGGCTATTAAATTGTCATAGGACCAAAATAAGCACAGATGTAGAAAACTGTAACATTATTTTATTTTTTTTTAGAGTTAAAAACAAAATTTTCATTTTTTAACGGTTTGTTAGTTATTTTCACCGATTCATAGCCTTAATATTGCTCTCTCGGACATAGAACCCGATTTTAGAGAAAGCATAGTTATATATTGAGATTAGGAATGCTCATCACATCAATTTTAAATTTAAGTTATCTGGAGTTGTATTATTCTGTAAATTGTCTGGAACATTTAAATGACTGAAACAATAATAAAACATAACACAACTTGGCCTAGAGCAGGGCCTGCAAGGAATACTCCCCGCTTTGGCAATACAAAACTAGAGCGTGCCCGTGCGGGAATACAGCTGTGTCGCTGAGGTATCTGCGGTCTGTGTGGTGACGTGAAATAAAGTTGTACAGTTGTATTGTACATTATCGGCGCAGTGGTGTAAGGTCATGCTTTTATCTTATCATTAGTACCAATGCTTGTGTGTTTGTAAATAAACTGTACATAACTAATAAAATAAGCAGAAACATGTTTATTCTATTCGTATTAAATTATAATATTATTTACTACGCTTGAATAGGAGTGGTAGTAAACAAATTACAGCTTTAACGTTAAGTTTCTTGTCAAAGAAAACATCACAGTTTGTAAATCTAAAACTTTATAAACATAAGCGTACCTAGCAAACAAGCACATTATAGTGAAAATAATTAACGCAACAGAAACGAATACATAAATTACATACACGGCAACATTTTTTAAAATCAAAATACAAAATAATAACACATATATCTCATTGCCAAAAAAACAGATTTACAAAGATCTTAGATTTCTTTCATCCTCTGTCTTTTAATATTATTTTCAATGGATGGTGTAATGAACTTCGATACAGCAAGCCTCTCTACAGCTCTTAACCTACGAAGTGCAATACGTCACACTTGCTCTTAATTTATCTTCATTCTTTTCATTCTCGATATTATGCTTCTGGATCGAATTTTAGATTGTTAAACACATTAAATACAAATTGAAATAATACCACTTAGCCTTACGTCCTCACTTAGCACAGTGAGTAAATTCATCCTTTCGTCACTAACGATATCTTATATTTTTCAGCATGGAACACATCATAATGCCGTTTTAAATTATATTTTCTGCACCTGAAATGTTTTACAAATAATACGCTGTCCACTCCCTACTTTGATTCTTAAAAAAAAAAGAATAGCAATTTCCAGTCATTGTTAAACTCAGTTCCAGGTTATTGCTTTGCGACATCCATGGAGATATGTAGTAGATACTTCACCCCTGATCTGTACGAAAAGAACTCCCTACTCTCCCCTTCACCGCTACATGAGAGAGGGGTAGCAGTCCTTCCCGCGAGGGAATAAACCTGTTTTCATTTGCCCGTACGGGTAAAACGTTCATACGAGAAGCCAATTGACAGCCCTGGCCTAGAGTATACAATCTACTACTGCACGGTCGACATATCAGTAGTCACTTCTCTTCTAGCAACCCGTTTCCAGTGCTAATGACTACTGTATTTTGAGTAGCAGCGTGCCCACGTATGGTATGAGGCCATTTTAGATCTTCCTCAAGAAGGAGAATATGTAACTCTTGATAAGAATTTGAGTGTTAATCAATGACAGAGATCTGAAATAGCTACTTTCTTGAAGACTGAGAGAAAGCCTCGTATTTTGGGGTTATATATTTCGAAATTTTGAATAAGAAACTATAGGTTTTCATCGATCATACTGTTTCTGGAAAATACCTCATTTTAACGTACTGTGATCTTGTATGAAATGATACTTAATAATTTCATTTGTTTCTCACTTCACTTACCAACATTTTGACCGATTGTAGTCATCCAAACGAGTTCTGAAGCAAGTTTAGATTAGAACACCATCGATGGACCTCGGGCGATCAGACAGACTGAGTGTACGATGGAGATGTGAGATCTATTCTCAACTGGAAAGACTGGGCATTACATATAATTGACAGGCTGAAGATAATTTTGGGTTCCTTCATGTCATTCACCAGTAGTCGATAGTCGGTTTAACGGTAGTTCCACACAGTTTGAAAAGTAAAACCACGATTAAAGAGTGAGAGGGCTGTTGAGAGTAGATATTGAGACTTTCTGTAGAGTAAATACTTTACTATGAGTAGAAGAGTTCGTTAAGCGTTTTATGAGTTGAGCTTACTCTTATATGGATAAGTACGAAATTTGTCACATCAGTATGATGATTTAGGTATTAAGGTCTCATAATGTAACGGATAAGAATTAGAACATTTCAAACTCTGCAGACGACTTTGATGGTGCTTAAAAATATGTAAAGAAGGTTTTAAGATTTGTAGGGCTATCCATTTTAATTTAAAAATCTCAACAAATGGTAAATTAGCGTCATTAATTTATTTTAAATTAATCTTTTTGCCTACCAGTCGATCAGTGTCGCTTGTAGAAACAACGATTTAAAAGATTAAGAGGATGTCCGCAATTTCCTTATGTGTCTAAATAATGACAAAATCTAACAAAGTTAAAACGCCGACCCCAAAGTTAAAACGCCGACTACTCCCAACAACTATCGACCTATTAGTATTCTACCTACCTTATCGAAGGTGTTAGAGAGGATAGTACACAGACAACTCATTGACTACCTTGGACACATATCAATCAGGTTTTAGGACTCGACATAGTACAGCGACTGCACTGTTGGAAGTAACGGAAGACATCCGAAAAGCTATGGACGAACGTAAAATTACAATACTGACACTACTTGACTTCAGCAAAGCGTTTGACACTGTAAATATCGACTTACTGACGAGAAAATTACGATCACTCCAACTATCAGAAAGCACAGTCTCTTGGTTCTCCTCTTATCTCAGCGAACGTCAGCAGTGTGTTTCCATTGGAAGTCGAACTTCCTCATGGCGTATCGTTGATTCTGGAATCCCACAGGGATCTGTTCTATCACCACTACTATTCACTATTTACGTAAATGACATCCCTTCGACTCTACTGCACTGTAAGCATCACCTTTACGCAGACGATTTACAAATCTATATCCACACAACCCCTGACTCACTCAATGACGCAATACGCAATCTTAACGAGGACCTTCAATCCATATCTGCATGGGCCAGAAAGTTTGGTTTGACTCAATGCAAGAAAATCACAAGCAATCCTAGTGGGACACCAACGTCTATTATGCAACATTACTCCTGCTCTTCCAGTCAAGTTAAACGACACAATAATCCGTTTTGCTTCCTGTGTTAAAAACCTTGGAGTTTACTTTGACACACATATAAACTGGAATTATCAAAAAAGTGCTTTCCATACTACATTCCTTAAACAGCATTCGAAAATTCCTACCGCTATCACTCAAGAAAATACTAGTGGAAACACTAGTAATGCCCCACTTCGATTATTGTGATTCTCTACTGACCGACCTCAATGTCAACCAGTCGCAAAGATTACAACGTGTTCATAATTCTTGTGTTCGCTTCGTCTGCGATGTCCGTCGCGCTGACCACATTACCCCATCCTTCCAGACTCTAAACTGGCTACGGCTTAACGAACGTAGAAATTTTCATTCTCTTGTTCTCCTTTTCCAAGTCCTTCACACCTCTACACCTACCTACTTTGCCTCCCGTTTCAGTTACCTGTCATCATATCATAATCTCTTCACACGCACGCAAAATAGCCTCATACTAGCCATACCAACACAAGACTTCATCGTATTCATCATCATACACTATCTCGCTTTCGCGCTTGTGGAATACCGTACCCAGTGACATCAGAGACTGTCAGAATTTAGTAGCGTTCAAAAGCAAACTTATTAAGCATTTTCTTACTGCGTAGAGTAGTTTAATTTTTACTTAGTTAATAAAAAAAAATTCTCTCTTCTTAATTTTTACAATGAACTGTCTAATTCTTTTAGTACTTTGATTTTTATTGTATTTGTAAATTCAATATTAATTGTAATTATAATTATAATTGTATTCTTTATATTGTAGTTGTAATCCCCTGGTAGAGGGAAAGAGAAGGCCTGATGGCCTTATCTCTACCAGGTTTAATAAATAAATAACAGAACCAAAAAAAAAAAACAGGAATAAATTGTATGTAATAATTATTTATGATCATAGGTAGGAAGTTCGTACGAAAACAGTAGATTTGAGTTGAGTACAGCGAGGAGTATAGATGTTGCCCGCGCCTCGCTCTGCTCCCGCTCGCTACAGACGATACACAGTATGTTCACAAACAACGCATCGTATCATTCTGTGGAGCTGTGTACAGTCGTGAATAGTTTGAAGAATATTGTTAATTTTATATTAATAGTTTAGGTTCTGAACAAAGTGAGCTATTCTGTTATTATATTATTTATATAATGTTAACATTATACATGATTCCAAAAAAGTAAACTCATCTGTTATTATTTTTTTTCTGGATTATTCTTCGTTAAATGTTGACGTCTCGTGCTGCTATGCATTCGGTTGCGTTACAGTCCAAGTTCAACATCAGAATTATTACGATACGAACTTCCTAACTGTCATTTCAATAGAAGTGAAAAATTTTCATGAAAACAATTATGGGTTTAATATTATGTGCCACATACGAGGTACACTATTAGATTCACAAAGTATTTGTTCAACTGATGGTAGTAAAAAATACTGTACCATATTTCAGATTTGCTCCAATAATGTTATGTGACGTTGAACGAATATTTTGAGAGTACAAATTATTGTTTTTTTTCTGAACCCAAAAGGAGTATTTCTTTTGATAAAATGAAAATATTCATTGTTATTTGTTATAATGAGGCTAGAATCATAATTTTATTGTATACCTACTTACTTACTGGCTTTTAAGGAACCCGTAGGTTCATTGCCGCCCTCACATAAGCCCGTCATGGGTCCCTATCCTGAGCAAGACCAATCCAGTCTCTATCATAATTTTATTGTATACTGTACTTTGTTATTTTTATATGATGGGTAAATTATTTTAGATTGGGAATTACGAAGTTTATAATTACAAATTATTGCTTTTTTAGATTATTAGGTTATTATTTTCTTGTTCTAAGACTGTGGATGATTGGAGCACATGTTTGGCTACCACTCGCCTTTACATGTTTATCGTTGTGGTTCACTGCCATTGAGAGGTGCGCTACACCTTTTCATTCTGTTGAGATATAATCCAAGATCACACAACTTAACAGTTTTAGTACCAACTTCTTAGCTCTGTTCATGATGCTGTATATACTAGACTGTGATTGTACTATGATTCATAGTCTATACGTACCTGCTTACAATACTACCCTGCTTATGCATCCATGGCTAACGAACCACGTCATGCAGCGATGTGACGTAATAGATTTACCAGAAGAAACTACTCGATCCGCTGTACGTTTGGGAACAAAAATGCGCTGCCTGGCTTATCAGGGAATGATTTCTTGTGTCGCATATTAATCGGGCTACAATCTTACTAAAGCTGCACATGCCGAAGTCTTTACTCTGCGAATTTAATCTCAGATAATGAAACATTTTAATTTCATCACTGCGTTGAATTATTATTAATCTTATGCACCTCTTATTTGTATTGTTATGTTAGCTTGTTATGCAGAATTAGTTATATCTGTATTAATTTAGTGAGCTAGTGCTTTTAAAACTGTGTAGTGGAACTTCCCCTTCTTTTGTGTACATAGGTCTATTTCCTAGGACTTCCCATGGTACGAGGTCTTCTAATACTCTCTGAAGTGTTAACGTCGTAAACTTGGAATTAAATTACTGCAATATAATGATACCTTCTGTATCTTATCTCACTGTTTTATATCAAATCACATATCACATTTCAACTTCTGCTGATAACAGATAACTGTTATCTGGTTTTCCAGGAAGTATCTGTATGAAACTTGTTCTCTCCTATTTTCCGGAGTCCACACCTGTGGAGTAACGGTCAGCGCGTCTGGCTGCGAAACCAGGTGGCCCGGGTTCGAATCCCGGTCGGGACAAGTTAATCTGGTTGAGGTTTTTTCCGGGGTTTTCCCTCAACCCAATACGAGCAAATGCTGGGTAACTTTCGGTGCTGGACCCCGGACTCATTTCACCGGCATTATCACCTTCATTTCATTCAGACGCTAAATAACCTAGATGTTGATACAGCGTCGTAAAATAACCCAATAAAAAAATATTTGCCGGAATTACGTGGAGTACATCTCTTTTAACATAAATTAAATTGAATTTAAGTTTAATTGCATTTCTTGCACACATTCACGTCGGAAGTATCGTCAGATTACTGGTACAAATTCCCCATTATTTCCTGTTTTGGCGGAAATTAAATAAAAGCCGTATTTATATGAAAATTTCGAAATATATTTTTTTCTCCTTTGTAGAGGCTGTCTCAGAAAAGATGTATTTTTATAAAATTGATAACTGTTATTTTTAATTATTGAACATATTTATTTATATCAAGTGAAAATACAATCTTTGGAAATTACTGTGGAAAATCACATCAGCCAGATGTCTACCTTCACGGCGCTGACACTCCTCCAAGCGAAACATCAGTTCACCAACTACACGTTCACACATATGCTGAGGAATTGTTGCCATGACTTGCACTAATTTAATGTTATATGGATACAAACGCAAGTCCTTTTTAACATACACTGCACACTTGAAGTTTAAAGCCACAGATCGTCTGCGCACCGATCGCCGTGGATGACATGCCACACACTGCCGAAAGCGCTCGATATTTTCCTCACTTGTGATGCTCCTAAGGCGACCACAGGATGTGTATTTGTTGTTGAGTCACTGACTTCAAACTTGCTCACCCATTGTTAAATAAAATTTGCATTTTGACACTGATTAATGTTGTGCAGGCTATAATGTGCACGAAATCGATGTCGAACAGATATGAAAGAATGGTTCTTCTCGTAAAATGTGCTTGCACAAAACGCATGTTGTTCAGCAGTAATGCGATCCATTATTAATGATTTTTCAAGGATACGTCTATCACTGGAAGCTTGTCGCATTGGCGCGTTATTTAAATAACAAAAACGCATTCCTTTTTGAGTCACTCTGTATAATTTTTTTCGTTTAAAATTTTATACAGTGCTGTAGTTTTCCTCAACCAAACAAACTTGTAAACCATGAAATATCATTCTTCATTTAATTTTTTTCCTCCACTGCATCTTGTAATCTTTTCAGCCCCATACATCGTCTCACTCCTTCATCCATTTTCAGTTGGATTTCTTTTCTTATTACTTTCTTCTGATTCCCATTACAGCACTTCCTTCGGTATTCTTCCATCGTCCATTCTCATTACATGTCCGTACCATTGTAATCTATTTTCATTTATAATTCCTACGACATCTTTTTTTCACATTCTGTATCTCCCTTAGTAATATATTACTTATCTTTTCCCTTCTTGACTTTTTAGCTGCTTTCTCCAAAAGTCCATTTCAGCGGCTCCTAATTCTCCTTCTTATACCCTACTTTGTATAAATAGAAACTATAAATCCACATGCATAAATTTACAAGAAATTTAAACATCGTAGAATGTATTACAGTAAGTTCCATAAATTACAAGTTGTATAAGTCACTGAATTCACACTACTGGTGTTCATTGCTGCCTTGACTTTCATAAATTTCTGCGGTTTTCCTGTATATAAAATGAATCACAAAATAAATGTAATTTTCGAACTTGTATGAGTCTATAAGGCACTTCCTTTGAATTACTTTCCCCCAGAAAGGGCATGAAAATGATTATCTTTATGTAAATTTAGGGCTATAAGAAGAAATTTGAAGGAGAAAGTAAATTGGACTTATGAAGACATTGCAAAAGTAGTGCGTAAAGTTCCCAATAGATTTGAATCGAGTTCCCCCTAAAGAAATTCTGCTGACATGTCACAGATTTCAAAGGGGATAGGAAAAGGGAAAAGGGAAAAGGAAATGCTTAGTTGGCAAAGTGAATTTGCGTGAAATAAAAGGAGAATCAGTAAGTAGTAAAGAATGCCAAATATGAATGTGTAAAGGAAGGTAAATACTTGGACAGAGAAGGAGCTGTGAGGTAGATTCGTTCAAGAAGTTGACAACTTGCATGCCGCATGCCCTCGGGCTGAAAGGCTTCGTAACTTGCGCGCTGAAGTGCCCTTTCTACGGTACGATGGCAGCCAGCCTGCATTCAAGGAATGCAGCCGCTTGCTATAACCATGACATTTTAGTTTTCTTATGCAATTATCAGAGGCGGGCGCTGTCGACTTGCTCCTGTGATGGGGTCAGAGTAATTGAAATTTGCATATCATTACTTCGTCGGCATGCGAGAATCATCTGCATAGTCGGTGACAGAGCGGCCCAAACAGAAAGCAAAGAAGATCGGCGCCTTAGGGAAGAGAGTTAACAAGAGAATAAAATTCCGAAGGAACTATATTTTTTCATTTCAAGCTTCTTTCTCTATTAAATTAATTACCAGCAATAAAGAAATCATTCTTCAAATCTCAAAAAGGTTTTGTTTTGATTCAACTGCCATCGTATTTTTGTCAACTCTATGAAAATCGGTCCCAAGAGACTTTCGTTCCTTATCCATATCGTCACATTTGTACAGGAGATAACGGATTTTACGTTTTTTTATTTTAGTTAAATAATAATTGAAACAAGCATCCATCTCATTCCCTACAACACTGATTGTAGCATTGTATTCTCTGTATTTTAGATGTATCTGATAGAGTACACAACATTCACTATCCTTGCAAAAACCAAGAATCAAACGCATAATCAAACCAATAAAAATGTGTTTTGTTTCCTTATCTAACGTGCGATCCTACTTCCAGTACTCGGAAGAAGCATCTTTCACTATACATTTCCCAGTGTTGCAGGTCATAATGTGAGCCGTGCCGATGACGACAACATAATCATGTGATCTGAATTTACAACGAACAATAATTCATAATAGAGCTTGATTCCACACAGAGATAGGGTGGGCTCGATCGCCTTAACCCATAATTACCTCGTGTCGAGTGGGCGGAAGAACAGACGGATAGTTCGCGGTAAAACTATGAAACATCATTTAAAATAACTTCGGCGAATTCTCTGAAGAAAGTCTCAACATCACAGCCAAGTATTGCTTTCACCACGTAGTGCTGGCCGATGCAAATGGCAGTGTTCGCCAGAGATTACCTCGACCTGCTCGACGTAACTATGTTGAACAATGCTGGTATGTAGCAAACTTTCTTCCTGGCTTGGACGAGACTGAATCCATAATACGTAGTGGCTTCGTATTGTGAGATCTGGATTTTTATGGCTGAGGCATTCTGTTCATATTGAGAAAATGCCACTACGTAATATAAAATAGGCTTCACTCATAACTTCCATGTTCATTTCGCTGACGCTCAGATAAACAACTGCGATTACTGTCTTGGCAGGTAAATGCGTTTGTGGACGTTGTGCTCAGGAGGTAAAGAGGTTTAAATCTTCTGATTTATTTAATTCGACAGTAGGGAGTAGCGCGATGTAATGGAATGGAATTTAACTGAGGGGAGCTCGATATGGAATGAGTTGCATGCCACAGATCCCCTACGCGTACCGCCCTAACCACATAACTCCATTAACGACCAGTACTTATAACCGACAGAATCCATATACCATTTCTGCTTCTGCAAATTCCCCCAAGGCCCCCTTGTCGGTCCGAGGCGAAACTCCTCCCCTGAGTAGGTACGCCTCGGGTGCTATTGCAGAAGCCATCCAACATCGCTGAACACATTCCACAGAGGCCGGTCGAGAGAGTCAGCAGCTTCGGGAGGCCGCCGGTAGAGTGATCTGAAAAACCAGAAACGGAATGATGAGGAAAGGATGATGGGGGAGGAAAGGAAGTGGGGAAGATGAGTGGGGTTCCAATCGCCTGATAAAGTTACGTGATATCCACAGAAGTGAGGTAAAAACCTCGAAAAAACCTCACCCAGGCAACTACTCCTGACTGGGAATCGAACCCGGGACCGCTGGGTTCGGAGTTAGACACGCTAAACTCTCAGCCACAACGGTGGACGAGTAGCGTGATGAACACCACATTACGGAAATTTGCTACTTCCGGAAAAAAATTCTGCTATTCAATTTTATGGGAAGCTAAGGGGACTACACAAAAATTTTTTAATTCGCGTTGAATTAAAAGAAACACTTACGCCTGGACTCTTCCAGTTCATAAGCCTACTCTATCGTGTGAATCACAGTAGGACTAACTTGCATCCTATGATAGCCTATGTAGTAGTAACAATCAGTGACGCTATAGCCCTTTAAGGGTCCAGACCGCTGACCTCACGCCCACATGCCGAAGTAGAGGTGGACGGTCATCCAACCAGAATGGAGGTATCGTGTGGTTAGTACGATGATCCCCCCAGCCGTTTAAAGCTGGCTTTCGTAACCGGATTTCGCTACCTATCGTAGCTCCTCCAAGTGCATTACGATGCTTGGTGGGCACCGGTGCCATACACTGGCCGAAATTTCATGACAAAATTTTTTTCCGATCGAGGACTGAAATCAGCGCGCAATTCGTAAAGTGAGTCCTAGACAGGATGCCTTAGACCACGACGCCACGGCGCTGGACGTCATATGTAGCGGACCAGGGTCGTGCTTTGCTGCCGTTCATTTTATTCCAAAATGAATTTTACGCGTATCTAAATCAAGGTCACATTTGTACCGTTACTCGACAAACGATTAGTTTTCGTGCGTGAACTTATGAACAAAGTTAGCTTATGCGGTGTTACAGTGCGGTGGCAATATCATGTCAGCATTTTAATATTGTGTAATCATCAAATCATGTTTAGGGTAGACATAACAGTTACTGTAAGAATTACCTTAGCAAATATAATCGTAGTTGCAATACAAATCCTTCCGTTGATTTTCTAAAAATGATTTTTAGGACTTATCAGTAATTTTAACAACGCTGGAAGGAGTATTGTAGCTGGAAGAGAGAACTTTTAGTAAGATATGTGAAGGTACCACAACTATGATAACAGCAACCCTAGTTTATGAAATTATTAACTCTACATGCGATACTTTTCAAACATAATTTTTGTGTGTGCTAGATTGTGCTTTTTCTGACCTGCATTTACGTAAAGATAAATTTTTGGTCCTACAGAATATATCTGTTATGGTAACAACGTTTATTAGAGGAGAAAAACTCGCTCCGACGCCGGGGATCGGACCCGGGTCCTTGATTCTACGTACCAAGTGTTCTAACCACTGTGCTACGCCGCTGTTCAATCCACAGCACTGGATCGAATCCCTCTCCTCTAGTGTGTTTCCCTTTGTGACCTGACTCCAAGTTCGACATATATGTTGACATATATTAAGTCAACTGCCATTATACAAGGAGCGCACTCAATTGAGTGACTTGGTATTATGCGCTGTTGGGCGAAGAATCTACGTAAAGATTAATTTTTGGTCCTACAGAATATATGTCATAGTAACAATGATTATTAGAGGAGAAAAACTCGCTCCGGCGCCGATGATCGAACCCGGGTCCTTGGTTCTACGTACAAAGTGCTCTAACCACTGAGCTACGCTGCAGCTCAATCCACGGCATACTAGAGGAGAGGGATTCGATCCGGTGCTGTGAATTGAACTGCGGTGTATCTTAGTGGTTAGAACATTTGGTACGTAGAACCAAGGACCCAGGTTCGGTCCCCGGCGCCGGAGTGAGTTTTTCTCCTCTAATAATCATACACTCAACATAGGTTTTGGTGATTGTTAAAGATTGTGAAGTATGAAGAAGGCAAAGGGAAGCCAATTATTTGTAACGCGTGTTCCATATACAGAGTGTAACCAAAGTTTCTGGTACAGTAAAAATTATAGTTTTTTTTTTCAAATATTTAATGGTAAATATCTCATTTTCAACCAAATTATTAATAAAGATTGCATCACATCACAATCAAGTAGTTCCAACTCCTACACCATAAAATTTGATCATGGTTCCTGAGAAAATAGAAACTAAACAAGAGAATAATTTTAACATACTGTTACAGAACTTCTGTTACACTCTGTATTTTAGTCTGTGTAAATATTATTAATTTTTGGTCCTACAAAATTCTTTATTGTGGTTATTATTTCTTAATAAGAGAGAAAAATTCGCTTCCGCGCCGGGATCGAACCCAGGACCCCCCGTTCTACGCACTGGGTGCTCTATCACTGAGATATGCCGCGGCTGAATCCATAGCACCGGATCGAATCTTTCTCTTTTGCTTTTTTACTCTTTGTGGCATTACTTCAAGTTCGACATATATTATGTCATCAATCATCATACAAGGAGCGCACTCATATGAGTGTCTTGTGCGGCCAGGACTGCAGTTTAAATGCACTGCTAGACGAATAATCTATGTACAAATTATTAATTTTTTGGTCCTACAGAATTATCTGTTATGGTTATTAAATAACGCTGTGGATTGAGCCTCGGCGTAGCTCAACAATAGAACACCCAGTGCGTAGAACTGGGCGTCCTGGGTTCGATCCCCGTCGCCGGAACGAATTTTTCTCCGCTGTTAGCAAACATATATTTTAGGTTTAAGACTTCACAAAATGTCCCGGAAATCAAACCTGGAGTCTATAGGTGAATGTCTATCAAATGACTAAGTCATTGAAAAGTACCTATATGTGTGCATATACAGTTATTTCTATTTACTTATTTCTCAATAAATTGGAGACATTTGAAGCACGCTCGGTGTGCCAGACAGGTCCTGTTGCACTGACCGGTAGCGACGCGCCACATTCTCACGGAGTGCTGTAGTGATGCTGGCTGGAATAACATCATTGTATGCTTTCCGAGGGCGCACCGTTAGCCGAACGATTAGAGCGTTGGCTTTCCAGTATGGAGATCCGGGTTCAAATCCCGACAGTTCAAGTGGATTTTGTGGTTTATGAAAACGCCTTGGAGAGGATTTCTCTCCCATTCGTCCCAAGGTTTCTACGTGATTTACAATCCTTAACATTGATGATAATAAAAAACATCGTCCACGAATCACTCCTTGGAATTTTTAAGACATGTTTCAGAAAAAGAGTAACTATATCTAGGGATACAGCAAAATAACTATGAAATTGTAACTATATCTAGGGATACAACAAGATGACCAAGAAATTGTAACTATATATAGGGATACAACAAAATGACCAAAAAATTGTAACTATATATAGGGATACAGCAAAATGATCAAGGAATTGTAACTATATCTAGGGATAAAACAAAATGATCAAGGAATTGTAACTATATCTATTGAAACAGCAAAATGACTAAGAAATTGTAACTATATCTAGGGATAAAACAAAATTATCAAGGAATTGTAACTATATCTATTGACACAGGAAAATGACCAAGAAATTTTAACTATATCTAGGGACACAGCAAAATTATCAAGAAATTGAAATATAATATGTTGGTCTTTAATTGAGGCTAATGAAATATTCATTCCTTCAGTGTTCTGCCCAAGGACAGATCTTCCGCTACAAACCCAGCTTTCTCCATTCTTTCCTATTTTCTGCCGTCCTCTTTGTCTCCTCATATGATCCATATATATTATCTTAGTGTTGTCTATCATCTGATACCGTCTTCTGCTCCGAACTCTTCTCCCGTTTACCATTCCTTCTAGTGCATCCTTCAGTAGTCAGTAATGAAATATTATATTGTATTTATACTCTATGTCTATGTCTTTGCGCTGAATATGTGCAAACGTTCAATCGTACAAAGTGGCATGACGCACACTGCGCAGATATATTTCTTTACTTTAGAATGTAAGAACTTTACTAAGCAATGATATAAAAATCTTAATCTGTCCGTAGTAATGAAAAAAGAATCGACGGGTGCATAGCTTTTCGTAGAACTAGGTGTGTTCACCTGTCGACAAGTGCATGGCTTTGCTATGCTGTGTATCTTTACGCAGAACTACTTGTAGTGGTGCGAGAAATGAAACAGGATAACACAAAGAGAACAAAGAGAATACAGGGATAGCAGGAAAACAAGGAGAAGGCAAGTATAATAACGGGAAGGCAACGAGAATAAAGGTAATATAAGGAAAACAAGGGAAATAGAAAGAGAACAGTAGTAACACAAGGAGAAAAGGGAAGTGGTTTGCATTTTTATGTGACTGTCAGTTTCCAAGTTACTCCTCCACTTCTAGTGAGAAAAAATACACAGTTCTACGTTAAAACCATCCGCTGTAAAAAATTTCATTTGATCTGAAATTAGCACCTCAATTTGTAATGTTTTACGAAGATTTTTATTAAAGTTAAAATTCCTCTGCAACTTTTAATGTCTAATATTACCGTATAGTATTATTTATACTTTAAACATTTATTAACAAAAAGTACCGAAATACGAGTAGCTAATCTTCTTATTTGAAAATGTGATCCACATCTAAAATAATATAAAATTATATAATTTTTATAACAGATGAAAACTACGCCATCTTTATCGTTAATATTCTAGCTGTGCATAAATTAGACTAACGTGAACATGAAAACTGAGATCAGGTAAAAGGAAAATAATGACTTCATCGAAATCAAGACATAGTCATAAAACGTTACATGATTATGATACTATATGATACTATGATTATGATTCTATATTCTGAGAATGTTTTATTAACACGTTTCATTAGATTTTTCTGTGAAATGCTTCTGATATATGGGGCCTATAATAAATTTGTGGGCCTATACTATTTTATTTACTTTCCTTCGGCGTAGCTCAAATATTACTGTTTCTAGCTACTGATCTGTAGTATAGGTATTCGATGCTGGGGAGAGAAGTGGAAATTTATAGCCCTTCCAGTCGGATTGGATGTCTGTCCTCCGCCTTTTATGAGAGCCCTACGCCATTCCGGAAATAGATCGAGTCCTCGCTGCTCGTGAATGATTAATGTTGAAATGAGAGCGAAGAGGTCAAGAAATCTAATCCTTGAAGATAGGGAAGAGGAGGAGGAGGAGGAGAAGAAGAATAAGAAGAAGAAGAAGAAGAAATGAGTATGTAATGATTGATTTCCTCTATGATGAAAATTTATTTATGACTGTAACAGTTCTGAGAAACTAATCAAAAGAAACACTGTCGTGCCCTCTGTTATGGGAGGATTGATGGTTTTCTCACTGCTAATACATACCGAGCATGATGAGAAGATGGCTTAGGCTTAGCATTTCTTGGATGCGTGAGTTATAAATTTTATTTATAACAGTTAAGGTCGGGAACATTCGTTGCTGCCTCCATTACATTGCAGGCGTTGAAAAGGTGATTAAACGTTTATCATGCGTCGTGATCAGTACTGTGGGGAGAATTTCAATAGACAGCTGTGTTTGCATATCCGAGGGAATATGATAAAGACTTCGGTCGCAAGAATATTGGTTTTAGAAACATAACAACAGCGGAATGTGTGGAAGAAATATATATCATAGTTCTTTGGAACCAAATCGAACTGGCTGTGAATGGAGAGTGACAAACTACGTACAAAAAGAATTTGCGGTCAGTACCAGGGTAGATGGAATTTTGAATTCGTCATGATTTCCCGAACGACTCCGGATTTACTCAACTTCTTTCTCAGGACTTCAGAACTTGATGCCGACTTCATGAGAAGAAGCTGAAGACGTTCTTCCACTTTGCGAATTATTGACAAAATGATACTGTAATGAGACATTTGATATTTGTTATACAGTATGCGGTACTGAAAATGAATACTGCACTTTTATTAACTGGCAATCTATAAACTGTACTTAAGTAAAGCGCCTTAATAAATAAACAGGAACATAAACATATGTTTGTAAAACAAAATTATATGTTCACTGCCGCCTTTTTTATAACACCGTGTTTCATAAAGATTTGAAGAGTTAAAAAACTTCATTGTGAGTAATCTATTGAACTTACGTTAATGAAACCAGTCCAGAACGAACGAGGAACTCAGTTTTTTTACACTTACAAATGTCCAATGTGTATACTAGAGTGCTGCAGAACAGCACTTACTGTAGAACCGGTTTATATTCGACTGATCGGAGAACAACCGGCGAAGTTGAACATCCGACCGAATATCCGATCTAATGTTTTGCAGGGTAGACAACACCAGGCGCACTTCACCATATAAGAACTCTGATGACATTTTCTGATTACATAAATGGAGTAACAATTGAAGGTCTAACTTTCCTAATTAAAAAAAGTGTTAACTTGAAATAGGCCTATAATTGATTGGACACTTTGGTACATTTATCGTCATAACAGTATATAAATCAACTAATGGACACAGGTAACAACAAAGGAAATAAGCGTAATACATAGATAAAATATGACATCTAAACAAATGCAAAAATAAAATAAATTGCAATTACTTACAAAATAGAAGAGCAAATAAGTACACACTTGCTATTGTAACGTTCATACTTTAAACTCAAAATACATAGGTTACCTGTGGAAGAGTAATTGTTAATATAGCCTATGCCTTTTAATTATTCTAAGTGGATGTATTATTATTTCATTATTAAATCATTTTTAAGGAGATAAACTCATTAACAAAACTAAAAACACACTCAAGCTATAATGATTGTAGTTTCATGATTTATTGCATCTGACGATACCTAGGAAAGTGACATTTTGGAGGACGAAAGATGGTAGGAAGACCCCGGATCCAATGGGAAGAGATGATACAAAAGGATGCAAGGGACCTACTAGGTGTTAGGAATTGAGAACAATGGCTAGAAACAGAGATGAGTGGAAGGCTTTAATTGGGGAGGCCATGGTCCGAAAACGGACCGAAGCTCCATAGGAAGAAGTAAGTATCTGGCGAAGATTTTCATAATCTTGTAGCGGTTTTTTGCCTCCATAATATTTTATCTTCTGCACTTGGTAAGACTCTCGTGATACGGGGTCAGCACGACACAGATCATCGTTATAATACATGGCACATACAATGACGACGGACAAACATTTATCCGAGGCTGGATTGGAACCGAACAACATAATAGCTGAGCTTCATAGCCATTGTATACACTGTGGCCTGCAGAACACTGAAATATAATTGAATCACTAAATGTGAAAAGGGAATAAGTCCCAGTTTTGGCAAAAATGAGTTAAGACTGTAATCATACTAATTTAGGTATGCTCTTTCATTCTGCAGAAAAGGGTACAGGTCCCGCATCTCCTTAGTCTAGGTTTCAACACTTTAGTTTTCATGTTTATTTTGAAAAGGAGCTTAGTCCATAACTTGTTTCCTCCTAAGAAATTCAAGTTTGTTGTTCCTGTCATCTAGAGGAGAAGAATGCACTTTCAATAGAGTCCATTGGACGAACCATCCCACCCATAAAAAGATAAATTTGAGTATTTCACAGTATTTCATGTGTGTGTGTGAGAGCTGGCAGAATTGTGGGATATGACAGCTTTGATGGTTTGATCTATCACCCTTTTAAGCTCTTGTTAAGGAAAAATATTATTCCCAATTTGCCCATAGAATAAGCTTATGCAACACAATGTCCGATAAATTAAGGATATTAAGAAATAGGTGAAGTACATACCTGAGAAGTTTAAGAATTATGGAATGATATCATAAAGGAGCCCCTACTGATAACAACACAGAATATTAATAAGAAAATTCAAAGTATATTGTTTGGTCAACAGCTTTCAGTGTTTCTATATGCTACTCTCTACTATTGTTCATAAATAGTCATACAATATAGCGTTTGTTTTGAAAAATATAAATAACGATACATTTTGTTTAATATTTTTACAGTATGTTTCGTTAGATATGAAAGAGGAACAAGTTCTCAAACATTTTTTTTTTTTGCTTGTTTATGTAATAACCGACAGCTTTCAATGTTTCTAAGTGCTACACTCTACTATTGTTCATAAATTGACATACAATAAAGCTTTTGATTTCAATAATAGAGATAACGATGTATTCGTTTAATATTTTTTTAGAATATATTTCGTTACATATGAAAGAGAAATAAGTCCACACACAAAAATTTTCTATAAGGCAGAATAAATTGAGAAATACACATATTTTTTTCTTACATAAATATCTTGTGTAGTCACGATTGGTTCATAGAAATATTTTCGGTGCAATTTGTTTATATTTCGTTGTGTGCAGAAGTCATTTGCGTTTTTTTTTTCAAAACTAACTGAAGCTGACTTATTCCCTTTTCGTATTTAGTGATTCAATTAAGATAAGTAATAAAATTAGGGTAAACTTGCTTGTGTTTTGTTGTATCCATTGGGTTCATGAAATAGCCGTCGACGGCGGATCGGACACTTTTCACCATGATGAGTAACACCCGGATCGGTTGCAAATGTGTTTATTAAATGCACAATGGATGCTCGGAGGTCATTCACAGGCCGGTGCGCGACCACGTCTGCGCATTCCTTCCCTTGCTTGGTAACAACAACAACAAGCCATCAATTGGCAATTAACTGCCCTCAAGAAGGTGGAGACATCTGGTCTTCGTAAAAGTTTCGGTCGAGGGAGGATAATGGCACTAAACTACAATGCATGTGTGATGTGACGTCCAAGTACGTTGTGTACGTGCTCTTTGTTGGAAAGTTGCACTCGTCGTACGGAATGAAAATATTTAAAAGTAGAGACTATTCACAGTTGCTGACTTGATAATAGTAAGAGAGCAGTAATTTCCTCCTCGATACTTCTTTTTATCATTTTCGTGTCTTTTCTTGTTATCTCTTTCTTCTTCTTCTTGTTTCTTTTTCCTCGCTATTCCTTTTCTCTTCATCCTCTTGTTTCTTTCTTCGTTTTCTTATCCTTTTTCTTGTTGTCTTTTATTTCATGTATATTTTTAAAATTAGGTTATAAAATAACGCTGCACCAATTACTAGGTTATGTAGCGTCGATGGAATGGTGATAGCGAGATGAAGCCGAGGATTCACCATGGATTACCAGACATTCGCTTAACAGTTAGGGGAAAACCTTGGAAAAAAATCCAACTATGACTACAGTGGAGTCCATATCTCCTGACGTTTCACGAGAGTCAATAACGTGCAAGCGCGACGTTGTTGTATATGATTATCTCGTGACCGGAATATTGTAGCAAAAGGAAATAAAAAAAAATTGGAGATTTATCCTTCGAAGAGGTGGAAAAATTCAGATATCTTGGAGAAACAGTAATAAATATAAATGACACTCGGGAGGAAATTAAACGCAGAATAAATATGGGAAATGCGTGTTTCTATTCGGTTAAGAAGTTTTTATCATCCAGTCTGCTGTCAAAAAATCTGAAAGTTAGAATTTATAAAACAGTTATATTACCGGTTGTTCTGTATGGTTGTGAAACTTGGACTCTCATTTTGGGAGAGGAACAGAGATTAAGGGGTTTGAGAATAAATTCTTAGGAAAATATTTGGGACTAAGAGGGATGAAGTTACAGGAGAATGGAGAAAGTTACACAACGCAGAACTGCACGCATTGTATTCTTCACCTGACATAATTAGAAACAGACGTTTGAGATGGGCAGGACATGTAGCATGTATGGACGAATCCAGAAATGCATATAGAGTGTTAGTTGGGAGGCCGCAGAAAAAAAGACCTTTGGGGAGGTCGAGACGTAGATGGGAGGATAATATTAAAATGGATTTGAGGGAAGTGGGATATGATGATAGAGACTGAATTAATCTTGCACAGAATAGGGACCGATGGCGGGCTTATGTGAGGGCGGCAATGAATCTCCGGGTTCTTTAAAAGTCATTTGTAAGTAAGTAACAAATTATACCATAACCAAGCCGGAGATCGAAGCCAGGCCGCCTGGATGGAATACCAGCTCTCTAGCGTTTAAGCCACAGGCGCGACGGTGAGTACATGCATCCTCGTTTATTGTTTTGCAAGGATGTTACTTATTTGGCAAGAGCTGCTACTGGTCTCGCCCACTCACTGACCACTGTAGTAGTCGAGGCCGCTCAGACAACATTGGATTACCGCGACGAAGTATGCTACTTTGTACCATTGCTAATTAATGTTTGACTTTTTAAAACATAGGTCAAATATAAACGGAAAGCTTGTCTCTCTTTATACAGTATTTAGTTTTTCAAACAGAGTGGATGAGTTTGCGATGCTTTTGTATCATGTGTGCTCAGCAACCAGGAAACTCAGTTTATAATCCTGAACAAACCAAGTACGAGCAGTTACTTGCGTAAGTAGCTGATGGACAATGTATCGGTTTTAACGTAACTTTTACAGGAAATAAATCCGGTACCTCTTGTCAGTTCCGTAAAATAATGTTTATAGCATGTATATTTAATCATTAAATTAAAAACTGATAATGCCGAAAGTGTGGTTCTCTTTTTCCTTAAAGAAGTTTTGAATTGTACCTGTTATATCCTTCGCCATTGTAATGTTCTTCAGTCTATATTTTTTATCCAATTTGAAGTACTTTTTACATTTTTTTAGGTTTGCTCATGATATCACATCAACTCTTATCACATTTTTCATGTTTTTGCTTTATTTATTTGTTTATTTACTTATTAAGCAATTTGACTTTCTTGAGCATGGCAATTTTATTGGTAACATGCTAAAATATCTAACATTGAGACTCTCTGAGGGTTAAATTATGTTGTTTCGATTTTGATCATTTAACGTAAGATGAGTAAATTAATTTATATAGCTTTTATTTAATGCAAATGAGTTTGTCTTTAATTGATAACGCACAAAAGAGTGCAAACTTAGTGTAACAATTAATTGTATGTTGATATTTTCAATAGTTTATTTTCCCATATTTTAAAATTTTCAATGTAAATTTTTATCGTCCTCTGGTTTATGAAGTTAGAATTAATTGACGATAATTACAGAGTAATATATTCTAATAATGTGTTAATTTTATTGTAGAATTTTTTCACCTGAAGACGAAGATTTAGCAAAATTGTATGTTCGATGTAAAGTTTACTATTTACACAAAATTGTTTAAATTGCAATGTAACAGCCTACAAACGATCGCTAGTATCTTGCTTCTTTATCCACTAGTAAAAATTCAGCTCCAGTTCTGGTCGGTTTCTCTTTGTTATCGAATTTGTTTCTTTGACACTATGAGCTTATTACATTATTAATTAAGATTATACAGGAAATACATTTCGGTGTTAATCTGTATTTCCGTAAATAATACACTTAACAAAAATTGCTTGCACTTGGTAAACGAAACCTTCCAATGAAATGACAGACATAAGATACAGAGTGGCCCAAAAAAAAGGTAACCGATATAATATAATAGCATATAATGATATGTAGTTTGTAACATACCTTTTTATTGTTTCTGTTACAGATTAATTCAATCAAGGTGTGTTTCATAAACCACCAGCATTTAAAAAAAAAAAAAAAAAATCTGCAATGTGTGGAAATGTTTCGAATGACAGGTTCTGTTACCAATTACAAATGCCTATTTCCGAAATGTGTGGTGGTCTGACGAATGTGATGTTTTGTTAAGTGGTCACCGTTAATAAAAAAAAAACGGTCGTTTCCTTGGTTGGGGAAAAAACACAAGAGTATGAACAGAGACCATTACATTCTGAAAAAGTAACAGTGTGGCCTGCTGTGTCCAGCCACGGCATCATTCATTGTCGATGAACATGGAAACAGGATAAATGTTAATGCAAACGTGTACAGACAAGTTATTGAACGTTTTCAAGGGGATTTGATAACATTTTGTGAGTTAAATAATCTTGATTTGGGACAGCAAGTGTTTCAACAAGATGGAGCAACCGCTCATACTGGTCGTGGAAATCTAACCCTACTGCAAGAGCTGTTTCCTGGTCGAGTGATTAGTAGGGGATCAGACTTTCCGTATCCTGCACGAAGTCCTGATCTGTCTTTGTGATGCTTTTCTGTGGGGAATATTGAAAAACAGTGCTTCATACCCGTCCCACGTACTCTACGTGAAAACATCGAAAGAGTTATGCACAACCTAACAAGAGAACAGTGTGATGCTACATTTACCAGGGTAGTAGAGCAATGGAAGAAGTCATAGCCAATGACGGAAGACATGTAGAAGACTTAGTTGTACGATGGATGTGATATTGTGTGATACAAGCATTTCGGTTCCCTTTCTTTGGGCCACCTCGTAGTTTTCACAGTTCTTTGTGGATAATTCTGAGGAAGACATTTGTATTTGACTTGTTATTTTGATGACTAACCTTCGTCAGTTGACTGCCTTGAATTTAGCGGATAGATTATATGGGATTTTGTGGATTAAGCTGAGTGATGTTTCTGAGAGCATTTCGGTTTTCTTTGTCGTTCTCACACCCTGACTGTAACTATCTCCACGCCATAACATCTACAACGCTAATAGTCTCTCTTGACATGAAGAACCTTAAAGTATTCCTTTTTCTTCACATTAAATAAGAACCTAGACCCGGCCTTAGTCTGGTTATTTGACACACTTAAATTTGTTTTGTAGCAAATAGGGTGTGATAAATTTTTGTCTTTTAGACTTCGGTTTTCAATGTCATTGTTATGTTACTATTGTTGTTCTCTGGTCGCATCATCGTCCTATTCCGGAATAATCTTTTCTGTTAAAAAGGAATGCTAATTTAAGAAATATAATTAGAAAAAATAATGAATTCCAAAGAAGTAAATCTACCCTGAGGATAACTTCACCGTTAAGTGCGTGCAGTCTGCCAGATAAACTTCTTCACGAAATGGCAATTCCGTTACCTGGAACTTGTTGCTCCTTCCATTCTTCAAAACTGTTTCTACAATGATCAATAATTCGCTTCTAAGCTATTTGTAAGTTCAAAAACGATGATATAATAAATTGTACTATTACTGTGTGTCTTACAGCTCTGAAATACGAAATATACCATTAATTTATCTCGTGTTTTATTCGCTCTCAAATACAGAAAAATTCGAAATACTTCTTCAGAAGTAATGTGAGCTGAAATGAAATAGAATTTATTGGAGAATTACAAAATGGGAGGAGGGGAGAAACACTATTTCAGCTGAATATGTTAAAAGTTCCAATATAACACAGCTGCTAATGTTAAAGATGATTGATGCTTAATTGAAACAGGTGTAAAACACTTTAAAATGGTATTGAAGTTCTGTATAATTTGATTCGTAATATAGAAAGAGTCACAAATCGATTAGGTAAGTACTACGTTGTCCCGCGCCATAGCTTCGTGGTCTAAGACATGATGCCTAGGATTCGCGTTACGAAATACGCGCTGACTCGAGTCCTCATGGGGAAGGAGTTTTCTCATAAAATTGTGATCAATGTATGGGACCGGTGCCCGCCCAGCGTCATGATAAATTTGGGGAGCTACAAAAGATAGTCGATCCCCGCTTGGACTGATTACCTGGTTGGGTTTTTTCCGAGGTTTTCCCCAACCGTAAGGTGAATGCCTGGTAATCTATGGCGAATCCTCGATCTCATCTCGCCAAATATCTCGCTATCACCAATCTCATCGACGCTAAACATCTCGTAGTTGGTACAGCGTCGTTAAATAACCAACTAAAGAAAAACGAAAGGTAGTGAAACCTGATTTCGGAAATCATAGGGGATGATCGTTCTAATCATACGATACTGCCATTCTGGTTGGATGATCGTTCACCTCTGTTGTAACGTGGACGAGGCATGTGGACGTGAGGATAACAGTCGTCCGGTCGACCTTGGCCATTCATAAGCTGTTCGCATCATGAATTGATTTGATTGGTATTATTATGTTACATTAAATTAGGTTAGAATAAGTTTGTATTAAGTTGAGTGGAAAATCATGATTACATGGTCAATTTGTTGACATTAATAAAGTACATAGTAGGTCACTTCTGACAATAGCACTTTTTGCGGTGGTCGATACACTCCACGGTTATGAGCAATCATGGATACGAAACGTTTTCCATTTTCACTAGATTTATTTTGTTATAGGAGTGCTCCTCTGAGTTAGGAATTAAGGCATAAAATGTATGATCAAGAATATGTTTTAATGAAAGACTGTAGCGATCGTTAGTTATGAATATAGACCGATTCATAACTCTACTCCGCATACATAATAACATGACCTCACAAGCACGTCACTTCTATCAAATACTGGACGATGGAGTAATTATTTTCTGCATATAAAAACATGGTACTTCATTTGCCCGGCTTTTCTCTGATTATTATTATTATTATTATTATTATTATTATTATTATTATTACTATTATTATTATTATACCTTCAGCATGGAACTTCTTCTTCTTCTTCTTCTTCTTCTTCTTCTTCTTCTTCTTCTTCTTCTTCTTTTAAGGTTTAAGTCATCGTGACCTGTTTGAATCTCAAAAGTTAAATTTATCTTCCCATCTTGTAAAAGTTCTTCCAAAAAATCTAGTTCCTATTGGTATGTAGTGTAGGAGAGCTTTAGGATGTCTTTATTATGGCATTCTTATTATATGTTCGTTCCAGTTTGTTTTGTAGTTATATATTTTTTTGCTAGTGAAAATAGATTTAATTCTTCTCTATTTTTTTTCTTTTTGTCCTGCTGAAAGTCTTTAGAATTTCATTTAATCTATTTCAATTTTTTCCCTCTCATCTATTTCTCGCCTAATTCTCATAACCATAATATGATATAGTAGGCACTGTCATTACTTTATACAGGGACATCATTTTATTTTTGCTTCAATTTTTATTGTACCTGAGTTTTTTAATGTACTTCACTCCCACCCCCTCTACTAGTAAACTTCTAATCGTCGTCCACACAGAACTAAGGTCGTGTATACTGAGTTAGTGAGTATAGTACGTTTCAGAAATATGTTCGCGTTTTCCAGTGACGAAAGAGCTTTTAATATTGAATCATATTTTCGCACAGATACTGTCGTGCGTTTGCCTACGTCGCATCCCGGTTCCCCCCACCCCGCTTCTGCTCACCCCTCTGTAAAGGCAGTGGGTGGGCTCTCTTAGCTCTTTTCTGAAAACATTAATTTCTGTTAGGAATTGGACTTCTACGTAATATTATACAACTGTTTAAAATAACTTACATAAAAGAGTCTCGTTAAGTAATTAACTGTCACGTGATTTCCCCCCTTTCTACGACCCTGCGACAAAACCTCTTGGACGGACAGTAGATAGCATGTCTGAGTAATTTTATCTTTTCGGATCGGGCAGAAGTAAAGATTAAATTTACAGTACGTGAGGTACTCTTTTATAGAGTAGGTACAGAATTATTTTAACATGAGTTACTAGTACGAAGGACGAAACTGGTAATTGGGATTAGGTACAATAGTCTATAATGCGACAATATGCACAAAAGAACTGAAGCCTGTATCGAAATGAACGGCCACCATTTTAAAAAATGTGTTTAAATATCCACATTAAGATTATTTTTTCATTTCACTTCATTCTCTAAATTGTACGCTAATGTGCTGTAGACAATATAATATACACTGCATAATGAATACGTCCGAATGGATAGCTCAGTACGTGAGTAAAAACACTTATTGTTAATACTGTACTGTATTTTGATTAAACAAAAGCCTTATGAAAATTATCAAACTCAAAATCGCAACATTTCCTAGTTTACGTAAATGGATGAACTACTTTTCTTCCCTCCTATACCTAGTAAAGTGATTTGTTTGTATTTTACGCCAGTATCATCGAACTCCAGTCGTGGAAGGGGGTAGCAAACGGTGTTTCCGGTTCTCACCGTTAATCCATAGGTATAGTAAGGTTAATATAGAAATGTTAGTAAAAATAAAATGATGTCCCTGTAGAACTTTAACTGCGTACTCTGTATTGTTTTATTTCTCAGAGTTCTCTGAATGGTGCCACGTATTCTTTGAAATGAGTTTAGTTCATTATTGACGTCTTAGCAGTATGATACGTTAACTTCTAAATATTTATTATTTTTCTATTGTTCGCCAGTCTTATTATTTATCGCTAGTTTATACCCGATGTGGTTTTCACCTCATGAAGCTATTGTTTTAGAATGTGTGTTATCTCATATTAACAAATTATATTCTTTTCCTACTTTCTCAGGGTTCATGCAACCATTTGAAGTTTATCCTTGGAGATTCCAGGAGAGATCTTAAATTCCAGAGGAACAATTCCCTTTAAAGAGAAATTCTTTTCCTATGACGGGAATCGAATGCGGAACCTTATGAACTATAGCCACAAGCTCTAACCACTAGATTATGAGACTCGTCCATTCCCACATAGTATTGTGTTTAAAATTTTATCATGTAATTTAAAGTTGTTCGATAAATTGTCTGATATTTGTTAATAGAATCGTCAATATACATTATAGGGATATTAAACAGAACAGGACTCTGCAGACATCTCTGTTTAACTCCTTGGTTTCTATTTACTATCATATTGCTCTTGTTAGCTTGGGACTTATTAAAGATATTTCTTTTTATTAATTGAAAGCGTTATGATGTGCATATTAGTATCAATAAATAATCAAATATAATGAAACAGATGTGGCTACTTCAGCGTCCAGAAATGTAATATAGCTGATTGATTCAGGATACCATTTGATTTAACGCGCAGAAGCGCTCTGCCTTCAGTACATGACGGGGTCACCATGATCTGGGGAATAGTATCTTTGGTAATACTCACACCGGTGTCAATTTGTATTTTATATTTCGGAATCAACAACTCAACACGTTGTAACACTTTTGTCTCTTTGTTGCAGGGTTGGAATTATTTTATGTATACCAGGTTGGACCGAGGTGCGGAGGATTTAAACGCCGAATTTTAAGTATGTATTAATACCATTTCTTAATCTCGACTGCAAATTGTATAATGCTGCAATAGGCCATGACAGCTCTATTTTAAACGCGAACATCTTTTCCACGGCTTTTATACAGAGTTCTCCATATGGTGAACCTCCTCTTACACCGCAAACGCAGTTGAATTTTCTGTTACACGACTCTCACACTTACCGCGAAATTGGCCGCCGCTTCTACGGTACTGTCTGCAGGTTCTAAAACCTGTTTAGCAGGAAAAATGTTTACATTTAACTTAAAAATGGTTGAAATTACATTTTTCCTGTCTCACAAGAGATGCGCAGTGTCTTCCTTCTGCTTCAGAACATTTTTTTGGCATCTCCAAAGATTGTCCTGAAATGCTCCACTATTCTCGTCTTGAGAAAAATGTTCTAAACGACTTGTCAGATATTTTCTTTTATACTTTACGTAATTTAAAGCTACAAACACTCGCTGGAGTATGCTATACACAATTTTCAAACAATTAGGCCTACAAAAATATAATAGCTATTACTACATTACACACAAATAAATAACACCGTCATTGTTCTCAAATAATTATAAAAAACACACAATAGTTTTTACTACATTCCGCACAAATGAGTAATCCCTTCAGTAGTTCACAACAGACAGGTGAACTATACGCATGCAACGCTTGACAAACGCCTTTGAACATTGGCGCGGACGAGAGGGGCACTGTGGAAGGCAAAGTTTCTGTACGCTTCTTTGAGTCATAGAGTATACGGGCGACTCTATACTGCTTACAGATTTTCTTTTATAATTGAGGACCTGTTTCACAAAACTCAACATCTACAAAATTAAGATTTTTCAGGCAAAACATTTTTATGAATAATAACTAAGTTTTGATTTTTTGAAATTTGAAAAAAATATATTTTATTATTATATAGGTGTGTTACATATAATAAGAAAAATTAGTTTGGTCTGATACATTGTCAGAAAAAAAATTAATGAAAACTAAGAGTTTTCTTCAAAACTTAACATCTACAGTTACAAATCATTTTAAACTTTAAACAACTTTTAATATTTTACTTATTCATAGTGAAAACAATGAAATTACAACAGTGAGTCATTGTTATTACATCAGTGAATGGTTTCATCATACATTGAGACTTCATTATTGTCTTGTCATTGTCATTGTTAACTAACATCTACAGTTAAAAATTATTTTAAACTTTAAACAATTTTTAATATTTTACTTATTCGAAGTAAAAGCAGTGAATCATTGTTATTACATCAGTGAATGGTTTCATTATATATTGATACTTCATTATTGTCTTGTCATTGTCATTGTTAACTAACATCTACAGTTAAAAATTATTTTAAACTTTAAACAATTTTTAATATTTTACTTATTCGAAGTAAAAGCAGTGAATCATTGTTATTACATCAGTGAATCGTTTCATCATACATTGAAACTTCATTGTCATTGTCATTGTTAACTAACAACTATATTTACAAATTTATTTTAAACTCTAAACAACTTTTACTATTTTACTTATTCATAGTAAAAACAATGAAATTACATCAGTGAACATTGTTATTACATCAGTGAATGGTTTCATCATACAATGAAACTTCATTGTCATTGAATAATTTCAAGGGACAAATTGTTCCGGGGCCGGTATCGATCCGGGACCCTTCGCTTAGCGCACGAATGGTCCACCGACTGAGCTACCCCAGGAACTTCACAGGATACCGTCACAATTCTTTCGTTTATATCCACACAACTCAAATGGGCTGACAAGACTCCAGAAACCCAACTTTGAGTGCACACAATTCTGTGTGACTTAAATTGTGGCTTTCTGTTAACGTACCTACAGTAACGAATATATTATACAAATCTGGCTTTCAGGTAGAAGCTCCCTGTGAAGCAGGCTTGAATAATTTCATTTAATATTTTGTTCAAGCCTGCTTCACAGGGAGCTTCTACCTGAAAGCCAGATTTGCATAATTCATTGTCATTGTTAACTATCGTCTACAGTTACAAATTTATTTTAAACTGTAAACAACTTTCAATATTTTACTTATCAATAGTAAAAACAATGAAATTATATCAATGAATCATTGTTATTACATCAGTGAATAGTTTCATCATATATTGAAACTTAATTGTTGTCATTATCATTGTTAACACAACCACTGACAGCCTCTGAATAAAACTCTTGTGCTTCTACAGATGTGTTATCAAAATAATTAAGAAGTTTTTTCATTTCTTTTTACATTCTCACCCCTTTTCTCTTTCAGCTCTTCCCCTTTCAAATATTTCTTAGCCAAACGACTTATCCGTCTCCTGATACTCCCGTCACTTTCTTGAAGGTAGTTGCACACTGCACACACTTGAATCTCTATCGTATTTGCAGTTGACACGAAGTAAGTTAAAGCTATAGATCTATTATTTTTCTGATCTCTCTTCACAGTTCGTCTGGTAGGTTTGGCAACTGTGATAAATTTCAAAATAAATACATCTTGGTGACTTTTATTGTTAACACGATAGATTTTGTCTCTAAATTCAAGGAAATCATTTTTTGTAAGTTTAGCTGCTTCACAACAGATTCGTTTGGATTCTTGCTTAAAACCTTTTAATTATTCATGAGCGCAGTCTATATCAGGCTCACCTGTCCCTTCTTTAGTGTAATTGGTGCTGTTTTCTGCTACTTGTACTGTCAAACTTTTTTTTTTTTCGTCCAAGAGAAACTTGTTGGACTGCAGTTGGATACTCATCACCAGTAGTTTGATTTTCTACCTGAATAACAATACAAAATAAAAATAAAAGTTATTAAGTATATATTTTGTAGATAAAATAATAATTATTCTTTCCATGAATTATCAAAGCTACAAAACATAGATACATACCTTGGTAATTGTTTCTATTTCAGTAAATAAGCATGAAGAAATTTTTACAGTGAAGACAACCTCTGCTTACAATAACATTGTTTTAAGAAAGCAGTAAATTATTGTTCATTGTTGAATGAAACACACATATGAAACTTGAAAGTGTTGCCAATTAACAGAAATGCAAGGTTAGTAAAATATTCCATGCAAAGTGCTTACAACATAAGAAATGATTGAAAGTTGTGTAGATGTTAAGATTTGTAAAATCTTTCTCCCAGTAGATGTTGACTTTTGACAAATTTCTGTATGTTTTTAATGAAATTGTAAAGTATTCCTTTATTGGTAAATGATCTTTTTATTAATAATTTATTTTATTTATGTATAAATTATAGCATTTTTGGTTAAGATACCAATATTTTTAGTTCATTTGCAAATTTTGTAGATGTTGAGTTTTGTAAAATCGGTCCTCAATTTGAATATTTCTGACCTTAGAACAGTTATGGTCTGCGTTCGCAGTAACAGATGTGAGGCTGAGAAATCAGATTAAATTCTCTCTGAAGACATATGATGCACGCACTTTTAATAATTTTGAGTTACAACATATTAGTTATTGAACTCTTGTTGGAAAGTGTTTCTCAAGGACATGTTTCTAATGTCATTAAAGATTTGGTTGCATCATATGGTCAGTTTCTTGTGAATGTTGCTCCAGACTACTGGTTATGATAAATTGTTTCTTGATTTATGTTTTTTTTAAATATACCATATATATATATATATATATATATATATATATATGTATAATGACTGACTTATGAAAGTGTATTACAGCTCCTGAATAATTTCATGGACAGAGAGCACTTTCTTTGAAGACAAATGTATTGAAACGGAAGGTACATAGAAGAAGTCCGAGTCTGCTTCGAAACATTCAATATACAAATTCATTTGGAGAACTACAGATATATGGAACTAATATGAGTTTGTGAAACTCTTGTAATTTATTTGGGAGAAGTTGGTCCTTAGGTCATTCATTGTCGTACATCTGTCTTAGCTCTTTCCAAAGGATAAGAGTCCTGGATCTTACTTAAAACAAATATCGTTCTATAGTTATCGCAATTGTTCTTGGCCAGTGAAAAGTATTAATGTAAGCTCAGAAGCGAACGCAAGTCGCACACTGAGACAGTGCAAGAGCATAGCTAATATATGACTAAAATTGATTAAAATAATTGAGCCGCATAACAGAATACGCTTTTCAATTGAAATAGGTCTATTCTGAAGTCAGAACAGCCATATTTTTCTACACTTTACAATTCTGTTGCGATGCTTAAGATATTCTGGTTGCTTCGATTTTATCTTTTACAACTACTGAATATGTTTAAAATGTAGGCCTACGGAAAGGTAACTTCGGGTTTTCTTTCTGCCATTCTCTTTATGAAGTCTTATATCGTCGGTTTACAAGCAAAACACATTAAATAAAAAAAATATTACTTCTGAGAAGAAGACGTAGGCCTATATTATAATATACATAATGTATGTGTAGTAAACTTAGAATTGGAAAATGAAATACATAAAGTGAAACAATTTACTAAAAATAAAAATTTCAGGATTCAATTTCACCAAGAACTTTCACGCCTCTTTCTCTTTCTATTTAATGTGTTTTGCTTGTAAACCGACGTATGCTGGGGATGATAATGTCTGTAAAATTTTCGAACCTCACATTGAGAAAATATATGACATGTTTAATTTAGTGCCTGTTGAACATATTACCGTTCAAACATAGACTACGTCGCAGATCTCTTGGGAAGAACTGCAGGCAAAAGTTATGACCAGTAAACAACACCGTAAATAGTACGTGATTTGCACACAAGCCAGCAGTCGTGAACAAGTTCTCTCACACGAGAGAGTGACTTACTAAAATGTATCTACAAGTCTACAAGAGAGATTTTCGTAATTTAGGAGGTAGCAAGTATGATCTCCTATAATCTCTTCTTGATGTAGGACGTTGATTAAACTTTCCGCGAGTTCAGTTGTACACGTGTCAAGAGCTGTATACGTGATTATCAAAATTAGAAAGTTTAAGTGTGTCGCGTTTCATTGCTATGGCAATATATCAAAGGATCTCTCGGCATGTCACATTTACTCGAAACATTACATTTTTATTTCGCAATACAAGTAGCTCGTGTTACACTTTTTTGTGACAAAATCCAGGGGCAGTATTCATAAACATTTTTAGCGCGGGCTTTCGCTGGATTATCAGCGTTTTTCGTATTCATAAACCAGTGTTACCGATAGGATATGATTTGAATTCTGTATTAGTAACCAGTGGATAGCCGGGGCTAGCTTAGTACGCTCGTAGCGCGTGCTGCGAAATGTCTATGAATAGCACCCTAGAATTTTACTTGGTTCAGTCATCATAGTAATAAAGAATTATTAAAATATGATAATTTTTGGACATAATGTCCGCTTATTTTTCCTCTCAAGTCGGCCTCGGTAGCGTAGTTCGTATAGCGCTGGTCTTCTATACTTGAGGTTGCGGGTTCGATCCCGGCCCAGGTCAATGGCATTTAAGTGTGTTTAAATGTGACAGGCTTATGTCAGTAGATTTACTGGCATGTAAAAGAACTCCTGCGGGACAAAATTCCGGCATACCGGGGACGCTGATATAACCTCTGCAGTTGCGAGTGTCGTTAAATAAACCATCATTTAATATTCCTCTCAAGACTTAACAGGATAATATTAATTGAGCAATAAACTGAACTAGTAATGTGGAAGGGCTTATTACGACCCAGCACTTAGACCATTACTGGTCCTTTGTATTAATCTCCAGCTAGACGCATTCTTAGCGATACCGATCGACTGTGCTGAGATTTTCTGGTATCTAACGTTCATGCAGGTAACCCCACATGCTCTTAGACCAGACTTCGAGCGTTAGCAACCAGTGATCGAAGAAATGCTATGGATAAGATAATGGAATGGAGAAACGTTGACGCAGGGATTCTTAACCTTTTTTGACCAAGACCCAAATGAATTAGGCGATTAATGTGCGCGTCGCATGAATTTATTTTGAAGTTAAATACACCTAATATACTCAATAATAGCGTATAAATAAGCACATAATGTCAACTTATTATTATTATTATTATTATTATTATTATTATTATTATTATTATTATTATTATTATTATCTCTTTCCCTGATTGTCAAAATTTTCAAAATGATATAAACGCTATTTCAGTTTGGTCAGCTGATAATGGAATTAAAATTAATGAATCTAAAACTTTTTGTCATTTCCTTCTCAAGAAAAACTACTTCTTCAAAATTGAATTACTCTTTTAATAATATCAACATAATTAGGAAAGACTGTATTAGAGACAAATTACGTTTTCATAATCATGTTTAACACATATGTAATCATTTCATAAGAATCCTTGGACTTATAAGGTCTATAACTTATTCTTTTTCTACTCCTGCTACTCTACTAGTTTTATACAATACATTAGACAGATCCAAACTTGAATATGCATCTGTTGTTTGGAATTCTATTACTTCTACTGATTCGGTTACATTAGAAAATGTTCAAAGAAAATTTATTTCCTTATGTTCTTTTATAGTTTGACCAATTTCCTCTGTTTTCAATTATGAACTAACCTATAATTATTTTAACTGTTCTAGTCTTTATGTTAGACATCTGGATCTTGATTATTTATTATTTTCTAAGGCTATAAAGAGTGACATTCTTTGTGAATCCGTAATAAGCAATATCTACCTTCGGATTCCTTCTAAAGGACTAAGATTAAAAAAAAAAATTATACCAGTAAGTCTAAATCTCTTTCACCGGTTGCCAAATGCATAAAACTTGCCAATTTCTATTGTATGAAATTGGATTCTTTTAATGTATAGTATGAATATTTATATTGCTGTTGTTTTAATATTTGATTCTAATTCAACTCTAACTCATGCTTTGTCATTATTGCTTCAATTCAGTTATTCTTCATTTTCACGTATATCCATGAACGTCTATTCATGTACATTTACTGTAGTTATTGTCATTATTTGTAATTTTATCATTATTTTTAATTATTGTCATTATTTGTAATTTTTGTCATTTGTGCTGAACTATTATTGGCTGTTGTACAGCACAGTAAAATACTAGTAAATAAATAAATAAATAGTAATAATAATAATAATAATAATAATAATAATAATTATTATTATTATTATTATTATTATTATCAACCAAGCACGGTAGTTCAATTTTTATGATTTCCACCTTTCATTCGAGATGTTCGAAGTTCTGTCCCAGGGATCAACTATCGCGTCTTGGGTCTTTTGTGGTTTCCGAAGCCCCCAAAACGAATTCTGGGATAGTACCAACATCAAGGACTACGACCCGACTCCTTGCCAATCGCCATTACGCCTTCGTCACCACTTCTCATCTATCATCCTATCTAGGGTTACCATATTCTGAAATCTAAAAATACTGACACATTCCTCTCATCAACGAACTCCTTGTACCAGCTACTTCATTTGTATCATTATTGCATCGTCTGAATGTTTATCACTAGATCTAATTTTCTTGAACAATTCCTTGTTATTATACAAATAGTCAAACATATATTTATAAGTAAAATATCTGAAATTAAATTGCACTAAAACAAGTCCTTTGATAGAATCGGTGGTGAGTTTAATCCATAGAAATCAATAACTTACTTGACAAGTTAATTGCTATTTACAATTAACAAAATGAAGGCTGTATCTGGATGAACAGCATTTACACATTTAACAGTCACATACACGGCAATGCGCTTCTGACAATTCACAGTAACATGAGACCAAACGAAACAAAAATGAATAAATAAGACTTCAGTATGAGAAATGCGGACAAATTAGAGGATTTCCAAAAATATATGCGGACGGCTATTTTTATTATCAGAAAGCGGACATGTCCGCATAAATATGGTAACCCTATTCCTATAATGTCACCGCGATTGACCTGCCAATCCGACGGAGTAGCGCACTCGCAAAGCTGTGCCCGGTGGGCACGACCAAGGAAAATTATTTTCCTTGAGTACGACGGTAAACCATTGTAATGTTGAAAACGCCAGCAAAAATTATTATTATTTAGAGTTGTAATACTTTTAATAAACAATTATTATTAAATGTAATCGTAATTCCAAAAGTAGGAAGGGATGAATAGTAACTAGGGCTAGGATTCTTAGGTAAATAAATATTTTATATGCACTCTAATAGGAACTCGTAATTGTGTTTTGTTTCGGACAAGGTGACCTGAGCATATATTCTAAATTTTATTTCATATAAATACGGATATTTTGAAATTTTTTATGTAAATACATATATTCAAATTTCACATAAAAATTAAGTTTTCATCAAATAATTTTCGACAAAAGCCCCATTTCAGATTAATCACCCCCTCCCCCAATGTTCAGTGACGTTGCTTAGACGTGTTAGCTGGCAACTGTTTTTCGGAAGTGCTTATCAGTGGATCTATGCAACTGCAGTCTGCCCCCTCACCATAAGCGATAAGAGCTGTCACCACTAAAAAATTGTACTGTAACTAACACACACAAACATTGATGTGTCATTTAGGAGTTTTTTGTAAGTTATCATAACGTTGATTTAAGAAGCAATTATAATTTAATAAACATCAGCTGCCTCTGTTTTCGTTTCCAATCATGAAAATGTCTCTAGGGAGTGCATGTTGTTTCTCAATGGCCAGAGCGCTCTTTTTCCCTGTAAAAGGTAGTGTTCCCCGATAATCGTCAGTCGTTCGTGATGGACAACTTTAAGATGAATCTCATTGTGTACTGTAATTCTTTAGCAGTTGGCGAGACAGTATAATTTATACTGGTGATTACTGCATATTTTTTTATATTCACATAAAATAATTGAAGCATAGTTAAATATTTTTCCTTTTTTGTCACATATTTTCCCGATTTTTAGCACATAAAAATAAATAGTTTCCAGATTTTTAGCACCTAAAAATCCGAGCCCTAATAACAATATATTGTAGGACAAAGAATATGAAATTATAATTGAAAATTCAAACGTTTTATGAAAGAAAAAGTACGAAAGAATTATTCACATTAGTGCAGTACGATACTTGGCCTTGCACTAATGGTGAAAACGCTTAGATTTTTTGGGGGGAATTAACGGCAACTCATCTCAAAATCCACGGCGACCCCTGTTTGGATGGCGACCCATAGGTTAAGAATCCTTGTATTAACGGAATTATGTCGAAATCTACATTGAGTAAACGGAAAATTCCCCAGAAAACCCTAACTATAACCCTATTCGCTACAAGTATCAATATGGAGTTTTCATATGAAAAATTTTAAGCCTGACCTCCTGCGCAACAGTTCGTCTAGACTAGAACACCACGTAGCCATTACGTCAAATGTGAGCTTTCATGTTACCCGGTTTCTCGAGTGATAACCGACATATCTTAGCGAATGTCAAAATAATATTTAACGACTGCGAATTCATTCATTCATTCATTGATAGGTAGGTCTTTCACTACAAACCCAGGATTCTTAAATCTTCCCTCTTTTCTATCTTTCTCTTAGTCTCTGCATACGAGCCATATATCTTGATGTTGTCTGTCATCTGATAACTTCCTCTGTCCCGAATTTTTCTTCCGGTCACCATTCAAATCTCGTCGTGCATATTCACAACAATCAGTTTTTACTGAGAATTCACAGTGTTCTCCCGTTCACTGTCTTATAGCAACTGAAACGGCATTGCCTAAGGAACAGTATGACGATATCACAATCTTATCGACTTCAAATATAACTTTGAGCTACTCTATTCAAAATCTTCCGTTTTCGCTCGCCACTCTTGTATATTTACAGAACCTAAAAGAACGCTGTACCTTTGTAGAGAGTTCCAGGCAAAATTTGTCGCCCATATTACATTTCGGCACTGAATAGCCTTCTCAGTTGAAGTCACGAAGCTCAATACGTAGTAAATATGCATCATTACAAAGTTGCTAACCACTAGGGTCGCTAATATCGCCTCATTACAGACAATGCGAAATAGTACCGGCACAATCTATTGTTCCTAGCACCCTCACAACTCAAGCTTCGTGACTGTATATAGCTACTAGACTGTGATACCACCATTGGTGCTGTTGTGGATAGAAAGTAATGAAACAGTATTTCACGTTCTGGTCAGTAAGAATGTTCCATTTCGGATTTCACTCAAAATTGCTCCCGAGTCAACCGATCCCTCTTAGCTTTGTCCTAAGTGCGTATGTTGCGTAAATCTAGTACGTACTTTCGCCTTCGTCGTAAAGCGCAATTCAAAAGGGTATTGAAGCTTTGTTGAAACATTTTAACGGATATCTTGTGCATTGAATCTATGATTAGAAACATCCCGTTGATTGCAAAATCTGGCTGTCCAATTAAGTGCCACTTATTTTGTGTGTACGTGTCTGTACGAGCAAACTGAATTAGCAATTGGAGCTATTCCACGTCATCAGGCACAACATTCAGGTAGTTGCCCGTCGTGCTCCAAGTACCCGTTTTGACCTGCACTTCGTGCAGCATTCTGAAGGTAGGAGGACTTGAAACCAAAGATTTATAGACAATCTAGTCACTAAGCAAATAAAATATGACTACTTCGTATTGTCGTGGCAATCTTATGATTTTATGGTGGATCTGGTTCATGCCATGAACTACAAGACAAATAATACACGAAATGTGGCTGTCAAAAATAGAATTGAGTTGTTTTTTTTTCGCTTCTGCTTCTGCAGTCGTAACTATTTCAGCCCCGCTCTGTCCATGTCACAAACTGACTGCCAACTAATTGGTTATAGTTAGATCAGTGAAACGGTAAATATAATAGGTAATAGTTTCTCCTTTGCTAGTACTTCTTGATATTATACGAAACAATTTTCCTCTTAGCATTAAAAACGATTCAGAATTGCTGAATCATGATAACCATTCTCCTTATTTCGTAAGTTAGTGAATAAGGATCTTACGTGACTATCCTGTGACTTATTTGTCATTTGTTACATTGCTACGTAGTAGTTTACCATACATTCCCAGTAGAACTTCTGTCCCAAAAGAAATTAGTCGAGTTTCCAAATCTCTACATCCAGAACAGTGTGAGTTGCTAACATATTTAGTATTCCCACAGTCTACTATATACAGTCACGAAGCTTGAGTTTTGAGGGTGCTAGAAACAATAGACTGTGACGGTACTATTTTGCATTGCCTGTAATGAGGCGATATTAGCGATCCTAGTGGTGAGCAACTATCTAATGTTTGCATATTTACTAAGTATTGAGCTTGGCGACTGTATATAGTAGACTGTGGTATTCCCTTGAAACTACAGACACGAGACATACTTTTGGAATGCCATGAGGATCTACGCACGTCCTCACAACCGGATTTCCCACTAAATGTAACATGATCTGTCAAGAATTAATCCTACGCCATTAAGATTGAAGCTACGCTTTGTTCTCCTTTTATTCTTCTTCTTCTACTTCTTCTTCTACTCCTTCTTCTTCTTCTTCTTCTTCTCCTTCTCCTCTTGTCTTATTCTCTCCTTTTTCAAGTTTTCTTCATCCATTATTGCTTTCACAGTTTTTATTCTTCTGTTCTCTCTTTTCTTCTCCCCTCATTTTCCATATTTCTCTCCCGTCTTTATTCTCACTTTTTCCTCCTTGATCACTTTCGTTTTTTTATCATTTTGTTCCGTTTCCTCATTCCTGTTTCTCTTGGTCTCGTATTTTATTTGTTCCCCATTTGTTTTACATCTTTCTACCCTCTCTTACAAACACTCTTCCTTTTTCAATTCTTCCTTCATTTGCCAATTTCCTTTCTTCCCTTCCTCACTCTCCTTTTCTTCCATTTCTCTTCCTCCACCCCTTCGCCCTATTCTCTTCAACGTCTTCATTTTCTCGTTCCCATCTTTTTTGTCCTTTCCTTCTTCACCACTTCACTTTTCTCTTTCCCCTAATTAATTCTTATTCTCTTATTCCCCTTTCCTTTTCTTCACTTATTCTTTCATAATTATCTACCTCTTTTCTTTGTCCCCTTTTTTCTTTCCGTGGCCCTGCTCCTCCTTTTCGTCGTGCCTCTTCTTCCTTTTCGTCGCTCCCCTTCGTCCTTTTCGCTGTCCTTCTTCATAACGTCCTGCTCCTCCTTTTCATCGTCCCCTTCCTCCTCCTCTTCCTCCTTTTCGTCACCCTGCTCCTTTTCGTCATCCTTCTCCTTTTCGTCGTTCCTTTAGCTCCTTTTCGTCGTCCCTCTTCCTCCTTCACGTCGTCCCTCTTCCTCCTTCTCGTCTTCCCTCTTCCTTCTTTTCGTCCCTCTTCTTCCTTTTCGTCCTTTCTCTTCCTCCTTTTCGTTCTTCCTTTTCGTCCTCCCTCTTTCTTCTTCTCGTCTTCCCTCTTCCTTCTTTTCGTCCCTCTTCCTCCTTTTCGTCGTCCCTCTTTCTCCTTTTCGTCGTCCCTCTTCCTCCTTTTCGTCGTGCCTCTTCCTCCTTTTCGGCATCCTGCTCCTTCTTTTCGTCGTGCCTCTTCCTCCTTTCGTCGTCCTGCTCCTTTTCGCCGTTCCTCTTCCTCCTTTTCGTTCCTCTCCTTTATTTTAGTCCCTCTCCTTCCTTTTCGCCTTCCCTCTTCCTCCTTTGGGTCATTCCTCTCGCTCCTTTTCGTCGTCCTGATCCTTATTTTTGTCGTCTTCTTACTCCTCTTTGTCGTCCTCTTACTCATTTTCTTTCTCCTCTTTCTTCTTTTCGGCGACCTGCTATCTTTCTCCTCCTTTCCACTTCTCTTGTGTTCAGCCCTTTTCCTTGAATGCTTTCCCGCGTTTCCTTGATGATGGTTAGGGAAAACAATAATTACATTTTAGTAAAGAAACAATTTGGTATTTTGACGAACTTTGTTTTTATTACTTTCTATCTTCGAAATGTAATAGCATAATGCTCTTCGAAGTGGCGTTACTGTCAGAGTAAGGATAGTGAAATGTGTTTTCGTGAGGAATATCGACCTCGATTAAACACGTACGTAAGTGGCCCATTAAATCGACCCTCAAGAGCTTCCTAGCAGTTTCGAGTAATAGGTGTTAACAAGGAGAGAGCCTCTCGTTGCCAGCTTCCTGGTGTTTCCTGTACAGCAGTCATCGCGACACGGATGAGCCAATCAATAATGTCTCGTGCTGTGTATTATATGTTGTGCTCCAGCCTCCATTGCGTTGACATGAAATGTAACCAATGTTCTTTTCCTTACTATATGCCACTATTTTTCTTAATTTTAACATCGTTGTTAAATTTAATTATTTAAGAGGCATATTGGTCCGACAAGTTAGCATATATATATGAAATAAGTATAATAATCCTTCAATAACTGTCTTATTAACCTAATAAATAATACAAAAATTACATTAGGTCAATACAAAATCAAACATGACTAGCGCTTTCGCCAGTTAATGGCATCTTCAGGTCTATTAGCATATAGTAATGCTTTAAGCATAAAGACATAGGTAAATGGCAAAATAATAAAATATGATGAATTGCATGATGTGAAATTGGAGGAGATTAATTAAAAACTGTATTACATGAATAACTGTACAGTCACAAAGTACTGTAATAATAATCACTTAAAGGCGTAGTGGTTGTAGTGATTAAACTAGATATAGAGTCAAAATGTTAAAATACGGAATCCATGCATTAAATAGAAGGCTAAAAGAACATGTGTGCAGCGTAGTATGAAGATAACATAGTTAAAATGGGTAAAAATGTTGCAGCGTGTTAGGAATCTGCAAGAATCAATAAAAAACGTTTAAGTAAGAAATAAAAAATATACGGAGCGAAGAAGAAAGTTATCTAATAAATAGAAAAACTTACAAAAATTGAACTTGTAGGAAGAAATGATGTTTCGTGGCCAGATGCGTGGTGTTGACTGGTGCATTCACATATGAAAGAACCACATCATGATGTAAGGGGAGGGGGGTACGTGTTGTAGTAAGGAGAGCTCCTATTGGCCAACTTGAATAAAGAGTTATTAGGTAAAGAAGTATTATTACCGAGAAATTTAGCTAGGCCTATATAAAATTCTTCTGCAACTAAATTGATATTCCTGTTGTTAATAGGTTTTAAAATTTGTAAATCATCTGACATTTTTGAAGTTCATGGTTATTTTCTATTAAGTGGGATGCGAATTTTGATCTATTACGTCTATGACAAAAATCTGCTTTGTGTTCTGAATATTTAGTTTTGAAATTTCTTTTAGTTTGGCCAATATATTTCTGTGTACAATTCTTACAATGCAGCATGTATACTCCACCACTAGCATATTTATCAAAATTACAAATATTATTAGGAATAACATTATTAAGTTTGTTACCAGTTTTGAAGGTTACCTTTATATTTTCTTTCTTCAGAAAGTTGAGTAACTTATATGACACATTATTATAGTAATAGTTACTTACATTTATATTTTCTTTCTTCAGAAAGTTAAGTACCGTAACTATAACTATAATAATGTGTCATATAAGTTACTTAGCTTTCTGAAGAAAGAAAATATAAAGGTCACCTTCAAAACTGGTAACAAACTTAATAATGTTATTCCTAATAATATTTGTAATTTTGATAAATATGATATGGATTTGAGGGAGGTGGGATGTGATGATAGAGAGTGGATTAATCTTACACAGGCTAGGGACCAATGGCGGGCTTATGTGAGGACAGCAATGAACCTCCGGGTTCCTTAAAAGCCATTGTAAGTAAGTAAATAACCAGACTGTACAAACATAGCGCTTCGACATCGTTTGTTGGTATGACTCGTTCAAGGAATTATTGTATACTACATGCTTGAATACATGGGTTGCTAAAGTGTATGGGCTCCTATGCCTGGTGATAACATGTTAAAAGTGTATAATTAAAAATGGTGTAATTATATTAATTGTTATTAACAGTTTTCTATCAATTTTATATTATACTAAGGCTAAAAGTTTAACTTATATAAAATGCTGAAAATAAGCGTCACGTCACATGTCACGTTATCGTGGCGTGCTTTTTTGTGCAAAAACCTGCTTCTTCAGGTAAAAGTCTTGATTTTCATTTTTTTCATCTGATAACCCTAATCGAAGTTGAATTTCCTTTCAACAAAATATCTTTATTTGTTCTGTTAGTATGAGTTACATGTGAAACTGGTGGAATGTTATATTGGATTTGACTGGCAACCCGTCCGGATATCTGCGAGCCGTGTTAAATGGTCTCGGTTCTTAGAGCCTGGTGCTACTTCGCAGCGCAGTGCAGCACAGAACACGAGAAAAGAAAGTGCAGTCAAGTCAGTGACTGTCAGTTGATAAGGGCTCAGGCAAGCAGGCATGTTGCAACCGTGCACTGCCCGTGCCTCCCACCCGCTGCATCGGCTGAGCTCAGCTGGTAGCCGAACGTTGTGTTGCCATACTGCATGCATCTCTTGTCTCGGTCGTTACGAGCCGCCTGAAACTGAAAGTAGGAATAAATCAGTATAAATCGCACAGTGGGATTTATTTGACTTGCCATATGAGGTACTGTGCACTCCGTCTGCTTCGGACACACCCACTTTAATCACTGTTACTCTTTATAACTATTATGAAACTGCAGCAACATAATTCCGAAGTGGTATAATTGAATATATAATCACGGTTTTCAAAATATCCAAGACCAAGCGTCGCAATGAGTCGACGAACGTCGGTAATGGCTGTTGCAGAAATCTGAAGATTCTTTATTTCTGTGCTTGCAATTATACCACAGAAAGAAGATATGGGGGGGAAAAGATACAGAAGAGAAACAGAAAGAAGAAAAATAGGAATTAGGAGTGATGCTATGAGAAATAAGTGCTTTGACCAAGTGGTCAGCGCCAAAATAACCCAATAAACGTGAAATTACATGCAATATAAGGACATTAACTTTTTTTTTCCTTTTTTTCCATAGAACATTGTGAGAAAATTGACTGAAGTGAACTGAAATATAGTAAATACTGTTAATAAAAGTTTTTAAGTAACTATTTGCAGTCTGATAATAAAATATTTCAGTATTACTACTATTTATTAGTAAGTACTGCAACTTTAAGGAAAGACTGGTGTAATTAATGCTTACTTACTTACTTATAAATGGCTTTTAAGGAACCTGCAGGTTCATTGCCGCCCTCACATAAGCCTGCCATCGGTCCCTATCCTGAGCAAGATTAATATACTCTCTATCATCATATCCCACCTCCCTCAAATCCATTTTAATATTATCCTCTCATCTACGTCTCGGCCTCCCCAAAAGTCTTTTCCCCTCCAGTGTCCCAACTAACACTCTATATGCATTTTTGGATTCACTCATACGTGCTACATGTCCTGCGCATCTCAAACGTCTGGATTTAATGTTCCTGATTATGTCAGGTGAAGAATACAATGCATGCAGTTCTGCATTGTGCAACTTTCTCCATTCTCCCGTAACTCATCCCTCTTAGCCCAAAATATTTTCCTAATAACCTTGTTATTCAAGATATAAAATGTTTGATTTTCTATTCAAGATTTTGCAGTTAAGTTATTGTACCAGAGAACTCCTCAATTGTAATACCTTGTTCATAATGGCAGCTTCTATGAGAGTAAGAAGTTATGAAGTGTACAGAAATAGAGTCAAGACGACAAGAAGACAACCACAGTTTATTTAAAATTCAAGAAGGAATCTGTGGAGTGGCTTGCCATTTACCAGAATATTCGAAAAGCAATGTCAACAATAGTTACTGTTTCACACTACATTTATTTAGATTATTTTTGACATTATACACTTCAAATATAGTCCCTTGTCATGTCAACAATATGTACTCCATCTGCAGGATCTTTTCTGGACCTCTCTTTCACTGATCGATCTTTGGATGTCGTCTGTTGATTGAATGCGAATGCCTCGCTTCCACCTATCTTGCAGAAGTTCGATATGGTTGGACTACTTTCCCACAAGCTTCTTGTAATGCCGTAAAACACACTCAGTTGCATTTTTTTTTTCCTTTTGCAACTTGTATTTTTATGAAGCGTATTTGATCATACCTACTGCACATTTTAGGGGGCTATTACTTAATACAAATCTGAAACAGTCCCTGTATTCACAAAATATGGTTACTTAAGACTTTTAATATTCTACATTAATGAAACAATTGCTCCTCTATCACGCACTGAAAGATTTCGATGCTCACCGCTAGGATCGCTGATTTACAGTATTGTTGCCATTGCTTATTGAATGCCTTAGTATGTACTTCTTGTAAAGAAAGTAGAAACACGATGAGGTGTCTTAACTTACAAACAAAATATGGGCATTTTTCTTAGATTTTTAAGTGATCTTGGATATAAAATTGGTGCTGCAAAAGACATTTATGTTCAGAACACAAAAGGTATGAAAATCCAAATTGAGCGAAGTCTGTTCAACTTCATCGAATGCAGTTTTACAGGAAAGACTGCGTTGACTGACCTCTACAATCCCCTACTAATTGGTGTCTTAAATAAATGCATTTCTTTACTGCTACAGAAATATTGTCTTCGCCTGTTACAACCCTTGTTTACAAAAACTGAATCTTTCCTTCATCTCCATGCAAAGGGAGAGTTGCCATATCAATAAACTGAGCGGTCGTTGAGCGTCGCTAAGAAAGTGGCAGCTATGTAACATGTGAATGGGGGTGGTCAGAGCTGTTTGGGTATGAAGTTATAAATCTATTAAGTGTACTTCAAGAGAAGAAATGCACACGAGGAAGTTGTACGAACTATATAATTTTCATTACATTATTTTCCGTAACTCTGATTGAGGTTCTGGCTGAAATGTATATCACTTATCAGGCAATACATCTCACTTGACGATATGTATGAGAGGAAAAGCAATTATTGTTTGTATACATCTGAAGTTTGATTAGTGTAATATGTAGCTAATCAGCGATATATGCAATGGAGGGGAAAAGGAACTGGCCACCCTACTCCATTATCTCCTGACTTAGTTGCCTTATGAGTGGTGCCTTAGTGGTATGAGGTTCAAACCCGTCTTCGGACAGTTGACTAAACGACAAAAATGGAAATCAATTTAAAATAATAAAATAAAAGCATTGATAGATAAGATCGCCTTTTGTATATGCAACTAGCATAACCTTGGTGTATGTAAAGTTGCAATGTATTCTACGAATGCTGCTAGGAAAACTTTTGTATTCACACTGTCATTTCGTATCCTCTGGTACTGTACTGCATCTTTACAACACTAATCCTTATCAACATGCCATAAACTAACGCGTGTCTTGAAATAAGATAAGAAGACAGTTCTATCACATTTTGCCATTCCTCCCATGCAGATCTCCTGGACAAATCATCGTTTCTGCCGACATTTGAGTTGCCATACACTGTCGAACATTCTCGAGAGATGGGTGGAAATTCCCATCGAACCCCAACTCCATTTCGTCATGCCCGTACACAACAGATGTCAGCCGAGGCTGCAGTACTTACCGATCTTCCAGCCATTATCACTCACCATCACATTTCTTAATTCACATTAATTGGTTGTATATTGATCACTATTGAATAAAACCAACCGCTCATACAATAAAATGTTTTGTCAATATTTTTAATGAGAAAGTAGTAAATAACTGAAGGCCTTCGTGGATGAAACAGAGTTTCCTTGGTGAATGAAGGTGGTATGTAGTGTTCTTTCGCATAGCAATTTATTTCAGTCTGTCTTACCATAAATATGGAAATACGAAGATGATGAAGGACGTATGTTACAGATACAAGTCAGTTTTTAGAAGATAAAAGTGTTATTTGTCTATGGTAATATTCGTAACATAATCCCTTCATCCACTAATGTTTCCAGTTCTTCCAGAATAAAAGTATGCAATGCTCTAGTCTGTTTTGTATTGAAGTTAGATCTCTAACCAGACTGCAACATGTTGATGTGATTTTTTCTTCAGAAAACGGCAGGACACACACACACTTCTGGACCAGAGGAGAAATAATGAAATTTGAGAAGAACAAATTAGAATCAATCGTTAAGAAAAAATATTGTATATTATATAATATATTAAAACAATTGTATACAACATGCTTTCGGAATAAACAACAATATAGTACCCAACAATACCAACAACACACCTCACGGACTGATAGGAAGTCGTTTTTAAGAAAAAGTGTTCGATGGGAATAAAGTAGGCCTGTCAGGACTGATTACGTCATAATAGTGATTGTAATAGCTTTTAATGACAATGAATACTTATGGAACGATTTTATCAAAGAATATAAGAATCTGTGTGCCTTTTGGGATATTAAATGTGGACATTGCGGTGCCGTAGAAACTCTTTTCAGGGGAAAAATCCCTAAAAAGAAAACTTTATAATATCCGAAGTACTCTGGAAAATACTTTACGTGGTAAACGCCTATGAGGTATATGAAAAATTGTTTTGTCTATCTAAGCTGGATAGAAACAGATGAATTGATGTAATAGCTGTCAACAAAATGTTTCTGAAATAATTTATCCTAGAGTGAGATTTAAAATCTCTACCAGATAATCACAGATATAAACAATGAAAAAAATGTATGAGCCAAGATTAAAAAAAAAAAAAATTAACTTAAATTAAAGTCATAGACATGCATTGGTACACGCGGTACCATTAGAAAACTTTTTGTTCAATGGAGAGGAACATATAAAATTGGTAAAGACGTACAGGATCAAATTGTTATTAACACAATTAAATACTCGATAGCAATCCTAAAAAACTAAACATTGTTTATTATCAGGGAACGGATTTATATGGACTAAAAATATATGAAATATGTAAATATATATGTAGTTATTTTTACCAAAATATGGAATTAAATATGGATTTTTACCAAAATATGGAATTAAATATGGACTTAAAATTATAAAAAAATGACTATGTACGTTAAATATTGGTACATTTTAATCAAACTAAACAAAAAATATAATGGACGTACCTTATCTTCCAATGTAGTTTCAACAAAACACAATTTTTATTGTCTGTTACCATAACAATAGGTTACAAACATTTCTTTCAAGTGCTGAAAAGTGAATCTTCTTCTATTGTCTCTGAGGATAGATTTATACTGACTAAAAGAGCGTTCGACGTCACAAGAAGTAACTGGTACATAATTCAATTTCACAATGTCTGCTGGGGATAAGTCCAAGTTAATCTTCACTGTTGATTCACCACTCATCACAGCAACAACCTTTTGTAGTTCTTCATATCCAGGGTTTTTTGAAAGTACAGTGTCCACCTTAGCTCTTACTGCATCTGCAACTTTACCTCTACCACGATTCAGTTGTTCCACAGTACTATTTATAATTTCAAAACTTTCAGATAGTGAAAGGTGCCTATTTTGGAGACTTTTGAGCGTTTTTATGATGCATGAAAATGTATGCTGAATGTGAGCTAAGTCATTCTTCACACTTATGTCACAGGTAACTGTTTTCGCAGTATCAATTGAGACTGCATCTTCAGAGTCCAATGCAAGGAGAACATTGTTAATAGAGTCTATATGTTCGGCATAATATTCAACTGCTTCTAGCCATGTACCCCATCTAGTTAAAATTGGCTTTGGTGGCAATGGAATTTCAGGGTACATTTCTTTCAACACGTTAACTCTACTGGGAGCTTTGAGAAATACTTTTTTCACTGATGAAATCAACAAATCTACTTTAGGGAAATTGTCTCTGACCACTTCTGCCACACGATGAAATGCATGCGCCACACAAGTAAAATGAGTCAATTTAGGATATACAACAGATAATGCTTGTCCAGCTTTGACCATATAAGGGGCAGCATCGCTAATAAAGAATAACACATTATCGTACATAATACCCTTTGGCCACAGGATACCCATAGCTTCGTTGAACAGTTTAACTATAGTTTTGTTATTGCACTTTTCTAGAACATCACAATGTAAAAGAATTCGTTCAGAATATTGTTCACTTAACAAACCGATAACTACATTACCAACAAGTCTACCTTCTTTGTCGGGAGTCTCATCAATGGAAACCCAAATTGAACTATCTTTAATTTCATCTCTTATCTTCTGTATTGTCTCATCGTAGATGGATGGAGCATACGTCTTCCTAAGTGTTGACTCATCCGGGATTGTATGTTGAGTATATTTTTCAAGGAATTCCCTGAAGACCTTATTCTTTAGTTTGTAGAGAGGAATATCAGCAGAGATGAGAGAACGGCACAGGTCGATGTTAAACTCAGATCTTACATTCGATGTTGTTGGTTGTGTTAAAAACAATTGTCTCTGCTTGGAATTTAGTTGTTTGTTGGCCTGATGTTTACTAGTTGTAATGTGTTGTTGCACCAGGAACTTTTGTGTAGATGATACTGCACACTGACACAAATTACAAAATAATATTTTATTGTCAGTTGATAAACCATCTTCTTTAAATTCTGAAATGTAACTTGTTAGTTTTGATTTTAAATTGACTGAATGACGTACTTTTGGCATATTTACCGTCTTTATAGTATGATTTACAAAACTGAACCTATGTGTACTCTGACTGGCATTTAACTGTTGAGCTGCACAACTGAAGTCTGTTAAAAATTTTAAATTAAATTAATACAGTTTTGTAACTTACTTTCCCATTGTTGATAGGACTGCTAATTTTCAAATAACTCTGATGTTAAAGGGATTACTGAACATGTGTTTAAATCTCTATTGTTGAAATGTATTTTTAAAAGTTAATGGAATTTTGTTTTGTTTTATTGTTAAACCTAATATAATATGGACTGTTTTATATGAAATATGGAAAATATATGGAAATTAACGAAAATATGTACTAAACTCTAAAATATGGAAAAATATGGAAAATAAAAGTAGGATTTTTCAACCCTACACATTGTGAAACATAAAGATAATGCAAAATATAAATTATATTAGCTTTATAAGTAAATATGTATTTACATATAAATCCTTTCCCTGTTTATTATATAGTATTATTGTTTGTATCATTCACGTTTACAAACGTTGAATCAAGTCTGTATATATTCTTCCTTTTCATGCCTTACCACGTGACTTCTAACATTTTTTCAATGATGTACTTTATTCTGTGTTGTAGCAAGCTCAAATTGAGTCGTATTTTTTAAATAAAAAATAAATTAGACTAAATAAACGTGTGAGAAAAAAGAAAACTCTGAAATTTTGGTGGGAAATAGTTCTCAAACTCCGATGGAAAATTTATCGAAAATAAAATAACCTTCAAATGCAAATTTTTGGAGATAATTAAGAATTTTAAAAATTTCGATAAACGTTTTGTTTATGGATTCTGATATTGTTTTGTTAAGTTTGTGACGTGTCCGGTACTCTTAGTGTAAGTAAAGTGCACCGATTTTGATCATGTGATATGTAAAATAACAGCAGAGTCCGTATAGGCCAGTTTCTATCTGATGCTTTTTCAATTCACTGCGGGCTAAATCAAGGAGATGCACTATCACCTTTACTTTTTAACTTGCTCTAGAACAGGCCTGCACAAACAGCTCTCAACGAGCGCGCGCGCTCCTTCGAAGCGGGAGAGCGGTGAGGAAGATACGTCAGAATGACATAGACTTGCTATAGTAGAGGAGACGGAAACGACCCCTCAGTTATCTAGTGGAGCGCAGTGTGTAGGCCTATTCTCAGTAAATGTTTCACGTTGCTTACCTACTGCTACAGTACAGTATGGAGGAATATAAAAGAGGAACATAACATTTAACATTTAACGATTTACAGCTCGAACTTATTGATCTTCAATGTAACCTAAGGGGTAAAGACCGTTTGAATAATACTACTAGCCTGGTTGAGTTTTACAAGACTAAACATTAGCAATAATATCCACGACTACACAGGCTGGCTGTGAAAATGATTGCTATGTTTGGCTCAACATTTATATTTGTGAGCAACTGTTTTCTATACTCAACTTTAATAAAGGCAGACATCGAACATCTGTAACTAATGTTTCATTATGATCAGTAAGCTACTGTTCCTTTCAGCTGCTAACAGCATAAAACCTCGTTTTGATGTCCTGATAAATAAAAATATAACAAAATGATATTGTACATTTACGTAGCTATAGAATTTCTATTACTTCTGTAAAATAAATATTTCTTTATTAATTAATAATAGTCAAAGATAGTTTTGCAAACACTGAACGGGAATTCATTTAATAAGCACTCGTAATAGTACTTCCTTTTGTGTATATTTTGTACGAGATCACCCCTTCTTCCAATCCACCCTTATACAGAGCGCAGCTAATATCTGCATTCCGCTCATGAGCTGTGAGCTGGCTCGGAGAGCGCAAACCTTGTGCAGGCCTGCTCTAGAATATACCATTAGGAAAGTTCAGGATAACAGACAGGCTTTAGAATTGAACGGATTACATCAGCTTCTTGTCTATGTGCATGACGTAAATATGTTAGGAGAAAATCAACAAACAATTAGGGAAAACACGGAAATTTTACTTGAAGCAAATAAAGCGATAGGTTTGGAAGTAAATCCCGAAAAGACAAGGTATATGATTATGTCTCGTGACCAGAATATTGTACCAAATGGAAATAAAAAAAATTGGAGATTTATCCTTCGAAGAGGTGGAAAAATTCAAGTATCTTAGAGCAACAGTAACAAATATAAATGACACTCGGGAGGAAATTAAACGTGAAATAAATACCGGGAAATGCGTGTTATTATTCGGTTGAGAAGCTTTTGTCCTCTAGTCTTCTATCAAAAAATCTTAAAGTTAGAATTTGTAAAACAGTTATATTACCGGTTGTTCTGTATGGTTGTGAAACTTGGACTCTCACTTTGAAAGAGGAACAGAGATTAAGGGTGTTTGAGAATAAGATTCTTAGGAAAATATTTGGGGCTAAGAGGGATGAAGTTACAGGAGAATGGAGAAAATTACACAACGCAGAATTGCACGCATTGTATTCTTCACCTGACATAATTAGGAACATTAAATCCAGACGTTTAAGATGGGCAGGGCATGTAGCACGTATGGGCGAATCCAGAAATTCATATAGAGTGTTAGTTGGGAGACCGGAGGAAAAAAGACCTTTAGGAAGGCCGAGACGTAGATGAGAGGATAATATTAAAATGGATTTGAGAGGGATGGGATATGATGATAGAGACTGGATTAATCTTGCACAGGATAGGGACCGATGGCGGGCTTATGTGAGGGCGGCAATGAACCTGTGGGTTCTTTAAAAGCCATTTGTAAGTAAGTAAGATATGTAAAATATATCGCGCATGATCGGCGAACATATTCGACCGTGTGAAACGGCTGTAAGTGTCCGCTACTGAGAGTGTTGTAAAATAATTAAATGTATACTATGTGAGGGAGAATACGGCCATCCACAGCAGGAACCAATGATGTTGCTGAGTGAGTATTGATTGCGACAGAGAGGCTGCTCGCGTGCAGTGATAACTGTAATCTGTTACTCTTCAGTGAGTAGCTGGCAGCTCAGATCGTACCCAACTTTAATTAAAACAGAGCTGATAAACTGCAGCTGATCTGTACATGTTTCACAACCCGTGATTAATTGCACATCTAATTAAGTATTAAATGACTACAATTACAGTTTGTTGATTCGCAGTGCTTGGCACTGCCATGTATTTTCATACCAATGAGATTTTGAGAAAATTTCGGCGAGCTTTCAGTATGTGCTTTTCAATTAAGTTATGTGAATCAAAATACCTATCTATCCTGGGGAAGGCCGCAGATTGGGACCGTACTCGCACGCAGGCCGCTCGGGTGGTCCTATTGTACTACCAGGGATGGAATGTTGTTCATGTTCAAGTGCCCCGCGCTACAGACCCCCCCCTTCACGCCGCCACCGAAGTCCCCTACAGCCTACAGGGATCATTTAGGTCCCACATGATCCTTTTACCATCCCGCGTAGGCCTCCCGCGGTCCCTCATCCCCCGTCCCACGACTTACCATGAGTCCAGTGGAGAGCCCACGGTGCATAGCACTACCACCAATAACGAATGACCACATCCACGGGATCTAAGTTAGGCGGTGGCCTAACAGTAGAGAAATCCCAAAATTTAAGAAAGAAACGGAGATGACGATGAAAGAGGGAAAGTGTAATTACGATGGCGAAATGAATCTGAAGTCCAACGCCGAAAGTTACACTGGAATTCTGCTTCAATTGTTTGAGGTAAAACCTCGGAAGAAACCTCAACTAGGTAATTTGTCCCAACCAGGATTTAAATCCGGGCCAGCTCGTTTCACGGTCGTACCTACTAACCGTTACTTCCCAGCTGTGAACTAAGCAAGAAGGTCACAATATCACTTTTTTATTCAAGGTAAATAGTGACATGAACAGTTGTAATTGTCATACAGCTATCTGGAATCTTTTCCTATATCGTCTTCTAATTTCACGATTCGAACTTTTAGCGCATAGGCTAATTTAGCGTGCAAAAACATTTGCCTTTCTTCATTACTGTATCTGTGTAGGTACCATTTTCAGCTATAAATTGAGGGGTAGGTGGCGTTTTAGTGTTTTGAAGTTATGGGAGAGACGGAAGAATACTGTACCTCTGATCACGAACAGGATTGTACACTAACGTACAGATAAACAAAATTAAACGCGCCACCTCACTCCATCTGTACTCCGTAGCACTGTAACGTCACTTCATTCTTCAGTTATCTCGGATCCTAAGTCTGGTAATCAGGCTATATTTTGTACGTGGATTTTAAGTAGAATGTATGATGGCGAAATTGACTCTAATGTCATCCGTTTTCGGACAAGACTTATTTTCACCTCCATAGGTGTGAACATCCCCGCAGCAAATAGTATTGGAGGTCCGAAAATTCCAACTACCTTCGTAAAGAGCCCCTCTATGATTTGAAAATAATATTTTATGCTATGAGTTGTGACAAGATAAGAGAACTCATTTTTTAACAAATTAAAAATGTCGAGATAAATGTAGAAATGAATCTTGAGTATTTTTTTCGTGTTAATGGAATGGAAACATGATTTTGTCTTTTTCGTGCAGGATTCTGTGACAGCACATACAGCCGACTATTTTATGGACGAACTTCGTGCATTAGGCCTACCAGATGGAATGTACAGTCCATTCAGTCCTCCAAACTTACGTCCTGTGACTTATATCTCCGGGGAACTTACAAGATAAAGTGTATAGAATAATCCAAATACCCTGAAAGAAGTGAGAAATAGTATCCGAGAAAACATTGCTTCCATTTCTTAAAAAAAAAAAAAACAATGCAGAAAGTAATGTGTCGTTTCTTAAGCAGGTGCCACAAATGTTTGGAACAAGAAGAGGGGGTCTTTCAGAATCTCCTTGCTTAAATTGTGTGAATAAATAACTCTTTAATTGTTTATAATTAATTATATTTTGCTTTCATAGTTTGCAGATTGCCGAACCAACGTTGAGAAGCTCTCGCGACGCGTGGGACCACATCGACCGATAATCAAGTTGCCGCCACGTGGCACAGTGGATTATTTGACTGACATAATTGGCCAAAATTATCTATGTTATTTAATTGATTCAGAAAGTGCTTATTTACTGATTTAAGGTATCCTATAATATAATTAAAATATATTTTTAAATCAGTATCATTGTTTTTATAAGTCTCATCATATACTCTTAGTATAATAATATTAATTTACCCTTACTCCGTAGTTTGACAGAAAATATTATGTGTACCAGTGTCATTTTCGTTTCTTCTGATCGGTTTGCTGCATTTGTAATATCTACAGATTTTCTGATATGTCTAAACCTTATAGGTCGGCAGTAGCGTGACGAAGATGGTGTTGGCTTTTGCCAAATCATTGTCTTCCCGTTCGAACCACAAGTTAATTGCAATCCTCAAACGTACTTTGGGAAATATTTGGATCTGAATCGAATTGGTTTTCACACTTCTGTTTAAATTGTACCTGCTGAAATTCGTCACAACCCCACTTGCAAAACAACATTAGCGTATTAAAGTTTTCTTCACTTAAAACTTCTAAGTCTGTTTTTATTGGAGTAAATTTTTGGTTCAGCAAATCTTATAAATTTATTTCAGCAGAGATGGGTGTTACATGATTGACTAGTTTATTTGGGTAGTAAAATTAAGTAGCAAGGATACAATTCTTTATTGGTGTGTCTGATCATCTCTCTTGATAGTCTAGCTTCAACATACACAGCCAGCGCTCGTACAGGTGACAATATTGTGCTTCATTTTCTTGCAGAGATCTTGAATATGCTTTCTTGTATTATTTTGCTCGCTTTGGAGAACCAATAATTTCAATTAGATCTAATATTTTTTGGAAGCGTCTACCTTTTCTTTAGCCTGTAGCTACATCTGAACAGTAAAATGTAATTCGTCCGAGTGTGCAATACTACGTAGCTTTACTGTCTTGAGTCATTTACTTTGCTCACTCGACTTCTCAAACTTATTCGTTGCGTGTCCCGATCGCATTGTTATTTTTGGACTCAAATGTATTCCGGAGGCAATCAATTGATAATGATATTTTTGTGATATCAGATATTTCACAATTTTGATTCCTGGTGGTTCTAAAAGCAAAGAAACATTTTACATTAAAAGCAACACCTGGCTCAAGAAAATTTACATTTATGACAATAAGAATTTAACTGGTCAATACAAGTACATTCACGTGAATCCACGGTTAATCTTTTTATTTTTCTAGGGTTAAAACATTTTTCTTTATATTAGTGTGAAAAGAAATATCGGGAACCACCCTGAAATATAAAAAAAATACCTTTGACTTTTTTTAAACTGGTACATAAATTGTTAGTAAATTATCTTTCTTTAATGCGACTTTAACTGCTTAAAAATTAATGCAATTGTGATTAAAATTCATTACATATATTCTCACTTACCCTCTTCAGGACAATCCATAGCGTTAATACATTTAATAGACCTACTTTTCGAAACAAAGAAAATTCACTTTGAATGTACGTAATCAAACTGGACGCCGAGAACAGATGCGTGCAATATCTGAGACGATCGAATTCCGACTAACTGAAGTGGTGTGCTGTTGACACAAAGAAAGAGTAAAGGGTGGTGTGTCGTTAGATTGAGCAAATACTACACCTGCGTGGTGAGGAAATCATCCAATGATCCAGTATTGAAATAGCCTAGTGAGGTTCATTTATCTAAGATTTACAGAATTGAAGTGTGACGAAAGAACATGTTACGAGGGGGAAGGTGATGGGTTGGTGTATAATGTGACTTTTTATTGAGAAATTACCTATTATTATTCCTTATCGAAATACGCATTTTCTTTCCCTGTAAATTGAGGAATATTTTAATGTTCTCGAATAGAAATTTGTTTGAATCTTCTACACAGTACCAACAGACATCAACAAAACTTAATATTTTTGACGAGCTGGCTTTGTAAAGAATAGTGTATGATATAGTGACAAAAAAGTAATTTAATTTTGTTCATAAGTTTACTACAGTCGGCCTATTGGCCTCTTTTCTTTTACGACATAAAGTAACACTTCTGTTATAAGTATTTATTGCTCATGGAATGTTTTATTATTTTTGGTAATAATCTTCAAGAACTTTACCCAAGCATGGAGCGCAGTCATATCTCTATTTCTGCACCGTGTACCGTCCTAGAATCTAAATGGAATGTGCGGATGGAGTCTGAGCGAAGACGTTCAGTTAGTGGGAGACATGCGAGATATTCCATTAACGTAACCTCGCAATGTATGACTAACAAGTATAATTTGTCATTCACTTAACGTACACTGACTTTGTCGGCTCACGTAGCAGGGAATCCCATTCACACAGAATCTGGGATGATGCCAACTTCAAGGGTCGAGGCCGTCAAAGTACGACATCATAAACTTTGTACCTGTTGTGTCAATTACCTCCCTTTGCTTTCATCTGTTCGGATACTTAGTCGCTAACTAACATGAAATAGTGTTTTAGGTAATCTTAATAGAAGGTAGATAAGGTAAGTTCGAATTATCGGCAGGCAGAAAAGTTAAACTGAGCATTGTTGCAGGTATTCACATTTCATTGGTAAAGTCTATCTCAAAATAGATTGTACCATATCAAAGACTTCGTTGTAAAAATTAAAAAAATGTGTTGTAAATAAACTTTCTGGATTATATGAAATTTATTTTTCAATTTAAACATTTCGCGAGACACTCCATGAGGCTGAGCGACACACCGGTTGGGAACACCTGGCTTAGGGAACCACACTTTTTTACTCTTTTGTTTGCTGCACTTCCGATATGATACTGTATACCTAATAAGCAGGGAAAGGATTTATATGTAAATACATATTTACTTATAAAGCTAATATAATTTATATTTTGCATTATCTTTATGTTTCACAATGTGTAGGGTTGAAAAATCCTACTTTTATTTTCCATATTTTTCCATATTTTAGAGTTTAGTACATATTTTCGTTAATTTCCATATATTTTCCATATTTCATATAAAACAGTCCATATTATATTAGGTTTAACAATAAAACAAAACAAAATTCCATTAACTTTTAAAAATACATTTCAACAATAGAGATTTAAACACATGTTCAGTAATCCCTTTAACATCAGAGTTATTTGAAAATTAGCAGTCCTATCAACAATGGGAAAGTAAGTTACAAAACTGTATTAATTTAATTTAAAATTTTTAACAGACTTCAGTTGTGCAGCTCAACAGTTAAATGCCAGTCAGAGTACACATAGGTTCAGTTTTGTAAATCATACTATAAAGACGGTAAATATGCCAAAAGTACGTCATTCAGTCAATTTAAAATCAAAACTAACAAGTTACATTTCAGAATTTAAAGAAGATGGTTTATCAACTGACAATAAAATATTATTTTGTAATTTGTGTCAGTGTGCAGTATCATCTACACAAAAGTTCCTGGTGCAACAACACATTACAACTAGTAAACATCAGGCCAACAAACAACTAAATTCCAAGCAGAGACAATTGTTTTTAACACAACCAACAACATCGAATGTAAGATCTGAGTTTAACATCGACCTGTGCCGTTCTCTCATCTCTGCTGATATTCCTCTCTACAAACTAAAGAATAAGGTCTTCAGGGAATTCCTTGAAAAATATACTCAACATACAATCCCGGATGAGTCAACACTTAGGAAGACGTATGCTCCATCCATCTACGATGAGACAATACAGAAGATAAGAGATGAAATTAAAGATAGTTCAATTTGGGTTTCCATTGATGAGACTCCCGACAAAGAAGGTAGACTTGTTGGTAATGTAGTTATCGGTTTGTTAAGTGAACAATATTCTGAACGAATTCTTTTACATTGTGATGTTCTAGAAAAGTGCAATAACAAAACTATAGTTAAACTGTTCAACGAAGCTATGGGTATCCTGTGGCCAAAGGGTATTATGTACGATAATGTGTTATTCTTTATTAGCGATGCTGCCCCTTATATGGTCAAAGCTGGACAAGCATTATCTGTTGTATATCCTAAATTGACTCATTTTACTTGTGTGGCGCATGCATTTCATCGTGTGGCAGAAGTGGTCAGAGACAATTTCCCTAAAGTAGATTTGTTGATTTCATCAGTGAAAAAAGTATTTCTCAAAGCTCCCAGTAGAGTTAACGTGTTGAAAGAAATGTACCCTGAAATTCCATTGCCACCAAAGCCAATTTTAACTAGATGGGGTACATGGCTAGAAGCAGTTGAATATTATGCCGAACATATAGACTCTATTAACAATGTTCTCCTTGCATTGGACTCTGAAGATGCAGTCTCAATTGATACTGCGAAAACAGTTACCTGTGACATAAGTGTGAAGAATGACTTAGCTCACATTCAGCATACATTTTCATGCATCATAAAAACGCTCAAAAGTCTCCAAAATAGGCACCTTTCACTATCTGAAAGTTTTGAAATTATAAATAGTACTGTGGAACAACTGAATCGTGGTAGAGGTAAAGTTGCAGATGCAGTAAGAGCTAAGGTGGACACTGTACTTTCAAAAAACCCTGGATATGAAGAACTACAAAAGGTTGTTGCTGTGATGAGTGGTGAATCAACAGTGAAGATTAACTTGGACTTATCCCCAGCAGACATTGTGAAATTGAATTATGTACCAGTTACTTCTTGTGACGTCGAACGCTCTTTTAGTCAGTATAAATCTATCCTCAGAGACAATAGAAGAAGATTCACTTTTCAGCACTTGAAAGAAATGTTTGTAACCTATTGTTATGGTAACAGACAATAAAAATTGTGTTTTGTTGAAACTACATTGGAAGATAAGGTACGTCCATTATATTTTTTGTTTAGTTTGATTAAAATGTACCAATATTTAACGTACATAGTCATTTTTTTATAATTTTAAGTCCATATTTAATTCCATATTTTGGTAAAAATCCATATTTAATTCCATATTTTGGTAAAAATAACTACATATATATTTACATATTTCATATATTTTTAGTCCATATAAATCCGTTCCCTGCTAATAAGATACAAGCGAAGAGCACACGTAAGATTAGAAGAAATGCTTTTCTGACAATACCTATTTCAGAATCCTTCTTTCGTGCAAAATTTAATTTTAAGATCCATGTCCATTAGATTTTTTTCTGTTTTGTTTAGTTTTGACGAATACTATCACTTCTTGGAGTATTGAATATGTTTTATTTTTTCAATGGAAATCATACTGAGCATCTCCTTGATGTTGATGAACAAATATTCATATCTCGGGAGATATTAATTTGTTTGTCTTGTTTTGATGAATAACCACGTCTCAGAATATTGAATGCTCTTTTGTTTTGTGGAAATCCGATTAAACATTGAACAAGTATTCATACCTCTGAAGATATTAATTTTAGTTCACATGTTTATTAGCCTTTTTTTTCTTGTTTTGTTTAATACTACCATCTCTCACAATATTGATTTTTTTTTAACATTCTGTATAGGCTATGTAATATATACTATACTTATTCTGTCATCATGGAATCGAATACCAAATACATTGATACAAAAATCTATAAAAAAGATTGTATGTTAACTGCGCTCCTCGATATGAAAGTAACATTTACTAGGTATATAGGTAAATAAATAACAAAGCGACAACGATGTTTTAATGTCTGCAATAGGGGTTGCGTGCACGGTTGAGAGACGCTTGGCGACATGTATTCCCTTCTTCACCATCCCCGCGCCACATCACCCCTGCAAATTTACGCGACCGACACCCCGGCGCCTGCGACAAGTTCCCCAACCCAATTATGCATGTTGAATAACAAAGTTTGCGTTCCTGGTTGTCAAAGTTTCCGGCAGGAAAGCTACTAATTTATCAGTTCTTACAAATTATCTCGCTCACAAGAATACGAGTGGGTTTCGGGAGATTTGCTGTGAGCATTGATATACTTCGAAGAGTTGCAATCCCGTTTCATTACACTTAATACCGAAATTAATTAAGAGTCCCATAATTAACTTTCGGCTTTAATATTTGTTCGTTTCTATGTCACTAGACCCAGTCGTGCCACACTCAGCTGGTGGATCTTTAATTAAGATAGCCGGGGCTACAGTATGTCTCCGACAGATTCTGTGAGACTTGTGATGGAAGAGGTTTATGCTGACAAGGGAAAGTCGCGACCTGGAAGCCACATCATGTTGCACGTTATAGCATAGAGTCCAGCACTTGAGTTCTAGACCTGCGCGGTCAGCCACTTCTGAACAAAAATAGGCGTACGTTTTTAAGAAAGGGGGCGTCGTTATGTGTCTTGACACATAAATAAGTACGTAGATAACGTCGAATGTTAATATGTAATAGGTCTCTGATTCGAAGGTTTTACTTTCACTTTTTGTTCCTTTAATTATTTTTACTCTTCAGTGATTTTATGCTGTATCTATATTTTGTTATTTAATTTAATCTGTTTGAACATATTTCTCGCGTAGTCCAGCGATGTCAAAACGCCTGCACTGTGCGCTCTCAAGAATCCGCACAACATTTCCTTTTTTTTTTTTTCTTTTTTTTTTCGACCGGCCAGAGGCCGTTTTTCCAAAGTTATCTATTTTTGTTTTCTGTTTGTTTTACCTTTGGTTCCTTTGTTTTTTACTTATACTAATACAATCACAACACCCATGCCCGAGGCGGGACTCGAACCCACAACCCTTCGGACCAAGCGATAGGGACATGCCGTCCCCCTACTGCTTGAGCCATCCGGGCCGGCTCCTTAAGAGCGATGGTTGTACTTTATCTTACTGATAAGTGATCCTTGTTGGATTTGTACTGCTTGTAGTATGAGAACGTAGTACAGGCGTTTTGACATCCCTCAGTGTAATCTGCTCAGCTTTGCTTTTACAAAGTACCGGGAAAATAACTTCAAATCTAAATTGTATAACTTATTGCCACTTTTATTTCTGCAGTGCTTGGGAAAAGTGGCATCAGTCAATTTCTACAAAAAAAAATTTATTAGTCCATTGACAACTTACGGAACATCTGCTCGCTTGGGAAAGGAGACATAAGTATTTCTCCCATTAGAATAATTCATACAAAAGATCAAATCGACATAAACCAGTGTGAAGACAGTTTTTTCCTTCTGCTGTAAAATTAACATTTTTGAATTGTGCCACTTTTCCCGAGCACTATAGATTTAACGATGTATTAGTCTCGTCTACAATTAGTTCTAAAACTTGCCTCGCCTTAAATTTCAGCTATGTATTCCTGAGCTTTGGCAACATCACACAAAGTTCGGCCATCTTCTGTTTGCTGTTTCAGATAGCTGCGCAGTTGGGTAATATGCTTTGTCCTTTCATGGAACACTTGTCTCTTGTATTCGTATATATTATTTTAATGTACCGAAGTACATATGATATTTCCATGCAGATATTCTGCGTCATCATACGATGAAAGAGTAATGGAACGGAGAAAAACTCTCTCCGGCACCGGGATTTGAACCTGGGTTTTCAGCTCTACGTGCTGATGCTTTATCCACTAAACCACACCGGATACCACCCCGGCGTCGGACAGAATCTTCTCTCAGATTATATATATATATATATATATATATATATATATATGATATGCGTAAATCACTTTGTGATTTAAGACGGCGCTTATTCCGTCGGATCCCGGCCAACTAGTCACTCATAACGAGTGCACCTCAGCACATGTGTGGACTTCGGTCCTGCGTTCATAGACATCTATGACGTAGTGCAGAGGGCGGCCACTAGAGGGAACCCAAGAGTTTGGAACTTAATCTGAGAGAAGATTCTGTCCGACGCCGGGGTGGTATCCGGTGTGGCTTAGTGGATAAAGCATCAGCACGTAGAGCTGAAAACCCGGGTTCAAATCCCGGCGCCGGAGAGAGTTTTTCTCCGTTCCATTACTCTTCCATCGTATCTTGTATTCGTGTTCTGTTATGTCAACTTAGACCTATAACACAAATAGGCCCATTGTAAATTATATAACAAAGACAAAAAAACACACTTACGTCACTAATTATGTTGGAAGCAGCATTCAGTTGCAAATCATAGAGCTCTTAAATTGTAGAAACACTGATTGACTGTTACAGTCACATGATTATCAATACTACATTGCTCGCTATATAAGCGGACGGAAATGCTTCCATATTCCTAATTTATTGCACCGTATTATTTAATGTTGAAAAGTATTTTGTTATACTGGTAAACAGTTGGTGTAAAGGTGTAAAACAAGTTAAAAAAATGAATTTTACGTGACGAAAAGCGAATATTGTAAGAATGGTTAACCAATTACAAGTATTTAATGTAAAATTACTCCCCTAGCATTTCCAAATTGTTGAATTTATTTCTGCCCTTTTCCGATAAAAATGTAGCTGTATATTTTTCACGGATCACAAAAACTGCCACTTTAAAGGTTATTATAACTGTCAATGCCACTATCACTAACACTATTACTATCACTATCATCATCTTCATCACTGACTAACAGGAGTTTACGAATTGCTAATGACCTTCTTTTGGTTTTATATTGGAAGATCTTTAATTGAGATCAGAGGATCTGAACTTTAAAGTAGCCTTCGAAAAATATCAGAATTTAATACGTGACGATTTCTGGTGTGATATTCTCTGTATTTTCTTACTTCTTTATATCTGACTTCCAGTGTCTCTTTTGAGAATATTCCGATAGGTGATAGAGCTTCTCTTGTAACAGCATGATTCATACATTATGATTTTGTGTGCGATTGGTGGCATAGTTTGTATAATAATAAGGGTACAGGTTAACGAAGGACGTAGGCCGTTTCTCTGCCGATTTGATAAACTTCACTACAATTCTGTGTGTATATATAGGATTTCTTTAGTTGGCAGCTTCTGATATAATAAAGTATTTTTAAAATACATAATTAATAACCCATTTGTTTTACACCTGTTGAGATTGACTTTATTCTTCCTAATTTTCGTATAAAGTTCATAGGGACTCGCCTTCAAGTCCATTTAGAAACTAGTTTCCAACATAAAAAACACAACACTACTGAATCTATATAAAAAAAACTGTATTTACTGGCTTCTACGCCCTTATTGACTACTGAACAAAAATTTCTGGTTTTAAACATATTTATTTGTACATCGTTGATTTATCCCTTCTAAACCGCGGAACCGAATAAAATCCCAATTAAGTTTCTTCATGACAGTGATAAACTTAACAAAAGTACAATAAAACAAATTCTACAGCTCCAACGGATACGCCAGACCATATGTTTTATTCAGATATGAAGTGTAAAAATCTTGGCCTCTTTAAAGCAGAGTGGGAAGCCCATCTTCAGCACGCCAATAATTGTCGCGTCCTCGCACTGTCAGCCAATCCCTACGTCACAGCCACTCGTGATCTCATTACAGAATGCAACGGATACGTCAAATCTTTGCAGTTGATCGAGGCATCCGACGTAATTAAAGACCCACGAACCAGTTTGTATGACGCTCGACGTATTAGGGAAAAACTGCGAGAAAAGGAATTACAGGCTTGGGCTAACCTACCTCAGAAAGTTCTTGGCGTAGGGCTATACAGCGAGTTTACTTCGGTGAATTCCTGGGTACTACATCGTGAAGGCTTAACCTCTAGCGAGTGGCGCGAAGCTACTAAATTACTGCACACGTGTCTTCTGTACGTTCCCTTCCGGGCAGGACTCGGGACAACATCCTCTGTCGGCGATGCCATAGAGAGCCAGAAACACTTGCACATGTCCTGGGCTCTTGTCCGCACGTGAAGTACTCCGTAACTCACGACACCATAGAATTCGTTCGATGATCGCCGAACAGTTTAGAACTTTAGATCAATAAATTTGCTAGTGTTCGAAGAAGTATACGGACTGGCAGACAATGGCAGTACAAGAAGAATAGACATGATTGTCATCCTACCACAAAACAACAATAGCTACATTATCGATTCCACGGCTAGATTTGAAAAACAAAAAGCCAACCTGAAGATGTAAATAGGGAAAAAAACACATCTATGTACGTACCGCGCCATATTTTATGGAAAAATACGGCCTACAACAAATTGAAGTAGTAGGATTACGGTTGGAGCGCGCGGAACTATTCCCGATTTCTTCTCCCTGTTTACTACCTACATTCGTACTGTACGTCTCGGTACTGTTTACTATCTACGAGCACATACCTACATGTTAAATATGTGTCTATCTGTCTAAGTGTATATCATTTTCAATGACGAAATGCAAAGCAAACGTATCTAAATATCTTCATGTATTGATCTAGAGCAGGCGTTCTCAACCTGTTGCTCGCGAGCACTATAGTGCTCTTGTAATGTCATTTGGTTCTCTCGTCATGCGAGTAAAAATGTGCTCGCGAGCACGGGCGCTCTTGAAGTCCTTTTTTCAATTCAAACTTTGTTGTACAAACAAAATCTTAATATAATAGTTCCGTCTTTAAGTTATCCTTGATGTACAGTACGTGCCGGAACAAATACCCTAGTGTTCCTATACATCTGTTATCATATTATCTTACAGACCTGTTAGCGCTTCCCGTATTTTATGATATATAATCAATCCCTTTCAATTCATTACGGACTTAAACAAAGAAATCAAGAGAATAATATGGCTGCACGTGAGGAACTTAAATAAATCGATAGATCTACAGTTCTCCTTAGCGCTGAAGTATTTGTTTTAAAATGAGAAGTAATAATCGTTGGGGCAGAAGATACAAAAGGCTCCAAATACTGTGGAGTGTTTCTCTCAAATGTCTTTATATTTTCGAGATAATCTGACTAGGCGAAAGAAAAACCTTCTCAATTATGAAGTACCTCACGAACAAAGCACGATCATGATTAACTCATTCACATCAGCAACAATACTATGTGTAGCTACAAGCGGCTTCTCCTTGGGCATCACTGAAATTATGAGTAACATTCAATTTCAAGTATATTATCCTGGTGAGTGTTTCGAAAGTTATTCGAAAGTTCTGTATTATTTTATTTTTGTATCCATATAAGCCAAATAAACCTATTCCATTTCATGGCGGTCGCTCATTTAATATTACAGCTGGCGCCAGCGTTCTTGGCGTGTGTTCTAGTTATATATTGTCCAGTTTGTGAGCATGTTGCTAGTGCAGTTGAGAATGGTACCACTTCCTATACACGTCACATAAGCCATTTGCCAAACACAGTTGTCAGACTGACAGCAACAAATGTAAAACACTCGCATTTAACGTTCCCATTACTTATTTCACACACCAAAACGGTGACGCGGACTGTACGTACATGTGGGGATGCTCACAATCTTCAAAAGGTTAAGAGCCCCTGGTCTAGAGTAATGAATGCTCAAGAACATAAAGATAAAGTAAACCTTAGTAAGAAGATTATTTTCTTGAACTGAACTCTCACGGACACAAAAGCGACTGTGCAGGAATTACCGACAATGAGGTTAAATATATAATGATAATGATGAGGATAGCAATAATAATAATAATAATAATAATAATAATAATAATAATAATAATAATAGTAATAATAATAGTAATAATAATGACTTTATTTAACCTGGCAGAGTTAAGGCCCTAAGACCTCTTACACTCAACCAGAATTAAAACTTGCTTACATAGTTGAACATACAACTGGATCGGATTTAAGTAATTACATACTGATTTAGGTACATAATGAGATCAAAAGAGATAGATACATAAAAATTTACCTCATAAAATAAAAATAAATATAGTGGAATACATATTAATGTTGTTAGAATCAAATACGAATTACGCAAAAAAACAGAAGTCGATAATTCAATAAAAAATGTACACAGTAAAAATAAAAATAAACACATTGGAGTACATATTAGTATTAGATTACAAGTAAGTAAGATTTACATATTAAACCAGAAACCGACAATTGAATAAAATGTACACAATAACAAAAATATACTAATAATAAAAAAATAATAATAAAAACCAACATAGTGGAATACATATTCGTGTTAAGTGATAAATAAACACTATTTACATGATTACACAATAAAAATAAGATACAAAAAAATAAAAATAAATACAGTGGAATACATTGCATTAAATATTTGCAAGCGTTAGGTCTGGCAACTCATCATAAGTTATTTTTCTAATTTAATTTGAAAGAAATTAAAGTTCGGGAGCAAGTTATTTTTCTAATTTAATTTAAAAGAAATTAAAGTTCGAGAGCCCTTGACTTCAGGCGTCAGAGAAGGACAATACAAAGAAAAACTGTAGCAGATAGGAATACGAATCCGAATATAAGAAGAGCAGTCTGAAATGCAGGACATAATTCACTTTGTGGAAGTGAATAGAGAGTATTTGAATAATCAGCTTGGTGATATAATGTCTTGGAAGAATCCAGGAATACTAAACGAAAATGGTTTATCCATTACAGGTAATCAGAACAAACTCATCGTAGAAAGGATTGAGTAAGCTGATGAATAAAAATACGCTCCAGTATTTCTAAATAAGGTAAGCGGAACTCTTTTTGCTCTGAAATAAGATTGACTAAGATTGTTTGGTTACTTATATTATTATTCAGACATTAACGGTGTCAACAACATGCATGGAAGTTGAAGAGACGGACAGCGACATTATCGTTACAATACAGGGTGTATCTAAATTGGTGTCAAATATTTCGGGGACATGTTCCTAAAACCATAACATTACAAAAAGTTCATATGAACATTGGTCTCAAAATAATTTATTTCAGAGTTAAAAGACAAAATTTAATGTTACAAAAATTGCTCGGAGTGGCTTCCTCCTGCTTCGATGTGTACCCTAAACCTGCGTTACATGCTCTAGCATACTCTGTTGAAAATTTCTGGAGTGTTTCGTATTTCGTGAAATCCAGTTTGGATACGCTCTCAGAATATCAACATTAAGTACAGGAGTCGCATAAACCCCAGACGAAGAAATCCATTGAAATCAAATCAGGCGATCGAGCAGGCCATGCAATGAATCCCCTTCGACCAATACATCTTTGGGGAAATCGATCATTAAAAAATTACGAACTATCAGACTGAAATGAGCTAGAGCAGCATCGTGTTAAAACACATTCGTTGGATGACGTCCAGAAGCACATCATCAATTAAATGATGCAAATCATTTCGTTCTGTTCACTCACAGAATACATTTTCTTCTGATTTCTTTCCTCTACACAAAAAAAAAAAAAAAAAAAAACGTCAATCAACGGTCAATGAACGGACAAATCCTTTAATAACTCCCTAACGAATGGTTTTCAGACCCATATTCTTATTAACTTTTTTAATTGTTTTGATGTTAGGAACACGTCCCCGAAATATTTGACACCAATTTAGATACACCCTGTATAAACTTGTGATGTGAAACATAAAGCAAGTTATTATCTTGTTGCAAACAACTATGCAGTGACCACTGAGTAGTTCATCTGCTTCTTGCTCTAATGGACGACATTGGGAAGTCTTCGGGCGAGTACCGTGACGGCATCTGCATAACTGATGTATTACGAATGTCTGTTCCCAGCTTGTTACCCAAATTGCAGTAACCTCTGCTACGAATTCATTATGGTGTTTTTTTTTCAAATATCGGTGGTAATGAACTTTGGGGATTTGTGAAGAACTTACATGTTCTCATCAGCAAAATAATTATAGACTGGTTTGAACAGGCTGCTCAATTTGCATACTGAATTATTTTCCTTCAGCTGCCATGTAAGAACGGGAATTTATTGCAAATAAACAAATGCTGCCGCTGTGTCTCTATTGAAATGAAATGGATGCCATCAAAGACCAAAACATCCTTTGACAACTCACCTGTTCATTCCTGCTACTGATGTGGAGGGGTTACTAATGTCATGCAACAGTGTAAATATTGTGTGGCGATTAGAACCTTATTTCCTAATAACTTCAAGACATACGAATATATTTTGATTCATCATCGACAGGGTTCTCGTTATTGTCATAATTATCATTGTGACAAAGTTATACGTCATCATCATTATCATTGTTGTCTTCGTTATCATCTTCATTGTGGCCATCTTCGTTAATCTCTCATGGTTGAACTTCTGATCATTTCTGCTAACCAAAACGCTCGCCAACTTCAATGCCGGTCAATCACAAATGTTAGAACTTTTATTTATTTATTTCTAACACAGAGTGTCCAAAATTTACAGACTTTTATGTACCTATATTGTAGCGAATAAACTACGTAAAAATACTTCTAACAAACGATATTTAGAATAAGGATATACTACATCGAAGAGGAAGGATTTAAGGATGTTAAGGTCTCTGATGCCCACCGCTGTGGAGTAATGATCAACGCGTCTGCCCGTGAAACGAGCGGGCCCGGATTCGAATCCTGGTTGGGGTTTTTTTCGGGGTTTTCCCTCAACCAATTGAAGCAGAAATTTTGGGTAAATTTCGGCGTTGGGCCTTGGACTTATTTCGCCATCATTAATAAAATTTATATATCATCATCATCATCCATACCATAGTCCGGGTTCAGTTTTCGGTGCAGCGTGCTGTACTTGTATAAGAGCGAGGCCGTTCGGCTACACAATCATCCACACAATAGGAGTGGTAAGCACAGTAAGCCTCAGGCTGCAGTATAAGCCTTCGAGTCCCTCCTCCCTACAAAAAAAAATCATCTGAGATGTGTTAACATTTTTCGATAAGAACAGAGATTGCCACTTAACTTTTCAGCATTTCTCACTTTAACAAAGGTACTTCTAGGTTGTCTATATACGCTGTAATTTCAGGTGGGCATGAGATCCAATCACTTAGCATGCACGGACCCCCAACCTTAATTCCTTAGGTCCTTGTCTGTAAGGGCATTTGAAGAGTTTGGTGTATTCAAATTCAGTCAGTGATTTGTATACAATTAAGTCAACGGATTGCGAATGTCTATCAGCAGATCGTGAGCAATCAGAAATTATCGAAAAATGACATGATATTACATGGAACACTCTTGTTCTAGTAGACTAGTAATAATAAAGAATGTCTTGTAGCTCCATAGATATCATTTTATTACCTGCAATATGCTTGTTATAAGTTTTCCTGATATATTTGGGCAAATACTGTGTACCTTGAAAATATGCAACTCATAGACGCTCTGTAGGCCTGAGTATTTATCAGGTTTTTCAATGCTAAAATGTCTTCTTGCGCTCTTACTGCATTGCCACAATCTCCATCTTCATCTTAGTAGTTTTCGGGTTCGCTCTTTTCTTTCAGATATATTTTCTTTGGGACTTCAAGTACAATGCTTTTCACGCGACTTTGTTCATTCGTCTCATCTTCTTCGCGATTACAATAGTTTGTCTCGACGCGTGTACTAGTAATATTCAACTTAACTAACAGCGACTGAATCTTAGCATTACAACTAGGCAACGCTGCTTTAAAGCGCGAATGGTTCGTGTCCTGGGCTGCTAAAAAGCCGTGACTCCAATGAACTAAGTCGCATGAAAAGAGATGTGGTATGTTATAGTATCTGATAAAACATTCTTCTAAAGAGGTTTTTAAAGCTTATGGAAAATTCTTAAACTTATTCGTCGAAGAATACAGGAATCTTCGAACCCTTCGGGTATTCGGAAGAATATACGCTATGATATTTCAGGCTTTAACTGAAGAACTCTTTCCAGAATATGGGAGGGGTGATGCTAGGAGGAAGAAGAATAAAGTGCATAAGATTTGCTGATACGGCGTTGTTAGCAGAAGATAAGATGAAAATAAGATATATGTTATTGGAGCTAGCTATGAACAGTATGCGGTGAAGATAAATACAAACAAGACGAAGATTATGGTTATCGAAAGAAAAATAAAGAAGGTAAACGTGAGAATCCGAAATGAGGCAGCAGAACAAGTGGACAGCTTCAAATATACGTACTTGTGGTGTACAAAGTACAAGCTATAACATGAGCTGCTTACAGAAAGTCAAAAGAAGGATAGCAATGACAAAGAAGGATTTTAATAGAAAAATGAGTATCTTTTGCTGACCTCTGGAAAAAAAACCAAGGAAGAGACTAATTAAGTGCTTTGTGTGGAGTGTGGCTTTATATGGTGCAGAAACATTACGGCGTAGGAAAGAGAAACGATTTGGAAGCATTTGAAATATGGATATGGAGAATAATAGAGAGTGTAAAATAGAAGACAGAATAAGACATGAATGTGTGCCACAAAGAGTTCATGTTACCCAAAACCTGAAGTGTCGTCTACCAAGCATGATCGATTATATCTATAATAATAATAATAATAATAATAATAATAATAATAATAATAATAATAATAATAATAATAATAGTAGTAGTAGTAGTAATAATAATAATAATAATAATAATAATGGTGTATTTTAACTGGCAAAATTAAGACTATACGGCCTTCTCTTCCACTCAACCAGTATAATACAAAATTAATACATTACTATAAACAAAACATAATTAATATAATACAATAACAATTTCTTTTATCTTCCCAACATACCAACAAAATAATTATGTATTATTATTATTATTATTATTATTATTATTATTATTATTATTATTCATAGTCGTACCTAAATATAATGAAATTATTAATCTTAATCATGATTATAATTTTAACTTCAGTTTGATTACGTCCGTAAAATATCGTTTAGCCTGTTCTTCAAAGTAGTTATTGTCTGACAGCCCCTAATTTTCTGAGATAGAGAATTCCAGTCACGGGGGCTGAGACAGTAAAAGAGGATGAATAGTGGGATGTTCTGTGAGGAGGATTTGCTAGCATTTGGCTCTTCTGGCTAGGTAGTTGTTTGGGCTAGCCAGGCGTGACAGAGCCCACACAGTAGACGACCCATCAGGTCTTGGATGTCTTGGTCCTAATAGTTCCGAAACGTATATTATATTACATAGGTTGCAAATCCGAAATTTTTCTTCTTTAAAGTATACAAGGTGATTTATGAGTATTTACCGTCCCTTACGGAGTTTATTTCCGAAGACATTCTGAGCAAAATATTCATATAATCATTTGTTCTAATCTCAATATTTTCGGACTTACACTAATTTCAAATTGTTTGTAAAATACCATTATTCCTGAGTTTTAAAGGTAAAAGAATATTACAGATAAAGACTGAACTATTCAGGAGTATCATTTTTTTAATTAGCTTATATTCTGAAGCTAAAAATGTGTTGTGAATTCCATAGTTGCTTCGTACAGAATTCTTTTTCGATTTTTAATTACAAAATTACATTTTCTTACGCAGTTTTCACAACAATTGTTACAAATCACGTCACTCTTGTAAATTCTTGAAGACTGGACATTAGAATGCATAATTAAACTGTAAAGAATCAAGTTTCTAAAGTCGTATGATTTGTAACAATTTTTATAAGTGCGTAAGAATGATATAATTTTTAGTTAAAAATCGAAAAACAAAATCTATACAATGCAACAGACGACACATTTTTAGCTTCAGAACACTAGGCAATTAAAGAAATGATACTTCCGAATAGTTCATTCTCAATTTGTAATATTCTTTTACCTTTAAGACTAAAGAAAAAAGGTATTTTACAAAAACTTCAAATTAGTGTAACTCTGAATATATTGAGATTAGGACAAATGTTTATATGACATTTTTTGCTCAGAATGTCTTCGGAAATAAGCTCCGTAAGTGACGGTAAATCCTGGTGAATCACTCTGTATAAACGAACATACAAGAAACATAAGTTGCAAGTAACAGAGAAAACAAAACATCCAGACCGTAGACTAATTATTACTTGGAGAGAGACAAGGTAGTGCCACGTTCTCACTGTGAGGACCAGCATTACTCATGTGATATTTCAACAATCCCCTTGGTACGAAACTCGTCGCATGCTCACTGTAAGAAGCAGAAGACATGAGGGTTGAGGCGTGTCGACGACACTAGAGCGTGGCTGCATTGGAACAGACGTGCAGTATCAAGTTCTGTGCATTAATATCTCCTGTGTCAGTGGGTTGGTTGTTCTACTGTTAAAAGTTACAGCATGAAATAGCTAGGACTGACTATACTGTACATTCGTGCAGCTCTGGTTACGCAATCTGCCTTTAACGCCTCCGCTGAAGTTGACATAATGCTGCTGTGCTACTGTGCCGATGTGCTCCCTGGAAAGTAGTTTGCAAGCCTAACAAAACTTACTTTCGACACTCGTATTGTGATATTAGAGATCCTCCAATCCAATATTGTTGCTGTTCATTAGTGTATGGGATATGCATGCAATAAAGTCTACCCCAAATAAATCAAAATATTAAGGGTACACTACTCTTAGGTGAAAATTTCTCGTTTTTGGCCAAAAAAATCTCATTTTTAGTTTTTAAAATAATTAAAAACTTATTTATTGTCTAAGAAAGCTCTGACCAATTTTCACTCTCCTGTGCCTCTCCAATTGTATGTTTCGGTGGCCAATTTGTAAAGGCATATGCATGCATTTATATTAATTTAAAATAGTTCAAAATTATTTTTCTCTGTTTTTGTTTTTTTGCACATTTTGTTTCGCTAAAAATGCTATTTATCGTACAGAATATGTACTACACGAATTACTTTTTTGTGAAACTTGTACAAGGACATCATTTTATTTTTACTTCAATTTTTATTGTACCTGAGTTTTTGAATGTACTTCACTCCCACCTCTTCTACTAATGAAGTTCAACCGTCCTGCACACAGATCCAAGACCGCATATACAGTCATAGTAGCCTTACGGTCATCGTAAACAGTACTTTCCAAAAATATGTTCGCGTTTTCCAGTGACGAAAGAGCTTTCAATATTGAATCATTTTCGCACAGGTACTGTCGTCCATTTGCCTACGTCGTATCCCGGTTTCCCTCACCAGCTTTTATTCGTCAACTAGTGGCTGGGCTGTCTTAGCTCTTTTCTGAGAACATTAATTTCTGTTAGGAATTGGACGTCTACGTAATATTATACAACTGTTTAAAATAACTTAAATAAAAAGGGTGTCGTTAAGTAATTAAGTTTCAAGTCATTTTCTCCCTTTCTACGACCCTACGACATAACCACTTGGACGGACAGCAGATAGTATGTCTGAGTAATTTTATCTTTTCGGATCGGGCAGAAGTGAAGATTGAATTTACAGTACGTAAGGTACTCTTTTATAGAGTAGGTACATAATTATCTCAATATGAGTTACTAGTACGAAGGACGAAACTGGTAATTGGGATTAGGTACAATAGTCTATAGTGCAATAATATGCACAAAAGAACTGAAGCCTGTATCGAAATGAACGGCCACCATTTTAAAAATGTGTTTAAATATCCATATTATGATTATTTTTTTAATTTAACTTCATTCTCTGTATTGTATGCTAATGTGCTGTAGACAGTATAATATACACTGTATAATGAATACGTCCACATGGACAGCTCAGTTCGTGAGTAAAAACACTCATTGTTAATAATGTGCTGTATTTTGATTAAACAAAAATCTAATGAAAATTATCAAACTCAAAAGCGCGATATTTCCTAGTTTACGTAAATGGATGAACTACTTTTCTTCCCTCCTATACCTAGTAAAGTGATTTGTTTGTATATTACGCCAGTATCATCGAACTCCAGTCGTGGAAGGGGGTAGCAAACGGCGTTGATCCAGAGGTATAGTCAAGTTAATATTAAAAATGTTAGTAAAAATAAAATGATGTCCCTGTATTATATGTGTGTAACAAAACATACTATCAGGATTTTCTCTAAATCTCACATTTTTTAATATTAATTTTTGTGTACAGGAGTCGCTAATTTTTTTTACTGTTTTTAGAGTTGACAGTATGATTTTTTTTTTCTTTTTTGGGAGTTGAGTGAAAGAAATAAAAACACTGGATAGCAAGTTTTGTTTTGGGATGTTTGAAAGTACTCGTAAAAATGTAATTTTAAGCAAAAATGTTAAAATTTGTAGGAATAATAGCGATTTTTTTCAAGAAAATAATTTAAATTACAAAATTGTTAATAATTCGCACATTCTTAAAGCAAATTAAATTAAATCTGGTATAAACACTATTTATAAGGAGTAAAAGTAACTGTAAACAATGTCAGACTTCCAACTTCATTTCTTTAGAAAATCGAAATTTCACTGGATGTACTCTTAATCCAGGTAGACTGAATAATATACAGGGACATAATTTTATTTTTACTAACATTTCTGATATTAACCTGCCTATACCTTTGAATCAACGGTTGCTAACCCCTTCCATGACTGGAGTTCGATGGCGTAATATACAAACAAATCACTTTACTAGGTATAGGAGGGAACAAAAGAAGTTCATCCATTTACGTAAACTAGGAAATATCAAGCTTTTGAGTTTGATAATTTTCATTAGGTTTTTGTTTAATCAAAATACAGTACAGTATTAACAATGAGTGTTTTTACTCACGAACTGAGCTATCCATGCGGACGTATTCATTATGCAGTGTATATTAGAGTTTCTACAGCACATTAGCGTACACTATAGAGAATGAAGTTAAATTGAAAAATAATCATAATATGGATATTTAAACACATTTTTCAAAATGGTGGCGGTTCATTTCGATTAATGTATGTAATTCCAATTACCAGTTTCGTCATTCGTACTAGTAGGCCTAACTCATGTTGAAATAATTATGTACCTACTCTATAAAAGAGTACCTTACGTACTGTAAATTCAATCTTCACTTCTGCTCGATCCGAAAAGATAAAATTACTCAGACATTCTATCTACTGTCCGTCCAAGTGATTATGTCGCAGGATCGTAGAAAGGAGCGAAATCACGTGACAGTTAATTACTTAACGAGGCCTGTTATTTAAGTTATTTTAAACAGTTGTATGGGTATAATATTACGTATATGCCCAATTCCTAACAGAAATTAATGTTCCCAGAAAAGAGCTAAGACAGCCCAGCCACTAGCCTTTATCGAGAGGCGAATAGAAGCAGGTGGGGGAAACTGGAATGCGACGTAGGCAAATGGACGACAGTACCTTTGCGAAAATGATGCAATATTGAAAGCTCTTTCGTCATTGGAAAACGCGAACATATTTTTGGAACGTACTGTGACGGTAAGGCTACTATGACTTGGATCTGTGTGGAAGACGGTTGAACTTCATTCGTAGAAGAGGTGGGAGTGAAGTACATTCAAAAACTCAGGTACAATAAAAATTGAAGTAAAAATAAAATAATGTCCCTGTAGAATATCGTCGTTGTTCCGGCAAAAACTCCTATGTGACATATTTATCGATTTTCAGATTTTTGCTCCATTACTTACTGGCTTTTAAGAAACCCGGAGATTCATTGCCGCCCTCACATAAGCCCGCCTGAGCAAGATTGATCCAGTCTCTACCATCATATCCCACCTCCCTCAAATCCATTTTAATATTATCTTCCCATCTACGTCTCGGCCTCCCCAAAGGTCTTCTTCCCTCCGGCCTCTCAACTAACACTCTATATGCACTTCTGGATTCGCCCATACGTGCTACACTCCCTGCCCATCTCAAACGTCTGGATTTAATGTTCCTAATTATGTCAGGTGAAGAATACATTGCTTGCAGTTCTGTGTTGTGTAACTTTCTCCATTCTCCTGTAATTCCACCCCTCTTATCCCGAAATATTTTCCTAAGCACCTTATTCTCAAACACACTTAACCTACTGTCTGTTCCTCTCTCAAAGTGAGAGTCCAAGTTTCACAACCATACAGAACAATCGGTAATATAACTGTTTTATAAATTCTAACTTTCAGATTTTGACAGCAGGCTGGATGATAAAAGCTTCTCAACCGAATAATAACAGGCATTCCCCATATTTATTCTGTGTTTAATTTCCTCCCGAGTTTCATTCTATTAAATAACTTAAATAATGATACAGCAAATAATAAAATCTCCTATATGTAATTATATTTCTTTCTTTCGAAATTGTAAGGATTCACAAACTCCTGTACACTATTGCCATAGAAGAATAAATGTGTTTTTTCTTCCTACTGAAAATTTTCCTATTTTGCACATAAGAGTTATTGCAACGACGACATACCAACATATTCTACCAGAAAATAGTATAATACAGTTGTAAACTTTTCCTGGCCAACACAATCTTATTTTTGTCATGTGGATTACAATCTGTAGTAGATAACTTAGAGTTGTCTTTCCGCCATAGATGCTGATGACTAAGACTTTATCGAATTTAGAGACCAACGTCATAGAGTCAGGAACATCGCTTTCCAGAATAAGATAACTATGTTATCTTGCTGTCCCTTTGGTAGCGAGCATTCTGACAAGAGACAATAGATGGACATGACTAACACGTTTTATAAATAATGTGGCTTTCTCTACAGCTCCACGATCAGAGCTGATGTTTCAAATACCAAGGACGGCGCTGTCGCAAACGTAATATAGTTTCTTGTCGGCGCGGCGGATTTAATACCTTTCCCCAAGGGAAGCTCTCTTTGACCTCATTTTTATTACCGGTGAACATTCTTTTGTAAAATCCTTTTATCTTCGACAAGTCAGACGCAGACTGAGGCGAGATGTAAGAAATTCCGCATTTTATATTGTTAATGTTCCAGATTAATTTGCCTCCACTTCCACGGATGTGTTATAAAGGGCAGCGGTGCCTTGTGTTGTTCTTTTATGATTTTATTGCACGTATTAATTATATTGGGATGCTGGTCCGTAGCACTGTGTCTCGGATGTGAGAAGCTTAACTGCTCTTCAGGCGTTCCCTAGACAAATTTCGTCACGAAGACTTTAGGTCTAAGCCTCTTCAGCCTATTTGGTCTACTACAGAAGCATTATACTAATTATTCGTGCTGAAGAATCTTAATTTAACTAGTGTGCTACACAGTACGAAGTTTTTTTATTAATCCTTGTAGATTAGAAAAGAAACAAGTGAAGTAATAGTGGCTTCCTCAATCATCAGGGTGCACAAATCTTGCTAAAACAGAGTAACTGCATTAACTGCATGACATAATCTACTGGTACACCAAATTCGGAGTGAAGATGAATGTGCGTCCTATTCAAGCATGAAACAAAAGTAACAATAAAAAATGAGTGCCACGAAGTTGACACATACTGTCTCATTATACATTTAAAAAATTCAGTTCATGTTCCGGATGATGTTACTGTTTACAGTTCATTCTATTCAGAGTGCCCCGGAATATTTCACGGGGATCCGGGTTTTTTGCCAAAATTGTTTTATCATAGGTATGTTTCGTCACACTACGTATGTATGTATGTATGTATGTATGTATGTATGTATGTATCCAATGCCTACTCACTTCACTTTACGTGTTTCGGGTTTCGCATATTGCGGATAGATGGCAAGACTGTGACCCATTTTCTAGTTGTACACCACTTCGTCGGGCCACGCTGTACATGATGTGTATCTGTGTAGAGTTATGTCGTGTACTAGGGTGAGTGTATGTATAAGTGTTCGTGTAAGTGTAGTGTCTGGAATGAGTGATGATGATGGCGAGGAAGGGAGGATGCCGGCACGTAGCCTACTCCTGTCGAATAGTACCAAGGGTCCGCCAGGCTTAACGTCCCCGTCCTATAGACGAATCACTATCAACAGTGACATATGCCTTCTCTTCATATGCACTGCGGAGAGATTTGGGACTTAACCCAGGCTTATTGGTGCACAATCTAGTAATTAGAAGTTGCGCACCGCCATCTCTCCTAGTCCCGAGGTAGAGATTTTACATGAAAATTTCTGACCCCGCCGGGAATCGAATCCCGGCCGTCATAGATAAAGGTTGTTAATTTATTTTTGGCTTATTTCCAGAGGTACCATCACCGATATTGTAGATATAAGAAAACAATTGACGGTGACCAGTGGCTTTGACATTTTGATGCTGCACTTGTAGAAAATTTTCTTATATTCGGAAGTGATCGGAAATTGTAACAATTACAGAAAAGTGTTTACTGGCTTATGGACGGAGCATTCAAATGTACGCCATTAAGTCGATTCACATTATACGGAACGTCAATGTCACGGACCGGCACCGTCACCGTCACGTCCAATGGCAACACATTCACATTTAACGGCTAGTGACCGTCAGTTTGCCGGCGCCATCAAGAATAGAGAAGTATGCTCTCAAACAATGTCGTAGCTCCTATAAGAAGCAATCAATTGCACTGTAATTTTTAGGATTCATAGACAAATATCTAAGGAAAGCATAGAAAAAATTTGGAATCAAAATCTTTTTTGGACAGTGAGAAAAAAACCAACTTTGAAGTCACCCACCCGTTAAAAATAGACATTCACACTCTCAAAATTCTTAAGCGACAAACTTTTTTATTTTTCACGTTAATATTCCAACAATTATACGCTATGCATGTTAACTCCATAGATAGTAACATTCAATTATCGTATTTATGAAAAGGAAAATAAGGCGTGCCTATGAAATTGTTATGTTTTATTTAACGACGCTCGCAACTGCGAAGGTTATATCAGCGTCGCCGGATGTGCCGGAATTTTTTCCCGCAGGAGTTCTTTTACATGCCACTAAATCTACTGACATGAGCCTGTCGCATTTAAGCACACTTAAATGCCATCGACCTGGCCCGGGATCGAACCCGCAACCTTGGGCATAGAAGGCAAGCGCTATACCAACTCGCCAATCAGGTCGACGCCTATGAAGTTATTTTTAATACACATAACAAGATGAAAACGATCATTTTCATCTTTTTCATCTACAATTGTAACCACACTTTGTATCGACTGACTATGAAGCAATAGTAATGACGGTTGTTTCAAATATATTCCCACAGACGAAACTCGCCGGTTCTTTGCTTCATCACGGACAATCTTTTTGGAGACGACTCCAGTCTCAGGGATTATCTGATGAGTATCGCCATGAAGACAATCTTAACTTACGAGCTCAGTTTCATTCGCTAATAGCATTAGTTTTCATTTCAGAGGAAAATGTGGTTGACACTTATGACCTGCCCCAGGACACAATCACAATCTTTAAGTACGTTGAAGATACCTACGTTAAGGGACGAAAGCATGGAAGAGGAATGCAGGTACCTACCTTCCCTCTATCCACCTTAAAGTGATACGCCCAGACATTGGAAAACCTTCCGAGAACAACAAACGCATGCGAGGCGTTGCACAGACGTCTTAACACATTAATAAATTGGAAAACATCATCCTTCATTGTATCATCTTCTCCAAGCGCTCCAGAGCGAAACTTCTAATATACACCAAGACATGAAAAGATTGGATTGTACTGGTGTCTGTGTTCTATTTCACTGCAAAATGTTCGAAGAGCCGAAATAGAGGCTGTGACAGAACACGTTGTCACAAAAGAACCGTGTGACGAAACATATTCTGCGACAAAACATGACATTGTTACAAATCCTACCGTGACGAAACATACCGGTGACAAATTTGATCGTTACGAAAATCGTGAATATAGGCTATCAATCAGCATTTCCTGAGAGATGGTTTGGAAGAGGAGGCTTTGTTGAATGGCCAGCATGCTCCCCGGACTTCACTGCACTGGATTTCTTCTTGGAGGTTTTGTTTACTAAACATCAGTAAACAACGAAAAAACGTTTGCAGCAAGAATAAAATATTGTAGTTGCACGCAACGTCATTTATACAACTCCAGCAATATTATAGAGAGTGCGACAGTTTTTACAGAGACAATACAACTTATGCATCAAAGTTGGAGGTCGCCATTTGTACACCTTCTTTAGAAATACATTATGTTATGGATAATATTGTGAATAAAACAGTATAATAAATAGCGTGTAATAAAATCATTAAATAATAAGACTATGAACAGCGAGTTACAAGTTTTATAACACTTAACCCTTAAATTGACAAAGTGTCCTATAGGATACAACAGATTAATAGGTTATGCTATAATTTTAATAGAACAAAGAAAAAAATTGGTAGGAAATAGTAATATGCGTTACAAGAGCGGTATGTTGAAGTTTTCATGTTCGAGGAAAAGTTTGAAAAAGCGAAACGTAGTTGAGCTTTTTTAATTTCCGAGAATTGAAAGAAAACATACCGCTCGTGTATCGTACATTATTTTGTGCGAAGATCGTTTTTTACATACCTGGAAGAGGAATTTCTAATTAGTTGCAATGAAATCTCCATCTTGGTTTCTGTTCAATGACGGCAAATTTGGAAAACAAAAATATCTATCTTCAACATTGTTGCTTTAAAATGTTTTCTGTGTTTACTATACTCCTGTGTTTACTATACTACTATACGTCTGTCTTTTTTCCCCCCAGTCTATAAATGCGAACTTAAAACAAACGGCTTCCTTAATGTTACATGCATCACGAAATGCAGTAACTTTAGTGGAGTTGTAGAGTTTACTTAAGTTTTGCAAATATTTAAAAACAATAATTAACAGTGCAATTTAGGTGAAATTGCAGTGGTAAGTTTCCAATTTATAATTATTACTATATTGAACGTCTCTAAAAATAATATGTTAAAAGCCTAAAGCAGTAAAATCAATATGTCACTTAAGCGGTAAGAAGAGGGAAATTGTTATGTGTGTTCGGTTGGGAATACTGAATGTGGAATTTTAGACTTACCGCGGATTGGTTTTGTGCGGAAACCAAGCAAATACGCACGATCTCGCACAAATTAAAATTTCACAATACTATTGTGCAACATGTAAAATATGTACATTGCGATAATTGTTTTCTTTACAGTCCGACAAGATTTAATAAACTAGTGTGAGAAATGAAGTTTTACCAATTTAAGGGTTAAATTGCGATGAACGTACTGAAATGTAATAAGGGTTCCCTTCTCGGTAATATGGTTACAACTGGTATTTTAATCACAAACTGTCATTTTTAAAAGTAGGCCTGACGTTTGAACCGCTCTTTATTCATCGGTTGCGATTGCTGCTGTGTGACGTCTGGTGGGAAACTGTTGGACGGGATTGTGCAACGATAGACTAACTAACCGATAGTTTGAAAAAAATTGAGATGCTTGCTCAAAATCTGCTGCTGGCTGCATTATTTAACTCGGAAAAAAAATCAAGAATGCGATATCTACACTCTGCTGCCATTTATAGTCATAAACAAAATTCGATTACTGCACAACATTCATTTATTTATTTCGCTCTGCAATATTAAATAGTTCGTCTGTTATAAAAAATCGGTAACCTTGTTTTATTATTATTATTTGTGCTACTTTTGTAATAGTACGAATGTTACAGCACTTCTTGTATAAAATGTTGAATAATAACCAGATTTATTTCAATGGTAAAACTGTATTCTTTTCATTAAAACGTTTCTCCTCAGTAAAATTGCACATTGTTGAAGTACTGCGCCAGTATAAATTTGCATAATTAGATATATTAAATTCCTCACTTATATCAATGCGAGGCGACAGTGCTTTCTCTACTCAGACGCTGTCTTGTACGCTTTGTTGCATGTTGAAATCGTTCGCCTCTGACGTGGCATTGAGTTGAAGGATCGTCCAGTGAGGCAGTCACTTCTCTCTCTCTTCTTCTAGGATATTAAATTTTTCCTTAGTCCGATGATTGCGTGTGATGTCATTTAGACGCTGGATGAACTAACAACATTTGTTCAAAAACGTGACGCTAGAATCCTTTTACATGTGGTTAGATTACTTCATAAGTATCGCTCATTTCAAAGCACAAGCTCCAATAAACAACGTGATTTATTAAAGTTCCATTTATAAGCGTTCCAGAAAAACGTAATCTGTCAGTTACAACTCTTCTTACTCGAAGTTGAAAGAAAAAAATTAACGTTCGTGTTTGCACGAAGAGGTTTTGTCAACTTCTATTACTGCACAGTGTACAGTAAAATAAGAAAAATGTACAATTTTCTTAGAAAGTCTCAAACATAGAAGCAGTTTTCGATCGTTAAAGTTTGACGCTCTTGTTGCTAGCGGAAAGGTTGAAGCCTCGACATGTACTATATACCATGCTGACGACCCAGGTTCAGAGTCGGAAATTCTGTGTGGAATTTATGTTTTTCCTCTTGTTTGGTTAGTTATTTAACGACGCTGTATTAACTACTAGGTTATTTAGCGTCGGTGAGATTGGTGATAGCGAGATGGTATTTGGCGATATGAGACCGAGAATTCGTCATAGATTACCTGACATTTGCTTTACGAGTTGGGAAAACCTCGGAAAAACCTAATCAGCGCAAGCAGGAATGGAAGTTTTTTCAGAATCCATTTGTTTTTCCATTATTTTCCCCATGATAATAGGAGCATCAATATAATAGCAAATTGCTATTTGCAATGCACTGATGATGTTAGACCTACTAATATTACCTAGCGTTAAGATTTGAACATTTCGGCCCTTTGAGTTCTCATATTGATGAGAATAAAAAATCGGTTCTGCACATTCAGAAGTACAGCTGTCCCTGGTTATATAGCCAGCATGACAAAAGACAATCGAGAATCGTTATGATAATTATTGATGCTAGACAGCAATATGAAAGACAGCAAGGGAATTATTGCAATATCGTACTCATCGGACTATGCTGTTCTTATCAGTGCATTCGTCGTAGAAGGAAGCTTTTGCGATTGTCCAACTTCCGGCTACCTTCACCTTAATACGTGATGTACAACATGTCTGATAAGTTAGAGCTATTTATCGATCCCATCTTTGATATTTCATAACTTCTAAGTATTGCCACCACCAACACAAAATGTTGTTTCTGATAAGATAGCATTTTTGCCTTTATCTGTAAATACCTGATAAATTTGTCAGCCATTAAAACAAACACTTCATTAAAAAAATTTTAGTGTGCGAAGTTGAAGCGGATCATTTTTTGTAGGTTATTTTACGACACTGTATCAACATCTTAGGTTATTTAGCGATGAATGAGATGAAGGTGATAATGCCGATGAAATGAGTCCGGGGTCCAGCACCGATAATTACCCATCATTTGCTCGTATTGGGTTCAAGGAAAACCCCGGATAAAAACTCAACCAGGTAACTTACCCCGACCGGGATTCGAACCCGGGCCACCTGTTTCTCGTCCAGACTCGCTAACCGTTACTCCACAGGTGTGGACGAAGCGGATCATAGCGTGGGCGTTGATGTTAGGTTTATAACTGAACACACAGAAATACAAGTGTAGAATCTTTGTAATATAAAAATAACTAAGGGTATGAAAGACAATTTTCCGCCCTTTCTGAAGAGGGTAGAATGAAAATATCATGTATAAATTTTAGTTAGATTGTCTCATCGTTAATAATACACCTTCGTAAGAATGCTGATAGTCAGTTAATAGATACTCTCAACGCCTGCTGACAAACGAGATTTGCAAGTTTCATTTGAAGCATCAGTCGTAGCCTACGTTTTAACGTCCATCTGTTGTCTCAGTGTCTGTATCAGTCGCTCCGTCTACTTCAGTGGTTCCCAACCTTTTTTGACTGACGTCACACTATTGAACGGCCACGATATCGTGACACACTTATTTGATTTTAATAATAATAATAATAATAATAATAATAATAATAATAATAATAATAATAATAATGTAATAACCAGTATTTTTTTCTCGAAAAAAAGGCAGTAGAACTTTGTGTAGAATATTTTATAGCGGACGGGGAGATGATTACTGTTCACTGCGCGGGAATTTTATCGTATTTAACATTCTTTTCGTTCAACTAAAACTTTCAGCGCGTTCCGCCATAAAAACAACTTCTATGCAGTGTCGGACATCCAGTGTTGTAGATAGGTTGATGTTAACATGCAATCTAAAATTCTAAAAGAACAAGCTTGAGTGGCATTAGAAAAAAAAAACAAAGATATGTGTCAAAACTCCCAACCTATCTATGCTGGATATCTGATAAAATACTTTTATTATCGTTTTTGAAAACTCTTCTATTTAAATTAATGTGAAGTCTGCGCTTGGTGGGTTGCACAGAGTTTTTGTGTACGTGGTCTTATGGTTGAAAAAAATGAAAAAAATGAACTGAGTATTGTTGCAGTCGTTCATGTTTCATTGGTAAAGTCTATCTCAAAATAAAATGTACCATATGAAAGACTTCCTTGCAAATAAAAAAGTGGGTTGTAAAGAGACCTTCTGGATGACATTTATTTTTTAATTCCAAAATTTCGCGACACACTCCATGGAGCTGCGCGACACACAGGTTGGGAACCCCTAGTCTACTCTAATGAAACGTCACTACTCTCGTAGCCGGCCGAGATGATGGTTTTCTCCACTTCCTTTTCATCCTTGTTCGGTACTTTTCACGTTCATTGTTGAATAGCTTCTTTTCAGTTGTTGAGATGCCGTAGGTACATGGTTTTCAGAACGCTTGATAATACACCATTCACATTTTTTCTCTGTATTTATAGTGAATAAGGATGAGAATGGTGACTTGCTTGCAGACTCTCATTCAATCCTTAACAGATGGAAAAACTATTTTGGACAGCTACTAAATATACATAGGCCAAGTAGAAATGATCGGGACGAAATTAAAATACAAACTGCTGAGCCATTTACACCAGAACCCACACTTTCTGAAGTCGAAATTGCGATAGAAAATCTGAAAAAGTACAAGTCTCCAGGTATTGATCAAATTCCAGCAGAATTAATATAAGAGGGTGGAAGCGTATTATCTAGCGAAATTTATAAACTTATACTTGCAATTTGGGAAAAGGAAATTGTACCAGAACAATGGAAGGAGTCCATAATCGTACCTATTTTTAAGAAGGGGGACAAGACTAACTGTACAAATCAAGATTTCAGGTATAACTCCCTGTAAAGTTGATTTGAATAATTTCGAGGGAAAAATTGTTCCGGAGCCGGGTATCGAACCCGGGACCTTTGGTTTAACGTACCAAAGCTCTGCCACTGAGCTACTCGGGAACTCTGGTACGTTAAACCAAAGGTCCCGGGTTCGATACCCGGCTCCGGAACAATTTTTCCCTCGAAATTATTCAAGACTAACTGTAGTAACTTTCGAGGAATATCACTTTTGTTGACGTCGTACAAAATTTTGTCGTATATCCTTTTGAGAAGATTAACTCCATATGTAGATGAAATTATTGGGTATCATCAGTGTGGTTTCAGGCGTAATAGATCGACTATTGACCAGATTTTTTGTATTCGACAGATATTGGAGAAAAAAATGGGAGTTTAAGGGTACAGTACATCAGTTATTCATAGATTTAAAAAAGACGTGTGACTCTGTTAAGAGAGAAGTTTTATATAATATTCTTATTGAATTTGGTATTCCCAAGAAACTAGTTCGATTAATTAAAATGTGTCTTAGTGTAACTTACAGCAGAGTCCGTATAGGCCAGTTTCTATCTGATGCTTTTCCAATTCACTGCGGGCTAAAGCAGGGAGATGCACTATCACCTTTACTTTTTAACTTCGCTCTAGAATATGCCATTAGGAAAGTTCAGGATAACACAGAGGGTTTGGAATTGAACGGGTTACATCAGATTCTTGTGTATGCGGATGACGTGAATATGTTAGGAGAAAATCCACAAACGATTAGGGAAAACGCGGAAATTCTACTTGAAGCAAGTAAAGAGATTGGGTTGGAAATAAATCCCGAAAAGATTAAGTACATGATTATGTCTCTCGTGATCAAAATATTGTACGAAATGGAACTATAAAAGTTGGAGATTTATCCTTCGAAGAGGTGGAAAAATTCAAATATCTTGGAGCAACAGTAACAAATATAAATGACACTCGGGAGGAAATTAAACGCAGAATAAATATGGGAAATGCCTGTTATTATTCGGTTGAGAAGCTTTTGTCATCTAGTCTGCTGTCAAAAAATCTGAAAGTTAGAATTTATAAAACAGTTATATTACTGGCTGTTCTGTATGGCTGTGAAACTTGGACTCTCACTTTGAGAGAGGAACAGAGATTGAGGGTTTTTGAGAATAATATTCTTAGGAAAATATTTGGGGCTAAGAGGGATGAAGTTACAGGAGAATGGAGAAAGTTACACAACGCAGAGCTGCACGCATTGTATCCTTCACCTGACATAATTAGGAACATTAAATCCAGACGTTTGAGATGGGCAGGGCATGTAAGACGTATGGTCGAATCCAGTAATGCATATAGAGTGTTAGTTGGGAGGCCAGAGGAGAAAAGACCTTTGGGGAGGCAGAGACGTAGATGGGAAGATAATATTAAAATGGATTTGAGGGAGGTGGGATATGATGGTAGGGACTGGATTAATCTTGCTCAGGATAGGGACCAATGGCAGGCTTATGTGAGGGTGGCAATGAACCTCCGGGTTCCTTAAAAACCAGTAAGTAAGTATTTATAGTGAATATATATGTAGGACTCAGTGCAAAGGAACTAACTAGGGTCTTTTTGAGAGATAAATGAGGGAGGGGAGTTAAACATAAAAGTCTAATATCGTTGTAGTCGTTTGTGAACGATTTTTGAGTTATCCATACATATAAAAGCGAACATATGGAAACGTTGCAACAAGTATTAACTTAACATTAGCGGTTGAGTCGCGAAATTATACGTATAATTGCACAAAAGGTCCAATCACAGAGGGACATTGGTAACTGTGCATTTCCTCCTTCCCGCTCTAGTCTTGCTTGCGACTTGCTTCTACCGTCACTGAATGCACGGTTGCCACGGTTTTCTCTCACACATTTTATTATCGATCTTCAACGAAATTAGCCTACGGCCAAACCTTCAATGTTACATATTTATTGGTATCTGCTTTACAGAACCTCCAACATCACTTCTCCGACGCATTATGTTTTCGTGGAATACGTATCAAAATTCAACTAAAATGCTACTTTTCTCAAAACCCGTTCGCAAAAGATCACAGTTTTCTATTTTACTCGTTGCCCTGATTCATTTCTCAAATGAACCCTATTCAGTCCCATTTCACCATGTATACAGAGTTTTTAAAAAATACGGGGCATAATTTCAGGTATGTATTTCCCACATGTAGACAATCAAAATAGTTCATTACAACATGTGTCCGGAAATGCTTCATTTCCGAGTTATGGCCTTCACAACATTGAAATTCACCGGAACGTTTTTCTTTCTGCAGGTCGTTGTCATTACAGAAGATGTTCAAAATGTCCACCTCCTGCTTGAATACAGACCTCACATCGATGTCTCATTGACCTGCGAACATGATCCCAAACTTCAGAAGTATTGCGTATGTCCTCAGAACATGCCACAATTCGATTCCGAAGGGATTCCAAATCAGGCACTGGAGACGAAGCCCCACAAGTAGAAATCGAGAGGGTTCAGATCAGGTGAGCGTGGAGGCCAAGCAATTGGGCCACCTCTACCTATCCATCGATCAGGAAACCTTCGATCCAAGTACCGGCGAGCCGTACGACTGAAGTGTGCAGGAGCGCCATCATGCAAGAAGTGAATGTGTTGACGATTGATCAGTGGAGTGTCTTCTAAAACATGAGGTATGGTGTTTTCCAGGAAGCTTGTGTACGCCTGCCCCGTAAGTCTGTTTACAAGTACATGGGGTCCAACTAATCGATCACCAATGATACCGGCCAACATGTTGAGGGAGAACCGCACCTGGTGATGAGATGGAACAGTTTTCATACGCCCATACATGCTGATTGTGGAAATTTGTTATGCCATCTCGTGTGAACTGTGCTTCATCTGTAAATAATACTAAGGCAGGAAAGTTCGGATTTACACCACACTGCTGCAAGAACCACTGACAGAACCTAACTCGTGCAGGATAATCTGCTGGTGACAGGGCCTGTACTGTCCACGTTGCAAATGATAAGGACACAATTGATACTCTTTCAACAGTCTCCAGACAGTCGTATGAGGAACATTGACTTGCAACGCTACCCTTCGTGTGCTGATAGAAGGAGTCATGTTCACAGCCTCCAGAATCTCCTCCTGTACTTCTGGAGTTGTAGATCTTGGACGTCCCCTTCCCAAACCAGGAGAGTTAAATTTTTCATACTCGCACAGACGGTAATGGAGACGTACAAATGTCTTCCGATCTGGACATTGTCGCTGTGGGTACCTCTCCTGGTACAAACGACGAGCCAGCGCAGCATTCCGTCCGCCTTACCGTACATGAAGTGTATCTCTGCCAGCTCTTGATTTGAATACATGTCGCACAGTCTAACGCCTACACAACACTGAATGTAACCTTCGCCTCGGAATGAATTGTCAGAGTGCCCTCTTAATGTCTCCTTTGACGGCAACGACCTGCGGAAAGAAAAACGTTCCGGTGAATTTCAATGTTGTGAAGGCCATAACTCGGAAATAAAGCATTTCCGGACACATGTTGTAATGAACTATTTTGATTGTCTATATGTGGGAAATACATACCTGAAATTATGCCCCGTATTTTTGAAACACCCTGTATAATCGGTTATTAAAGACGTACCAACTGCAAGGATATTTAGTGTCGTCATCTGTGGAATTGGTGATTTACCTATCATTCGCCTTAGTTCGGTAAAATCTCTGAAAAAACAATTAGGATCAGTATTCATATAATGTGCTACTACCTTATCTATGTTGGTGACCTTTTATAATTTACATGGTTCATTATCTTCGTTGATAGACCATTTTAAGAATAGATGCCGATCTGAATGAGTGTTGCTACTTAACGAACTGTAATGTTCAGTAACCTTAACATGTTTGTCACGTACTGTTAGACAGCCGCGCACTGTGAGTTGGTCGTTCGGAACATGTTTGTGGGCTACTCCTTACTGAAAGTGATTGTACCTGGTTTTACATATTATGCCATGTCAGTTGTATTTGAGACTTCACTGCTCCGGCTCACACTTTTGCTAGTTGATATATTTCGTGTATATTTTTAATCTGTTATTTAACGACACTGTAGTTTTATTAGTCCTCCATAAGGGAAGGAACACAGGCTGGAGCCTGCTCTCGCACGTAGACCGCTTGTATTACCGGAATGGAAAGATGCGCATACCCTTAGGCCCTCACGCTACTGATTCCCCTGCGGGCAGTCTACGGACTCCCCTAAGGCCTATAGAATCCCCTTTACCTTTCCGCTGTCCCTAAGCCCCAGGCCCCATGAGGACTATGAGCCCCGGGGGAAGAGCCCACGGTACATAACACTACCAATAGCAAATAATGACCACATATCACGGGGTCCAATTTCGGTGGTGGCCCACAGTCAAATCTTTATTGGAGCAGCCCGAAATATGAAGCAATCCTGCTTCAATTGGTTGAAGGAAAACCTGAAAAAATCTCAATCAGGTAACTTGCCCTAACCGAGATTTGAACTCGGGCCCGCTCGTTTCATGGTTAGACATGCTAACCGCTACTTCACAGCGGTGGACAGCGGCGCTCTCGACTCTGTTTCAGCTACGGATTTAATTGGCGACGATGAAATTGGTGATAGCGGGATGAATCTGACATTAACCATAGAGTACCTGACATTCACTATATATGAGGGATAAACCTCGGAAGAACACTACCAAGTAATCTCCAAGCGGGAAGCGAACCCAGTACTAGTGCAGCTCCTAATCAACATTCTAACGCGCTACCGTCTGAGCTACGCCGGTGGTTGATTTATTTCTTGTTAGATATGTATACATCTGGAAGTGACTGTACTTTCAGACGTACCGTCATATATTTATAAAGCATTCATTTAAATCTTCAAATATAATTATTTTCATTTTTATGACTTTCGTTTTTAGTTAGTTCTTTGTACCTTAAAACTATCTGTAGTCTATCTTATCAATGATTTTTTTATGATTACTTTTCTTCCCAAGTTTATTTCTGTTAAACTCAACCGTGTATGTGGACTATATACAGTATAACTTGACGAATATATAGAATCATCTGCTGTTAATGCATCACATTAGTAAGTGACAGGGGATTCATAGGATCCCTATGACTGCTTGGAACGTTCATGCTCTGGGTTGGATGTTACTGTGATATTTACACTTTTAACGTACCTGCTGGTTCTCATTTATAAGTATGATGGGGATGGGGAGTGAGATAAATTTAATGTAATTTGTGTGTTGTATTAATAATGATTATTTTCCCTTTGTTGAATATATGCTGCAATATATACCCGTACAGATATTTACAATGGTATTATTGTGTTTCATCTGAAATTGTTTGTTGGAGATCCGTTAGTATGGATCTATGATAAGAGGAATAAATTGAGGCGGTTAGAAGCAAAGGGGTGTAAGTGACATTTCTAAAAAATGATTTAATTGCATCCAGAGTAAACTAAAGCATTTAAAATTTCAGTGTAAAGTAAAATTTCAACCACATCACACATTAACATTTAAAATTAAAACTTCACGGAATTTACGAAAGCGTAGTAACTTTTAATCACATATTCCCCGTAGTAACTTAAGTGCACTTACACGCAAACTTACTAGGCACTTGGTCAGTAATTGAAACTTGTTCAGACATGGCTTCTTGTAAATAGTTATTTTATTCTAACACAACATATTTCAATATCCTGTAATTTCATCTCTTTATAACTTTATTATCCTAGGTTTAATTTATACCTCAGTGAAAAAAAATCTTTCTTCGTTCTTAACTTCTATAATAAATTGTCTAGCTTTTATTAAACACGTAATCTTTTAGTACATTGATTTTTATTGTATTTGTAAATTTAATATTGTCATTGTAATTGTATTCTTAATAATGTAGTTCTAATCCCCTGGTAGAGGGGAAGAGAAGGCCTCCTGGCCTTATCTCTACCATGTTAAATAAATAATTAAAAAAATATATACATATATATATACACACACACAGTATATATTCTGTATATACTATACTACCTCTTTGCTTCTGACCACCTCATTTATAATTTAAACAAGAAAGCAAGTCTATCCCTCTGGAAAATACCATATCAATGCAAAAGTCTGATCCGTTGCTAAGAAATAGTGTGACGTAACTCATTGCTATTTAACTTTTTTCCAATTGACCCTTGAGTGTAAATATTTCACGTTAGAATAAAACTGGCAAAATGTTTGAAGTTGCTTATATTGATTTTCGTTAAGTAAAATAACCTATTTTATTATTGACGGCTTTTTTTTTTTAGTTTAGGCCTATTACGTTCTTACTAGGCTACGTCATACTACTTTTGACCAAAAACAGTACGGAAGGACGTGTTTCAACCATCTTGGCTGCTTCTCCTACAATTTTTATCACCTCCCTAGCATTTGTTTTTATCACCTCCATAGCATTTTTATCACCTCCCTGGCATTTGTTTTTATTACCTCCCTATCATTTCTTTTTATCACCTTCCTAGCATATGTTTCTTTGTTTACATGCATTGTACTTTCAATAATTGTACTTTTTAAAATGATTCATGTTTATTTCATCATCCTTAATTAAAATTGTTCTATCATTTATCTTGTTTATATTATTTAGGTTATGTTATAGCTTCTGCTGTATGAGATTATGGATAGTCACATATCAGAGATTGTTTAATATATATTCATAATAATTGAAGTGGAATGCAACTGCTTTAATAAAAATGAAACTCAGTCAACAAAGCTTTTTTGACTAGTAATCGTCCATAGAGTTCAATGAAGATTGTATAGTTGGCACAACTGGTAACAAGAGAACAGCTGATCATAACACACTACTGCCATCTAGCGCAATATTTGTAATGATGAGATGGTACAATACTATAATTTTGAGACAGTTTAGTATTTTAGTATTAAATTAATATTTTATTGTATTAGAGTACCGTACTTTATTTTTTCCAATCTTTATATACTTTCTTCTAATCGTATAATAGTCAATTAAATCCCACTCGAGTTTTGATTTTCTCTAGATGAATCAAAATCTCCAGTGAGATTACTGTAGACAAATTTGATTGCGGATAATGAATGAAAAGGAATTTTAGGCTACTGACGTAGTTTAGATATTTGCGAGATGGACTCCTGCCCAGAGGCTGCGGCCGGACGTGGCTTCGAATCCCGCATGAATGAATTACTGGTTGAGTTTTATTTTGAGTTTTTCCCAAAATGTAAGACGAATGTTAGGCGATTCCTCGGATCTCTCCAAATTCCATTTCGCCGTCGCCAGGCGCTAGATACTCGGTCAGAAGAATGTAATTTTAAGTCTTTAATTTGTCCTGGTTATTTGCTTGGATAGAATAGTAATAAAATTAAATAATGTTCGGATATTTGGGCAGCAATGTTTCAAGCACAATTTGAATTCATATCTTCAAAAATTGATTTGTCGCACAGGGTCTGATTTACAATTTCAGAGGCCCGGAGCTTAAGTTTCTTTATGAGGCCCCTTCTTCTCATATATGATAAATAGGTCTACCTTAGTTCATTTAAATTCTGTCACCTATCTCCTTTCACCATGTATTTATTTTGAGGAGAAGAATTAAAAATAAAGTGGTCCCATTAGGTATCAGTGATTATGTGTGGCCACAAGACAGGTCAGAGCTGATTGCATTGGTTGTTTCCTCTAGTGCAGTAATTCAGGAGTTTGAAAGCAATGTTCATTTTTCCTAAATTCTGACTTAGGCTTATAAAAAAAACAAGAAATACCTTGGCTCTCCACAATTTAATAGCTGTGGAAAATTGTTCTCTGTGTGTAACAAAATCTTCATTAGTCTGTTTTAAAACATTCTTAATTTTTGCGTTATTTTTCCTGTTGAATTTCAACAGCTTTACGTTTTCTTTTAATGGCTCTTAACTCAAATTTGCGTGGGAAATCCATTTTAATTATGGACATTCCTACAAAAACACTTAACACTACCACTACACATCGATAAAGGTCATATACCAACAGAAATTATATAATCTGCAAGGAACACAAGCACTAGGAATTTGTTTTAACACTCAATACAATGAGAACTGACAATGTTGTTGACTTTGGCTGCTAAACTCATTATTCATTATTTAAATAGGCCTACGGTTAAAATTTGAAGAACTGTACATAGTAGCCAATTTTTACAAGTTGAACACATTAAACTCTGTAATCAACTTAAGACTCTATATTTAAAAGAAAATGATTTTTCATGTGTTTTCTAACATAATAATTCATTACGTAATTAGGCTACTTATTTCCTCAATTCTGATTGATTTTCTGATGGCAGAGTTGTTGCCTATTTCATTTGCATAATTCATTTAAAAGAAGGCATGTTCCTGGATTTTGAGGCCCCCAGAATCATGAGCCCCTTCTGCCTAAATCAGGTCCTGCTGTCGCAGATCTCGAAGATAGATCGTAAGCATATAATCATCAACACGAATTTGCGCAGTCAAAAATTATAGAACCTTTCTTTCAAGGTTACTTTGAAACATACATAGTATTATTTCTGTATTCGAAAACAATCTGTCGTTACAATATTTCGTAACTCTTCCAAGTGCGTGACTTGCTAGTTTTATAAAATAACATCAGCTGTTCAATATACGTAGCTTGTGTATTAGATTCTTGGTAGAGAAATGAAGATTTATTTCCCTCCCACAGGGACTAAACAATTTTAATTTAAATTATGTTTTATTTAACGATGCTCGCAGCTGCCGAGGTTATATGATCGTCGCCGGTGTGCCGGAATTTTGTCCCTCAGGAGTTCTTTTACATGCCAGTAAATATACTGACATGAGCATGTCCCATTTAAGCACATTTAAATGCCATCGGCCTGGGCCGGGATGGAACCCGCAACCTCGAGCACAGAAGGCCAGCGCTACAACCGATTGCGCTACCCATGCCGACCACAAGGACTATGTGACTGTGTAAGTATTCCTTATCTTGCCCGTGCCTTGTGTTGTCTTAGTAATGGACTTACGCTATGATTACCACATGACCAGAGATGATCCTCATAGAATTGTGAACGGAAGGGGTTAAAAGATGCAGTCCAATAATGATGATGGTGATGAATAACAACTGCTACAAACTATTTGTACATATAATTGACTTCAACGCCGTTAAGTAAATAACATATTTATGGACGTTTCAACTAAATAGGACATTAAGAAAATTATGGACCTTTGCTACTCGTGTGCATCACGTTGCATATGGCAGAGCCGCCGGCGTCACATGAGAGGTGCAAAAAATGCAGCATTTCATGGCTATGGCAACGACCCAGCTACAGTAATTGGCCAGGAAAACGTTTAGTGTTTGTACAGATGAGAACCGTGCATCAGAGTTCATTCACTATTAACGGTTGCTAATGGTACAAAACCGTACTTACAGAGGTCGTTGCGGCTTGTTGTGGTTATATAATTTCCTAGATTCCTTACTTGCAAGAGCCTTTTCGGGCTAACTTAATCGTTCTATCCGTACAAGGATCAGTACTGCAAATATGACGTCTGTATGTGTGAACACACAGATAGGTAGAGAGAGACAGAAGTTGCGAGATAGAAGGAGGGACAGAAAGACACTGAGAATGATACGGAGCGACAGAGACAGCAACTCGAGTAGTATTTTCAAAGGTCTGCCTTTTCTCGTAATCCATTTTTATTCTACACATTTTGTTTTTGTTAATTCTGAAATAGTGTCAGTTCCAATTATTATTATTATTATTATTATTATTATTATTATTATTATTATTATTATTATTATTATTATTATTATTATTATATCATTGTCTCGTGACTAGAATATTATACGAAATGGAAACATAAAAATTGGAGATTTATCCTTCGAAGAGGTGGAAAAATTCAAATATCTTGGAGCAACAGTAACAAATATGAATGACAGTCAGGAGGAAATTAAACGCAGAATAAATATGGGAAATGCCTGTTATTATTAGGTTGAGAAGCTTTTTCCATCTAGTCTGCTGTCAAAAAATCTGAAAAAAAAAAAATTATAAAACAACTATATTACCGAGTGTTCTGTATGGTTGTGAAACTTAGATTCTCACTTTGAGAGAGGAACAGATATTAAGAGTGTTTGAGAATAATTTCGTAGGAAAATATTTGGGGCCAAGAGGGATGAAGTTTCAGGAGAATGGAGAAAGTTACACAACGCAGAACTGCATGCATTGTATTCTATACCTGACATAATTAGGAATATTAAATCCAGACATTTGAGATGGGCAGGGCATGTAGCACGTATGGCGAATCCAGAAATGCATATAGAGTGTTAGTTGGGAGGCCGGAGGGAAAAAGACCTTTGGGGAGGCCGAGACGTAGATGGGAGGATAATATTAAAATGCATTTGAGAGAGGTGGGATATGATGAAAGAGACGGGATTAATATCTTGCACAGGATAGGGACCAATGGCGGGCTTATTTGAGGGCGGCAATGAACCTGCGAGTTCCTTAAAAACCATTTGTAAGTTATTATTATTATTATTATTATTATTATTATTATTGTTATTATTATTACTATTATTGACAGATACAAAATAATACAGATAGGCAAGGATAGGCAAAGAGAGAGTCAAACAGAGTCGGGTAGGAGGGGAGATAACAAGAAGCAGACAAAGACTAACAGAGAAAAGAGATTGTGACATATTTAGAGCGACAGATGCTTAGGCTAATTCAGTTCCATTCTGAATTATTTTCAAATACCTTTCTTTTCGCCTCTAACATTCGGATTATTATTTATTAATTGTGAAGGGCCAGCAGGACCGAGTATATTGAGAAATATATCATATTGTTTATTAATCTATTTTTATTCTAGGTATTCTGTTATTGTTCATTCTCAAAAGTGTTCGATCTTAAAATATCCTCAACTTCTTGTCAAAAAGTGTGTATCCTGGTGTTTGTTCTTGTCTTTGGATGAGAGTTAATGTTTTGTTGTCGTGTAGAAAACTGGGAAGAGCTATTGATTGATGTTTATTTGTGAGGCAACTTTACAATTTGTAGTTATGGTGGACCTTTACATTTCTGCTTTTCGATCCACCATCCCTTTTAATATTCAGGGTGATTCACGAGAATTTACTGTCATGTACGGAGCTTATTTCTGAAGACATTTTGAGCAAAAAATGTCATAGAAACATACTTCCTATTCTCAATATTTTCAGAGTTACATTAATTTAAAGTTGTTTATAAAATACGTTTTTTCTTTAGTTTGAAGGTAAAAGAATAATACAAATAGAGAATGAACCATTCAGAAGTATCATTTCTTTAATTGGCAAGTGATTGTGCTGTGAACTCCTTAGTTGCTTCGTACAGACATCTTTTTCTATTTTTAACTAGAAAATTACGTTATTCTTACGCACTTATCATAACAATTATTACATATCACACCACTTCCACGGACTTAATTATTTGCAGTTCAATTTTGCATCCTAATTTACAGTCTTGGAGAGTTTAAAAATGTCGCCGTCCGCTTGAATACACTTGGCCGCACGCTTGTGAACGGCACTCGTCTGTCCTAGAATTGCCAAGGAAATTTGAGCAAACATCTTTGAAAACGCTTCTTGCCATTTTTTCTGTAATGAAAAGTTTTTCCTCAAACAAAGAGTCAGCCATAACTTTGTGAATTTGTGGACCGATGAAAATGCCCTTTTTTTAATTTGCCTTCACTCAAATTGGTAAAAATTTCCTTTAAATACTGAAAACCACACCCTTGTTTGTTCATTGCGTAGACCTCACTTTGAACTGTTCTGAAATTTCTGAATATCTGTTTATTTATTACAAGTACAAAAGAACGTGCCAACAACCATAAGAAACGGAAATAAGTTATAAACTTATAAAATTCATTTGCTTTTGTTTTGCTTTACAACCCCCAACCTCGCCAGTATTACCTGGGAGAGCGGTTATCGAAAAGTGAAATCATAGTATATCTTAAAAACCTTACGTGATACGAAGAAAAGAGATACATTTTCGGATTCAGCGCACACCAAACCATAAGGGACATATTGTTTTAAGTCGAAGCAAAATTCTTGTTGTTTAGTTAGTGTTATCTGGTTGGGTTTTTTCCGAGGTTTACCCCAACCATAACTCAAATGTCAGGTAATCTATGGCGAATCCTTGGCCTCGTTTCACCAAATATCATTTTGCCATCACCAATCCCATCTTTGCTAAATAATCTCGTAGTTGATACTGCGTATTTAAATAATAAAAAGAAATCTTGTTACTTTTTATTTGAATATAGAAAAAGAAGCTGACAAAATATTGGAGTGCGTGTGAACACTGTGTTTATAGCCTACATAAAATAATTTGAAAATATGTATTTATACGCGTATTAACGGAAATGTTTTCCCTACACTGACTCGTGATTTATAACTATACATTCATTACTTGTGCTTGAAGCATTCTTGCATTTTATTCCTTTCAACATTTCCAGCTCAAAATAGTCAAACAATACTAATTTAAATTAAAATAAAAATGGCATTAAATTAATATTATAGTTAAGCACGAGGTTTAATCGAAGTATGTGTAATTATTCTTTGTCAAAGCTGAAAATAGACTTTTATCTGTCGAAATATAATTGAAATTCTCAAACTGATATTGAAATAAGATTGGCTGACATAAAATGCTATATACAGTTACCGGAGAAACTTTCTTGAAAAAAACCTTGCAACATTATTTTCTTCCTTATTAAAAGAAATGCATTACATTCTTTACTTAAAATTATGGAACTCGTGGGATTAGCGAATGCACGGAGATGAGAATGAAAGAGACAGTCGGTAACCTTGTTGAGCGAGGATAGCACGTTGAGGATGAAAATATATTACGATGTGAAAGTACACCATGAAGTACAACAGAAGGTATTGCGGGAGTAACATTTCAACACAAAACCAGTGCGTTGTTGTAAGTGTGCTGGCGTACCGTAAGTTACTCTGGCATTTTGCAGCATCGTGTAATATGATTTACTCCAATCAAAATTACATTTTTAATCCAAACATAGACATACGTAAGTGGTTTATGCTTGACATAAAATGGTAATATCGCAGAAGCGAAGCGCGATTCATCTCAGCAACTTTTCTCCTTCTGGACTTTAAAATAGGAATTTTTTGAGTGGCTAGTCCATTTCCAAATTCCATTATTTGACAGGAAGCTTGAAGGCCGCGAATATTGAAGCTAATTAACGTAAACGGGGAAAAAAGGTTATTCTGTAACGAACACCAAAAGATCATTGTAGTCCCACGAATTACACAGGTTACACATTTTTTACACAATATATACAAAGTATATGTAAATATTGTCGCTGTGATATTCTGCACAGCGTCGTGCTGACCATTAGACAAGAAATATTTCAAGATTCCTCATCAAGTCATCATTGTCTTAAGTTTAAATTGAATATAAAATCCTTGACACCGAAAAGCAGAGGAGTACAAAGAAAAAAAGAAACAAATAAAGGAAGAAAGAAAGAGAGGGAAGAATGCAGTGTTTCGTGTATAGATAAAATGTAACAATTGAGTGGGGCACATCATTAACTGGGCTGTTTTCGAAATCGTCGCAAGTCTTAAGCGGGATTTATGGTAGACAATCTACTGCATTGGTTTTCTCGAAAAACTGTTCATTCTCTGGTATTTGTTTCACTAATTCTCTACTGTAACCTCATTATCGTCATCCGTTATGAAAGTACTGTACTGTATTTGGCGTAGTCGACCATTACTGAGACACATCCTCCGAGGTATTTGCTATTCTACTAGCTCCAGAGTTGGGGACGGAAGGGAGAGAGAGAGGAAGAAAATGGCAGGAGACATACAGACAGATATATAGAAAAAATGATGAACAAGAGAAGAGACAGAGGATGGAGATAGGGTGAAAGAGAGAAAATCCTGAAAGATAGAGACATACAAAAGGGAAGAGAAGAAAAGATATAGGAAGTAGAGGGAGAGGAAGAGGAGACATGGGGGAAGAGAAAGAGAGGCGACAGAGAGAGATAAAGAGACAGAGAGAGGTGAGGAGGAGGTACAATGGGAGAAACAGAGAAAGATGGAGAAACAGAGAGAGAAGAGACAGGGGAAGGGGAGAGAAGGAGAGACAGGGAGAGGAAGACAGATAGGAGGAGAAAGAGATAAGGAGTAGGGAACAGTGGGCGAGCGAGCGAGAGAGAGAGAAGGACACACGATGGGAGAAACAGACGGAGAGGAGAGATAGGGAGAGGAAAAGAGACATAAAAGGAGGAATAGGGGACAGTGGGCTAGAGAGAGGAAAGGAGACACGTTGGGAGAGGATAGACTGGGAGAGAAGGAGAGACTAGCAGAGAAGAAGAGGCAGAGAGAAGGTGGAATTGGGGAAAGTGGGCTAGACACGATGGGTGAAACAGAGAAAGAGAGAAGGAGAGACAGAGAGAATGAAAGACAGGGAGAGAAAGAGAAACAAAGGGAAGGAGAAGTAGATGACAGTGGGCGAGAGAGAAAAGAGGAGACACGATGGGAGAAACAGAGAGAGACGGGGAGAAGGAAAGATAAGGAGGGAAGGATAGACAGGGAGAAGAGGAAAGAGAAAGGAGAGACAGAGAGAGAAGGAGGAGTTGGAGATTGTGCAGAAAATATCCTGGTTTAGGTGGGATAAGAACCCACGTCTATGGCTTCTACGCAGCGTCCTGCGTCTTTGTCGATTTCTTATACCACGGTACAGAATACAATCAAAAGATATCGTGAATATGTTCATGCATTTAAAACATTGCATTCTGAGACAAGAAACTAACATCTAGACCTAGAGTCACAGCGGATGGATAATTATGACCCAAGTTACGTAAACGACTGCATATTTTCACAGATGAAAGCAAGATGAAGGAAATGTGGTGCTCAGAATGCAGCTCTTAACTGAAAACGACATACAAACTACTTTCGGTTTTATTTATCGTTCACGTCCGGTTCCAATACAAGTAACCACTCTATATTCTAGCTGAAACCAGATGAACCACATTCTACCTCTTTTTTTTTTCCAAGAAAATGATGTACGAATTCATCACTCAGCTGGAATGTTACTTCGTTTTCATTGCTTCATATTACGGCATTGCAAAACACATGTGCGTGTATCATAAAAGTCTGAGACTTCAGAGTTCACTTGTTGAGTCACAAATAATACGAAATCATTTAATTACTCCACAGATATATAGTAAATAGATCGGCAATGGCACTGAAGTCTCGTCAAGGGAAGCAGTGCCGATGCCATATTGTAATCACCCAACAACTGAAGTTGAGCTGAATGTATCCACGATTTCAGAAAGTTGTGATGTATTCGACATTTTATCATATTTTGTAGTGAAAGAAAAGTAAAATTGTGAAGCACTGTGTTGTTTGGGAATGTAATTTCAAATACACTTTGGGAATGTAATTTCAAATACACTACACGAGAAAGAACTCAAGAGGCGCAAAAGTATCTTTACATAGGTAAGTAAAATACCACTACTGTAAATTGTAACGAATATCGAAACCCATTGCCAGATTTTTTTCTTTAAATTAGGTTTAGTTGCTAATATTTTAAAATTATTATGTGTATTCTAGGATAAATTCCGAAACTGTCAGGGTTAATACAATTATATTCTGGGCTAGCAAATGAAATAACAATAGGCCTACATAACCTCTTTGAAACTGGCGGCCTAAGAGAAAATATATAAATATATTGAATGTAATTTAATTTGGTTATTCCCAATTTAATTACAAGGTTTCCAAATGAAACGTCAAAAAGCATGGATTAAGGCAGTAAGAAGAGAAGGATGGCAGCGAATGAAATATTTAGCAGTCTACTCCCAGCATTTTCGTCCTGAAGATATGGACTACACAGGACAAACTCGAAGACTGTGAGCTGGACTAACTCCCTTAGTGTTTCTGTCATTTCCTAAATACTTGCAAACTGGTCCAAAGCTTTCTCGAAAACCTACAAAATATTGTGCACATTCAACCAATAAAATAGTGCCTTTGTCAGATAACTGTGACAATGATATTGAATAACACTGACTTCACACCTCGTAAAAGAATGTAGAAACAAATTAAACGAATGTAATGAAAGTTTAATTAGAGCTAAGAAAAAATTAAGGTGTTGCAACAGAAAGTGAGGAGGCAAAATAATACAATTAAAAGTAATAGTGAAATAATTGATTATCTAGTGGAGAAGAAATTTCTAACAGAAATCTTAGAAAAAACTTCACCATCTGGTGCTTACAGTCTTGTGAAGAGAGCAGTTCAGAAACATGAAAATCAAAGTACGGTAATGCAAGTAATGTGTATGATATTGACTTGCGTTCATTTGCATTAACTTTACATTATTACTCGCGTAAAGCTTATGAATATGTTAGGTCTACCTTCAACAATGCTTTACCAAGTCTACGGACAAAACGAGCATGGTACATGGAAGTTCACTGTGAACCATGTTTCAGACAAGAGTGTTTTTGTGCTATTGAAATGAAATTTAAGAGGCATTGTTACTTGTGTTTGTATTTCAATAGATGATATGAGTCTAATACAGAGTTTGATGGGGTTAAAGTAATTGGATACCGGTATGTTGATATAGAAACAGAAATTGAATATGACAGTTTGCCAACAGCAAAAATGGCATGTATTGTTTTGTGTACTTGTGTTAATATGTCGTGGAAAATTCCATGTGGATATTTTGTTATTCATTGTCTCTCTGTTAATGAACGAGCCAATGTTATTACATATGCTATTGAAAACTTGAGAGAGTTGGGAGTAGATATTGTAGTTCTTACATTTGATGGGGCACCTAGTAATGTTGCAATGGCAAATGCTTCTTGGTCATAATAAGCTTATCATCACATGTTTGTGTGTAAATAATAGCATCATTGCATTGCATTGTCAAATTTAACTTTTAATTAAAACTGCTTCAAAGGGTACATGTTGTGTTTCTGTCACGCCTACTTTCTTTCCTCTCATACAAGGCATCATAATCTAGGTGACTGCAATATGGCGGCGAAGCGTGCTGTTTGGCTTCAGTCCCTCCTCTACCGTTGTCAATCTAATGCTATATATCTGTGAATTACTCTTATTTCCAAATGTATAATATTCAGTCAATATCTCTGTACAATACATATGAGCATGGAAAGGATTTCTATGTAAATACATATTTACTAATAAACTTACATCAATTATTATATTTTGCATTATCATTATGTTTCACAATGTGTGGAGTTGAAAAATGCTACCTTTATTTTCCATATTTCTCTATATTTCAGAGTTTAGTACATATTTTAATTAATTTCCATATATTTTCCATATTTCATATAAAAACAGTCCATGTTATATTAAGGTTAACAAGGTTAACAATAAAAATACATCCCAACAATAGAGTTTTAAACATTTTCAGTAATCCTTTAAATTAACAGTCCTTTCAACAATGGGAAAGCAAGTTAAGAAACTCTGTTATTTTAATTTTGAAGTTTGTAACAGAAACAGATGTGCAGCTCCACAGTTACATGTCAGTCAAAACTCAGAATATACATTAGTTCAGTTCTGTTAATCATTCTATAAAAACGGTAAATATGCTGAAAGTACAGTGATAAACCACTTTAAAATTAAGAAGTTACATTTCAGAATTTGAAGAAGATGGTTTATCAACTGAAAGTAAAATATTATTTTATAATTTGGGTCAGTATGCAGTATCGTCTACACGAAAGTTCCTGGTGCAACAACATATTCAAACCAGGAAACATCAGGTTAACAAACAACGAAATTCCAAGTAGAGACAATTGTTTTTCACAGAACCAACAACATCGAATGTAAGGTCCGAGTTCAACATCGATCTGTGCCGCTCTCTCATCCCTACTGACATTCCTCTCTACAAACTAAAGAAAGAGTGCTTCAGGGAATTTTATTCCTTGAGAAATATACTCAACATACAATTCCGGATGAGTCAACACTTAGGAAGACGTATGCTCCATCCATCTACCATGACATAATACAGGAGATAAGAGATGAAATTAAAGATGGTCCAATTTTTGTTTCCATCAGTGAGACTACCGACAAAGAAAGAAGACTTGTTGGCAATGTAGTTATTAGCTTATTAAGGGATTAGGTACAGCTTACAGCAGTAAAATTTTGGAAATATTCAACATTTTTTTCCTCCATTACTGTATCTTGTATAATAATGAAAATTAGTATGTGTAAAAAACTGTCCTTCTACTATATGAAAATAGTACATTATGCAACGAGCCTATAATGATAGTAATTAAGACGCAAGTATGGTTGGTTATGAAACGAGCGTAAGCGAGTTTCATAATATTCATACGAGAGTCTTAATTACCATTATAGGCAAGTTTCATACGACTTTTTATGCTCGACCATATTTATAACTTGAAATTATTCAGATGTATACATTTTATTTGTATCTGACAAGATCGGAAGTGACCTTGTTCTAGGTCGTGAATTGTGAAATGTGCGCAGACGCGAAAGTATTGATTTTTTCCGAGGAACTATAATGTCATTGACCTTGATGTAATCCCGTTAAACTTGATATAACCTTGATTATTGAATTCGACATTGAAAAACGAGATGACAAATTGAATTTATTTGAATATTATTTACAATTAACGCTAATTATTATAGTAACAGAACATAACTTCTGCGACAGTATTGGATTTCCAGCCTCCGTGACTTTTCGCTAATTCTCTTTCGATTGGATATCCGAGAATAATCGATACTTGCGGTTTTATAACGGTACAAAGCTGACTTGTCATTGGCTGAACACCTGTAAGCTGAGTTGTCATTGGCTGAACACCTGTACTTTAATGAGTAGGTGTACTTTAATGACATGCATTAAAGGACTGCTACCAGGTGTATAATTACTACATTTCGGCATGGTCGAGCATAAAAATATTTTTACAATTAAAAAAATTATTTACATCTTTTTTTCAAAATTCTGTTCACTGTGCGGTGATGAAGCGTTTCCCACATAACTAAAAAAACTATCCATCATTCTGTGATGAATTTTTTGTGTGTATTTGTGCGTGTAATATCTACAATATGATGCAAAATCACTTCTCTACCTTTGATAGATTGTCTGATAAAAAATAAATTCATTTTAAAAAATGGTCAAATATCAGTATTTTCTTCTAATACAAAATAAAAAAAAATATTATTTATTAAAGAATGTAGTTGAAAGAGCATGATATTGTAAACATGAGTTTCAGCAATAAAATAAAAGAGAGAGAACATGAAAAAGTTAACAAGTTTATGAGTTATGAGGGAAAGGCTTCATCACTGCACAGCGAACTGTCAACATTTTGAATTAAAAAAAAAAATATATATATATATAATTTTTTTTTTAATCTTAAAAATATTTTTTTCATATAGCAGGACAGTATTTTACACATACCAATTTTCATCATTGTACAAGATACAGTAATGGAGAAAAAAAAATGTTGAATATTTCCAAAAATTTTACTACTGTGAGCTGTACCTAACCTCTTATGTGAACAATATTCACATAACAAAATAGTATCTACAATGAAAGAAAAGGTACGCCCATTATATTATCTGTTTAGTTTCATTAAACTTTAGTAATGTATATTTAACGTGGATAGTCATTTTTCTTATCATTTTAAATCCATATTTAGATAAAAATAAGTACATATAATTACATATCCCATACAATTTTAATCCATATAAATCCGTTCCCTGCATATAACTATATACATATTGGTATCCAACCAGAATAATATGGATTAACTGAGTTGTATCATGGTTTCAGTCTGTTTAAAAAAATGTTGAAAAGTATCGTTTACTTGTCTCGTGAAAACTACGAAATATTTCTTCATAAAATGTTTGCTACTGAGACCACTCTTCACAACCCATACGCAGAGAACAGATAGGTCTATGTAATAGAAAAGAAAAAGAAGGAATTCTTTTCGTTCTACCTTAAGTTTGAGTCTTTTATTTTTAAACCACGTTTAGCAATATTCGCTTTCATATATTGTGTGCCTGGTTCGAGTCCTCACGGGGAAGGAATTTTCTCATGAAATTTCGTCCAGTGTATGTGACCGGTGCCTATCCAGCATCGTGATGTACTATTTGGGAAACTAGGTAGGGAAATTCGGTTTCAAAAATCAGCTATAAAGATCATAGTGCTGACTGCACGATACATTAGATGATCGTTCACCTCTGCTGAGGCATGTGGCCAGTCTGCATTGCCCCTTCATGGGTTGTCGCGTCATGGAACTTACATTGTGCGCGAGACTTTTAAATATGTGGAAGAGTACTCGAATTCAGTTCTATAAAACTATAGCTGCACTAGCGTGTTTCTTCGGTTGTGAGACCTGGATCTTAAATGAAGAAAAAAAATTGAAACTTCAGATATATTTTTTCATAAAAGCATAACGAAATCTGTAACCTCATGCTTAAAAAAATGATAATAAAAAATAAATGTGCACATTTAATGAGAATGTGTAGGCAAAGAAAACGCAACAAAATGAAATACAATAAGAATCTTAAAACAGCTATGAATTATATCTGAATGACAGAGAAGTGTTCTCCCAAGAGAAGATACTATGTTTCAGATTCGTCAAGGAGGCGATGCTGGCAATGGCGGTAATAAGCTCAGGACCCTTAGATTCAAATCTTATTCTCTTCATACATTGCTAACATCTGAGTGTCAGCCCTAATCACATATAACAGATTGATCAGCCTAATGTACTTTCAAGACAACTTTTATCAATTTCACTGTGCTGTCATCTAGCGACTGCAAAAGAAGTCACGTTATAACCCTGATGGAATTGCATGGTGTAACAGCTTGCAGCAGTACTTCCATCTAGCGGTCGTTACCAAAAAGTTCATTTTCGACTGTGGAGATCCTGGTGGTTGTTCTCCTATATGTTGCCATTTCATAACATGGAAATGGCCAATCTAATATATTATACGTGATCAGGGGGTGTCAACTTCTTGCACGCGTCACATTTCATTAATGAAAATGGTAACTTGATAGAATATGTCGGCAAGATCTAAACTGACGTTTAGTGCCTAAATACTCTAATCCAATATTTGAAGCCTGTAATATCCCACTGTTCGTTCCATTTTTTATATTTTATGCCTTAATTAAATCATTCAAGAAAGAAAAATAAAATGGTTGGTTGTAAGATGTGGCATAACTTGGCAACAAGTTTTTTTTTTCGTATAATATAATGTAATCATGACATCTTGATAAAATAAATCACATGGATGGAATATAGGCCTAGTTTCCGTACCCTCAAAATTTGACACTGGTGATGAGTACGGAGATGATGATGCATGGATTATTGTTTTGTGCTCCATTATGCTGTGAAGGTTTACGGTTCAGTAGCTTGTAATGTAGGAATGACATGTTTAATGTTCTGTTTCATTAGTTGCATTACTTGCTGTAGTTTTGTGTGAAATGTACACAAAATATCGCACTAATACTTGATTTATTATTAAACGATCTGTGACGGAAAATTTATTGACTTAGCAACTGTGAGTTATCTATTATGATGAAAATAAACATTACTCATAACTATATAAACGGGAGGCTTCTCGCCAAATAGAAAGATTCGAATCCGCACATTCTATGACATTTTCTTGGAGAAATTGTGTACGAATTCCCCCCCCTTTCCTCCTGAAGCCTTGCATTGTGTCACAATTAGGATAAGCATAGTGTGATGTCAATCTGAAGAGTTTATATTTATAACATTAATTAACATATTCATTGCTTAAAGGATTTTGATATTGCACTACCTATATATTATTACGTTACCGGTATTTAAAAGAATACTTACGCATTATATTTGAAATTATATTTAGACTTCTACAGATAAATAACCGAAGTCTATAGGAAAACTGAAACAAAATGGAAAGACACTCTCACTTCAAATCGGAACAGACATCACCAACAGATAAATTACCTGTGGGAAGGCTGAAAAGCAACTGGGAAGGTACTGTTACTTGAAATCGGAACAGACCTAATTGATTAATAATCGATCGTAGGAAGTGTGAGAAAATGGGAGGGCATTCTCACCTGAAATCCGAACAGATCTAATCGACAGATAAATGACCTGTTGGAAACCTGAAGACAAAATGGGAAGACATTTTCACTTGAAATCAGAACAGGCCTAAATGATGTGAGGAAAGTCTGAAAAAAATGGGAGGGCATTCTCACTTGAAATCAGATCAGACCTAATTGACAAATAAACGACCGTGAGAAGTCTGAGAAAATGGGAGGGCATTCTTACTTGAAACTGGATCAGGCCTAAATGATCTGTGGAAGTCTGAAAAAATTAGGAGGGTATTTTCACTTGAAATCGGAACAGGCGTAGGCTAAATGATCTGTGAAAATCTGTCAAAAATGGGAGATCATTCTCACTTGATATCGGAACAGGCCTAAATGATCTGTGGAAGTCTGACAAAAATTGGAGGTCATTCTTACTTGAAATCGGAATAGGCCTAAATGATCTGTGGAAGTCTGACAAAAATGGGAGATCATTCTCACTTGATATCGGAACAGGCCTAAATGATCTGTGGAAGTCTGACAAAAATTGGAGGTCATTCTTACTTGATATCGGAACAGGCCTAAATGATCTGTGGAAGTCTGACAAAAATGGGAGATCATTCTCACTTGATATCGGAACAGGCCTAAATGATCTGTGGAAGTCTGACAAAAATTGGAGGTCATTCTTACTTGATATCCGAACAGGCCTAAATGATCTGTGGAAGTCTGACAAAAATGGGAGATCATTCTCACTTGATGTCGGAACAGGTCTAAATGATCTGTGGAAGTCTGACAAAAATTGGAGGTCATTCTTACTTGATATCGGAACAGGCCTAAATGATCTGTGGAAGTCTGACAAAAATGGGAGATCATTCTCACTTGATATCGGAACAGGCCTCAGTGATCTGTGAAAGTCTGACAGAAATGGAAGGTCATTCTCACTTGAAATCGGAACAGGCCTAATCGAAATAGTGGGTCACTAACTAAGAAGAAACTGCGTACTGAAGGATGCACTGGAAGAAATGGTGAATAGGAGAAAAATTCGGGCAGAAGAAGATATCAGATGATAAGACAACATTTAAATATGTGGATCGTATGCAGAGATTGAGAGGAAGGCGAAAAATAGGGAAAATTGAAGAATGCTGAGTTTGCAGTGAAAGACCTGTCCTTGGGCAGAATATTATGAATGAATCGATTTTAGATGCGGACGAATGGCTTTACTCGAACGATTCTGACATACAACTCAATTGTCAACCAGAAACGGGCAAGCAGAAGTGTTGTTGAAAATAGGAAATTCTTTTTTGTGATTTGTTATTTTAAACTGGACATAAAGTTATTTCCATTTAGAAATTTGTCATGATTCCTTGAGATTAAATATTTCCTCGGAGAAGTTTGAAATTAAGAAATTAATGCAAAGTCCAACTCAAAATGCAATTTAACTCGCTTTATGATCCCTGTACTTGCTACTGTAAGTGAACAGAAGTTCAGACATGATGTCTGCAAAAACTTTTAACAGGTCCGAAAAACCTCAACATAATATTAACAGATTGTTCAGTATTGCACATGTGTATTACCGGTAAATGTATGTTATTGGAAAATACCCTAGGTAGAATTTTCGTGAGAACGCCGAAATGTGAGGGTGTTTTTTGTAACATTATAATAAAAATTATGTTTTTGTAATATTATTATAATAATTACCTTACAGTATAATAATACTTATTAGTTATTACGTTTATGATAATAAATAATAACCTCAAAATCTGCCATTACGGAAATATTTTGATGAACCACAGTCTGGCAACCACTGGTCTACACGACAGCTTCGCCAGTCATAGGGAGTTAGGCTTATTATTATTATTATTATTATTATTATTATTATTATTATTATTATTATTATTATTATTATTATTAGCCCATTGGTTCTCATTAGCATACGGAGAGGCGATGTTTGCTTGGTTTTGTTTTTCAAAACCGGAATGGATATTAAAGTAGTCACCTCTCCATGTAATCCGCAATGGAGCTCGCTGCACAGCCCTCTTAATATTTTATAAGGGTCCTATGTACTGTACGTATAAAAGAACCTTTGACGTCACGACTGGAAAGCCACCGGTTGGAAGCTCCTGGATAATGGAAGGGGACGCTTTTCTGGGCATTAGGATTTGCTTCGCGTTTGTGACCGAGATGGCATTTTCTTTCGTTGGAACGACGGGAAAAGACGCAGGGCAATGCTTTGTTGTCTCGTAATGTGTTCCTTCTCAAACTTTATGTTCTATTTGTATTTGAGACGACTTTTATCTTCTGATTCATTTATCGAATAATATGTTGCAGTGTTATGCTGAATTGGAAATTGACCATGCCACTTCACTTTTTCACTTTTGTGTCCTAATGGGTTGGCCGTGGTTAACGCACCGTTTTTACGTTGCTTGGAGACGGTATGGATTTAAATCTTACATCGGATGTGGATATTATCGACGTGATGTTCTGTGTATGTCTTGATTGTGGCCAAGTGTAGTGTTAACTGTGCAGTTTATATTATCTAGGAGGTTAAACATAACAAAGCTCTGATAGAGAAAAATACCTGTGAAAAAAAGAAATGAAGGAGAGAAAGGAAGAATGAAACTGTGAATACAAAGAAGAGCGAAAGTAAAAGCAGCGGAAAGAAGGAAAAAATATACTGTTATCATATACCGTTTGCTTTATTCGCAGTTATTGAAATAATTATCTTTTTATCTCCGTAAATAAAACATTTTAAACATACAAGTATCGAACAGAAAGTTTCTTTCAACTTTTCCCCTCATTATGCGTAAGGGAACAAAATTTGAAACCCTTTATTGATTATAGGACTCCATCGCTAATGATTCAAATTGATTGTAGAAATTTTTTCAGGTTACAATATTGATTAGATTCTGAATGAAACCCAAAAATCCTTTGGGAGGGGGATGGAATTTGGGTCTTTAACCCTGAGTCAGTCCCCGAAATGAGAAGCAGAAGCCTAAAAGACTTGCTGCCTGTGGAAAATGATAAATCTTAAAGTCAACTGATTATTTATCGATTAACATAGCAAAAAGAAAGCCACGGAAAAAGACAAAATTTTGCGCTTCAACCTTAAATTAACCCACTGCTCGTTTTTTCACTTTCTGTTGTCTTCGCCGATCGTTAAAAATCGATTCTTTTTCTTTGTTTTGTCTTTTTTCTTCCATTATTAAATTTAATTAGCTAATTCTTTATTGTTTTCTTGCCTCGTTCCTTAGTACCGGGAGTGTCTTCTGACTTCTACTTATACAGCACACAAAATATATTTGAGGTGTTCATTAATGTATGCGTATTTTATACGGTTCTAATTCTTCAACAGAGCATAACGCGTCATTGAACACGTGTTTTGGATTGAAGAAACATAAAAGGAAGAAATCGCCTGTGAACGAGGTGTAGGATGCTAGACACGTTGTTTTAGCGCAATAGAAATTTCCCTTGAACTTTTCGCACTCCACAATAAAAGTGAGCATTTCCAACGCTAATCCCGCAGTAATTTCCTAGATTAAAATGATAAAACGATAAACTAGTAAATGTGAAGGACAGTGCAACAGACCCTGTTATGGATTCTTGCAGCTCATTGACTGCGAATCACAGTCGATTCAGTGCAGTTCAGCCGAGCACAGTACTTTCTTTGCATAGGGCACATCTCTTTATTTCCTTTCCGATCCTCTTCCTCCACGTCTTCCGAAGTCTTAGTTTCCTTCTCTTTTCTGATAGCCACATTGTCTCGTGTATCCATTTTTCAACAATCACTCTCATTCCCGTAGTTTTGTTAGCCGTAATGTCCGATTTATTTCCGATGTTTTTTGATATCAAGGAGTTGATCCGATACTCCAACCAATCCCCAGCTTAGAGAACCAAGCTTTATAGATGGTTTTTCTCTCCTAGATTAGTTGCTTTCGCCCCAGCTGGCAGGTTCCATCTGTCCCACTTGTTGGTTCCTGCTAACGTGTCAGCTAGGTCGATGAGTTCCTCCATCAACACGTCGTGTAGGGGTGTGGCTCCCTTATGTTTTTGTTATTTCTTCATGTTAACACAAGTTTTATCTGTTTAGGATACTGTGTCTATTGACAACTTTTACGGAAGAGCAGCTACCCTCGTAGGATATATTATAAAGTGAATATTAAATGCCGTCTTCTAAGACCGGAGCGTGATAGAGAATAATGTGATGATGAAATTCGACATAGAAACCATCGCAGTATGATGATTAGTTATGGAGATATTATTAGAGACAATAGCCAGAAGTCAAAAGGGGTAATAGCGCGTAGTAACTGGAGTTAAATGTGAAAAACACAACAACGATGTGATGTGTGCAACAAGTAAATGTCCCTGAAAGAGTCTTGACTTCAGCGTAAGAACAGCGAAGAAAATAACTACAGCCCTTTGTTTTGAAGTACCGTACCGTACTGTACTGTGAGTTCTCTGTGAAGTATCCCAGTTCAAACTGATGTTACACTACGAACACATCTGTTTCACATTGTGAAGTAAGGTAAGCAGGTGATGTTTGCATCGCATACGTCAAGCTGGCTCCGGGTTTCAAAGCGTGCTGCGCGACCCACCGGTTGTACGACGTTGAACTAAATCCTAGCAAATTTGTGTACGTGGTCCTTGAAATGATGAAAGTGCAGTTTGGAAGTATGGGTTGTTCGACGAGGACATGTGGAAGTTACAGTCTGAGCTTAAACTCGTGCATACAGAAGTGTTACCCACGGAAATTATACTTGCCCCATTAGACATTTGGGAAAAATTGCAAGATAAAATACTGGCTCCTATCTTACTTATGCATGTTCTGATGTGATCTATTACACCCTGGTCTTTGAAGACTGCATTTAGTATTCAGCCTGTGTATATATGTATGTATGTATGTAACTTATGTGTAGCTGTACATTTCGAATAATAAATTGACAATTTGTAGTAACCAATGACTTGATATTACTTCCGTAAATGACATAAGCTACTAGACTAATACAGATAGTACAGTACAGTCATTTTGTTATTATTGTTAGAGTCTATCCAGTTGTAAATCTGATTTGCAAGTTCCGTGCTTTTGTAAAAGTTTATAACACTCTTGAGCAAAGTCACGAGACACGGACCAATCGCTAATAGTACCGATTAAATTAAACAGCGGATAGTGAATTAGATTGTCATGAAATTACATAAAATATATGGACGGAGTCTGTGGATTCTCTTTTCATCACTATGACCTTAGCTTACGAAGAAGTGAGGTGTCTCGCAGGAACTGAATGAATGAACTGAACGAAAGTGGAAAATGAAGGAAAATGTAATTAAAAGGTACACGATAAGTTCATCGCGACCTTGCAAGAGCTCTTGGGACTGATAGAACCTCTATGTGAGCTCCTAGCTAGGGTTGCGCTTCAATAATTTTACGAAGAACGCTTTCCACATAGCGCACGTTCAACATGTGTTGCCTGAAGATTATGATGACATCAGTGATCTGTTTAGTGGCTACCGTCCATTATACAAATGTATTATTTTACATTATAATTAATATAGGCAGCATAATTATGTCGTGTACACTAGTTTCGTTGACGCTATATAACCTCGCAGATGGTACGTCGTTAAATAACCCATTGTAAATAATTATTTCGTATGTTGTATTTCGGTTTCAGTGAAGTTCTTGTGCCAATCTCTTCAGAGATATGCCAGTTAACTCGTATTTACCCAGAGTATTTTTTAAAATAATTTTCGAGCAAGGGAGCTGTCAGCTTCTGGCAAAAAATGAAATAAAGGAGAAATCTGCCAATTGTCACGGAACGCCCTATGATTGTATATGTAACAAAGCTCTAAACAATAGCGGGTATTCATTGTTGTGTAATAATAATAATTGTATCAACAAAATGACATTTGTGGCAGAGAAGGTCGTAGTGCGGAGTTTTTCTCGCGGATCTCCCCTTTCCTCTTTTTTTAGGTATCTATATCATTCCGTCAAGATCTCCATGCTATTATAGCATTTCCCTGTCGCCGACTGACGAAGCGCGGTGGCATGGTTCGGACATGTACGGGTTTGACATCTCGCTACCAGACTTCACAGCGAACCTTAGCGCAGTCAGTTGGAGTGGGTTGAGAATGCATCTACCGGGAGGAATATGTAAAATGGACCATGGAAAATTATGATTTATTTAACGACGCTCACAACTGCCGAGGTTATATCAGCGTCGCCGGTGATATGAGCCTGTCGCATTTAAGCACACTTAAATGCCATCGACCTGGGCCGGGATCGAACCCGCAACCTCGGGCACAGAAGGTCAGCGCTATACCAACTGTGCCACTCTGGGCAACTGGACCATGGATGGTTTACGTACTGGGTCATATGACTCTTCCCGGATACCAAAATAAAATTGTATAGCCTACATATATTTTTTTTATTCATTCATAGTTTTCTGCACAAGGACAGGCATTTCACTGCAAACCCAGCATTCTCCAATATTTCCCATCTTTTGACTTCCTCTTAGTCTCCGCATACGATCCATGTATCTTAATGTTGTATATAATCTGATATCTTCTTCTCCCCTGAAATTTTCTCCCTTACACCATTCCTTCAATAGGCAGTTTCTTCTTGGCCGGTGACCCAGCCAATCTCTTTTTCTCTTTCTGATCGGTTTTAACATTATTCTTTCTTCACTCACTAACATAGCTTCCTTCCTTATTCTATCTGTCCATTTCACACGCTCCATGCTTTTCCATATCCACATTTCAAATGCTTCCAGTCGTTTGTCTTCACTTCGTTGTAATGTCCATGTTTCTGATCCATATATTCTGCGGACCTCTCGAAAAATAATCAAGAAAGAGATTAATGACGTGCTTTCTGTGAAGTATGGCTTTGTATGGGGCAGAAACATGGACATTACGACGAAGTGAAGAAAACGACTAGAAGCTTTTGAAATGTGAATATGGAGAAGAATGGGGCGTGTGAAATGGACGGACAAAATAGGAAATGAAGCTGTGGTAGAAAGAGTGGATGAAGAATGAATAATGCTGAAACTAATCAGGAAGAGAAAAAGGAATATTGTAAACCGCCTGCTGAAGGATACACTGGAAGGAATGGTGAACAGAAGAAATGTTCGAGGCAGAGGAAGATATCAGATGATAGACAACATTAATATACTGTATATAGATCATATGGGGGATTAAGAGGAAGGTGGAAAATATGAAATATTGGAGAATACTGGGTTTGCAGTGAAAGACCTGCCCTTGGCAGAATAATTTGTTTAATGAATATACATAAATATGTATATACATGAATTAAAAAAAAAAAAAGAAAGAAAGGAAGTAACCGATATTAATGCATTATGTCGGAATTTGTCTAGTGGCAGGGACTCAAGAGTGCAGCTGACATCGGAGACTGAAATTCTTACAAATCCAGCACGCCATCGCAGAACCAGTCTGGTCGGTAACTGTACACGCTATTCAGAGACCAGGGAGATGTGTAATGTCAAAACTGGAGTGGGATAAATCTAAGCACTGAGTTGTATTGTATGTGATGTATGTAATACAGTATAATGTTATGTATGTATGTATGTATGTATGTATGTATGTATGTATGTATGTATGTATGTATGTATGTATGTATTTATGTATGTATGGTGTGTAATGTAATGTGGTGTGACGTAGGGTGTGTAAAGTAATGTAATATAATGTGATGTGATGTGATGTAGTGTATGTAATGTGTGTATCGAATGCCCACCCGCTTCACTTGCATGTTCGGCTTCCAAATATTGCAGATAGACGGCAGACCTGTGAGCCATTATCAAGTTGCACACCACTTCGGCGGGTCACGATATGCATGATATGTATCTGTGGAGAGTGATGTCGAGTACTAGGGTGATTCTTGTGTAAGCATTCATGTAAGCCTAATGTAGGTAATGAGTGATGATGATGATGAAGATGAGGGAGAAGAGGAAGCCCGGTGGCTACTCCTGTCGAATAGCACCAAGGGGGGCCGTTAGGCTTAACGTCTCCGTCCGAAGGACGAATCACTATCAACAATAACATATGCCTTCTCTTCATATGCACTCCAGAGATATTTGGGAATTAACTCAGACATATTGGTGCACAATCTAGTGATTAGAAGTTGTGCACCGCCACCTGTCCTAGTCCCGAGGTAGAATTTTTACAATAACATTTCTGACCCAGCCGGGAATCGAAAATGGGCGACTAGGATATGTAACGTAATGTGACATGGTGTGTAATGTATGCTCCATGTTTATTTGTGGATACGTAAATTTCTGTCGGTCTATTCCTTGCTTCCGATGCGATGGCCTCTTACGCTCACCAATTTTTCATGGATTTCTGGCGTTCTTGAATAGTGATGAAAATACCACAAAATGAGAAGCAAATGACGATGGTGACGCTGACGGCGAAGTCGAGTATCGTCTTGACATCTTTAGGGAAAGTTCTTAGATTTTACAAATTCCGTTTTTAATGGAAGTCAAGGCATTAGTTTATTTCAGCTTGCTTAGTAGTAAACATCACCCACATACGTAGGAAACCAGATTTCGTCTACATGCGAACTGGGCGATGAACGGGAAAAATGATCCCGTTCATGAGGAACCGTTTAGTGGCGAAACCTCGTGTGCAAAATTTAGGTGTAGGTGCATTGCTAAGTCAACGGTATACTCTAGCAGTTTCTCTAAACTTATTTATTGCTCACATTACGCAGCCGTGGGCTCGTAACGTATAAGATGACTTAATTCTGCGTAGAAGCCGCTGTCGAAAATCTAGGATTCTGCGTTGCCTTATACGAAGGAAAGACTTTTTGCCAAAACTTTGTCATAGGAATCTGAACGTGTGTCTGTCTGATCACGGGTCCCATAACTGTGTATCGATCTCCGACACTGGAAGTATTGTGGAGTGCACGTGTGTATTTCTGTGTGTGTAGTCGAATGTGCTATATAAATATATGTGCGTGCGCTTATGTATGTGTGTGTGTGTCTTTCTGCGTGCGTTTATCTATCGGCCCTCTTACGTCTGTCCATAATTTTTCGTTCTCTTCTGAAGTATTTAATTTAACCTAACATTAGGACAAAAGGTGAAATTTCTCTGCTAATGCTTTGTCCATCACGAATCTTGGGATCAAACTCAGATCACTTTTTGTGAAAGATATTTATATTATATTATATACAATATATGTATTTATTTAAGTAGGTTATTTACGACGCTGTATCAACATCTTAGATTATTTAGCGTCTGAATGAGATGAAGGTGATAATGCCGGTGAAATGAGTCCGGGTCCAGCACCGAAAGTTACCCAGCATTTGCTCAGATTGGGTTGAGGGAAAACCCCAGAGAAAATCTCAACCAGGTAACTTTTCCCGACCGAGATTCGAACCTGGGCCACCTGGTTTCGCGGCCAGACGCGCTAACCGTTACTCCACAGTTGTGGAATATATATATATATATATATATATATATATATATATATATATATATATACAGGGTGTTAAAAAGTATCCAATATTTTAGGAGGTGCTAGTCTGTATCAGAACGAGAAAATAATGTCTAATAAACATGGGTCCTACAACACATTCTTTCTGAGATCTGAACACTTGTTCATAGGAGGTGCTCAATGTTACGTCCATTCATGGCAATGCATTCCTCTGCCTCTCGGCGTAAGGAATCACGCACTCTTTGAAATTTGTTTTAATACATTAATAAGAAAGTCCTGATAACGATCCCGAGGTAATCTGTGTGGTAGCACTTATGGCCCTATTGTCTGTCACCAAGAACGCCTGCCCTTAAGGGAAGACTGCACTGAAAATTATGAAAATTTTTCCAATTTTTTTTTTTTTTAGCTATTTCACTTATTCAGAATTTATATTTTCATACCCCAAATGGATTCAGCTCAATTCTGATTACAAATACTCGTATGTTTACACGTTTTGAATTAAGGCTGGAAGGGGGCGTGGAATTTAAAGAGCTGTCAAAATTGTTTTTCATCGAAGAATTCTTTTTTAAAATTTCTGATTACAACTTTTTGTTGGCTCCCTGAAGTTACTAGATGAATGTAGCGGAGGAGAATATTAATTAACATAAATATTCATTTTATTTTCAAATATATTTTTCTGTGTTCATTTTTGTTGATTCAACACCAACTTTTTTATGCCAAATATTAATAAATCTGGATGAAATTTTTACTGCAAGTATTTATGAGGTAGCTGCATGTTCCTATGCATTTATTTTGAGAGAAATATTAATAAAATAAACTACCAGCATTAAGAAAAATATTAATAAAACAAACTAGCAGCATTTCTCACAAACTAAATGCATAGGAACATGCAGCTACCTAATACATACTTGCAGTAAAAATTTCATCCAGATTGATTAATATTTGGCATAAAAAAGTTGGTGTTGAATCAACAAAAATGAACACAGAAAAATAGATTTGAAAATAAAATGAATATTTATGTTAATTAATATTCTCCTCCGCTACATTCATCTAGTAACGTCAGGGAGCCAACAAAAAGTTACTAGATTTGTAATCAGAAATTTTAAAAAAGAATTCTTCGATTAAAAACAATTTTGACAGATCTTTAAATTCCACGTCCCCTTCCAGCCTTAATTTAAAAAGTGTAAACATACGAGTATTTGTAATCAGAATTGAGCTGAATCCATTTGGGGTATGAAAATATAAATTCTGAATAAGTGAAATAGCTAAAAAAAATTTGGAAAAATTTTCATGATTTTCAGTGGAGTCTTCCCTTAAGTTGATTGAGAATCGCTGCTGATGCCTTGTTTCTTCAACTGCATGGGGGTTTTCATCAGCCTACACATGCTGATTACGAAAATTCACAACACCATCTCTGCTGAACCCCGCTCATATCCGTAACCAGACTTTTGTTTTCAGTATTCCTTGCGACGTATCGTTATTCCATGCCAGGGGTGTCAACTACGGTATGATTGTCTGGTAGTCTGCTATTGTAAGTCAGAGAAATGCATTGGCATGAATGGACGTCACATTGAGCACCTCCTATGAACAAGTGTTCATATATATATATATATATAAAGTCCCTGAGAGTACGACAGAATCCTAATATGCTGCTGAGCAGTCGTAAATTTATCGTGCAGGTCTGTTACACTGCTAATGTTCCTACTTTCACAAGCTAATTTAAATATGAGATGACAGTAGAATGGTCGGATCTGTAGTCATGAATTCCAATGGAGCTTATGCATGCTCTGCAGGATTACACACGCATGTATCGACGTGCCCGTGGTTGAAGGATTCCTACCTGTAGCGCATTATCGACCACGACCAACTGGATCGTGCATTAACTAATTTGTGAGCCATTAATCACCGCGCAACGTGGGTTCATATGAAGGTCAGCAAATTATCACTTGCTGTGATCACACCAGTTTGACTACATTAGCAATGACTGTCTTTCTGAAGGCATGACCTAGCACTTTGTTTCGTAATTTAACAACAATTCGTCAACTACAAAGGTCATATTAAACCCATTGCCTTGAATAAGAAATTGCCTGATAATTGGAGGTAATAGAGGGATTGTTTTATATTTAAATATTACTTCAACTTCAGTTCCAATGTAAATCTGATTAATGCGACATCGTTTAGAAATTCTAGAGAATGTGAAAAACGCAGTGCTTTTCTAAACTGTATTTCTTTATCAAAACGTTTGCTTGACATTAATTAAACTACTCACAATATGATCATGAAGATCAAATCATGTTACACATATCTGGTGGTCAATATGAAACAAATGTGGTTTTTATTAGAGGTAACTCTTTCTTGTAAATCAGGGCCGGGTAACTGGTGTAAATAAAAGAAGTGAGGGATATACTTAAGGCTACATAGAGAAGCGGCTGAGAGCGCGGTGTTGACTCTGTCACGTGGTCAGAGATGGATTCATACTTTTGACTGCAGTACGATAGCACTTTGAGATTGAACACGACGAAATCCATTGTTCAAAACGTTGAAAAACTTATACACCTTGATTACACAACTTTTAACACTATATCTCTACAAAAGCATCTCAACACACAATTACAACCACACAAATACAAACTCAAATGCAACACCTGCAGAAACTTCTACATAGGACAGACAGCCAGATCATTTCAAACACGTTACAAAGAACACATCACAGCCATAACAAAACTATCCACACATGCAGAACACATCACAAATGCTAACCACACCTACAGAGACATAAACACAGACATGGAAATTCTACATATTCAACCAAAAGCCAGAAACTAAACACACTAGAACAATATGAAATATACAGACACACAAAAACACATCCAAATTAAATTTTCAAATACAACTCAATTTCAGAACACACACACTCTTTGACTACACATTACACTACACAAACACACCCCCACAGGAAACACAAACAAATGGCGCCAAGATGAGCAGCAACCAGTTCTGAAGATGGCCGATAACAGGCTGAAACATGTTAATGAGGTAATGTAAAATTTAACACGAGAAAGGACACATAATACGTTTTCCGAAGTTGAAAAACTTGTTGAAATGCTAAGACTCAAAATGTTTAAAATGAACCAAATGTTTCATATATTTTCTTAATATTACTTTGAAAATTATTCATTTATAATTAATGAGAGAGTAAATATTCTGTCCACTAGAAATTGCGAATTCCTTTAATGTTTTTATTGTAAATATTTAGGAACATAGATATTAACAAGTGTATAGATGTTGTAAATATTTAGGATGTATATTAAATTTGTTTCATGTTCTTAAGATAGATCAGACTTGTTAAAAGAAATCTATACGTTTTGTGTACTCAGTCGTTTAATGAATTTCTATCAGCATTAGTTACTATTCTGAGAATTATTATTTTAAGATTTTATTGATGGTATAATAATTATTAATATCCTGCTTAACTGTAAAGTGATATATTTTTACAAACAAGTTAGCTCATTATTGTAAATATTTACTGTATGTGATCATTGATCGCAAATTCTTAGAGATACAAAACAGATGAATGATTTTTCCCCCCTAAAGGGAAACGAAGATAAATTAAATTAATTTTAAAGTTGCCATCTTGTTCTGAAGAAAAGGGGAGAAAACACACACACACATTAAACAGCTTATGGTGGAAATATATTATTTGCGGTATGTAAAGAACCCTTGAGGTACGATAGATGTTTCTCGGCAAAATTAATATTCATTTGTCCCTCAAAGTTGAATTTTGACGCTACATAACCCAGTTGTTGAAAAGAACCGCTAAATAACACACGAAATGCCACAGAATTGATTATACAGGGTGTTTCAAAAATACAGGGCATAATTTCAGGTATGTATTTCCCACATGTAGACAATCAAAATAGTTCATTACAACATGTGTCCGGAAATGCTTTATTTCCGAGTTATGGCCTTCACAACATTGAAATTCACCGGAACGTTTTTCTTTCCGCAGGTCGTTACCGTCAAAGGAGACATTAAGAGGGCACTCTGACAGTTCATTCCGAGGCGAAGGTTACATTCAGTGTTGTGTAGGCGTTAGACTGTGCGACATGTATCGAAATCAAGAGCTGGCAGAGATACACTCCATGTACGGTAAGGCGGACGGCAATGCTGCGCTGGCTTGTCGTTTGTACCAGGAGAGGTACCCACAGCGACAATGTCCAGATCGGAAGACATTTGTACGTCTCCATTACTGTCTGTGCGAGTATGAAAAATTTAACTCTCCTGGTTTGGGAAGGGGACGACCAAGATCTACAACTCCAGAAGTACAGGAGGAGATTCTGGAGGCTGTGAACATGACTCCTTCTATCAGCACACGAAGGGTAGCGTTGCAAGTCAATGTTCCTCATACGACTGTCTGGAGACTGTTGAAAGAGTATCAATTGTATCCTTATTATTTGCAACGTGGACAGTACAGGCCCTGTCACCAGCAGATTACCCTGCACGAGTTAGGTTCTTTCAGTGGTTCTTGCAACAGTGTGGTGTAAATCCGAACTTTCCTGCCTTAGTATTATTTACAGATGAAGCACAGTTCACACGAGATGGCATAACAAATTTCCACAATCAGCATGTATGGGCGTATGAAAACTGTTCCATCTCATCACCAGGTGCGGTTCTCCCTCAACATGTGGGCCGGTATCATTGGTGATCGATTAGTTGGACCCCATGCACTTGTAAACAGACTTACGGGGCAGGCGTACACAAACTTCATGGAAAACACCATACCTCATGTTTTAGAAGACACTCCACTGATCAATCGTCAACACATTCACTTCTTGCATGATGGCGCTCCTGCACACTTCAGTCGTACGACTCACCGGTACTTGGATCGAAGGTTTCCTGATCGATGGATAGGTAGAGGTGGCCCAATTGCTTGGCCTCCACGCTCACCTGATCTGAACCCTCTCGATTTCTACTTGTGGGGCCATTTAAAATCATTGGTTTATTCGTCTCCGGTGCCTGATTTGGAATCCCTTCGGAATCGAATTGTGGCATGTTCTGAAGACATACGCAATACTCCTGGAGTTTGGGATCGTGTTCGCAGGTCAATGAGATATCGATGTGAGATCTGTATTCAAGCAGGAGATGGACATTTTGAACATCTTCTGTAATGACAACGACCTGCGGAAAGAACAACGTTCCGGTGAATTTCAATGTTGTGAAGGCCATAACTCGGAAATGAAGCATTTCCGGACACATGTTGTAATGAACTATTTTGATTGTCTACATGTGGTAAATACATACCTGAAATTTTGCCCCGTATTTTTGAAACATCCTGTATATTGGCTATATCATTGACCATCAGTGATTTTGCTAAATGTGCAGTTTATGCCGTTTCTTATGTAATTTCATCTGTGTTTCCAAAAATTAAATCAGCATTTTTCTATCACCCGTCATATTTTTGTAATTTTAGAACAATTTATTTATTTTTATTGCTATATACTGTCCTTAACATGCTAACGAAAAGAAAATATAATTCAAATATTTCGTTTTATTGCTTTAACAATTGACCTATAACTTTAGAATTTCAGATAATAAATCTTTGCCTGTCAAGTTAGAGTTTATAAAAATTAATTTTATTCCTTATTATACTTTGAGAGTTAGTATTAATTCTCAGTTGAGTTGGAACTTATATTCTTGAAACAAGTTTTGCAACCTGTGTTTTCTTAGTCCTTAATTTTAAGTGTGCTAAAAGTATCTTATTTAAGTGAAACATACCTCGAAATACTGTGTAAATCACATTTTGTTAGGTTTGTGATTAGTTAACTTTGATTTTGCTACATTAGTTAAAAGAGCTTACGAGTGCTCTTTTGATTGCAAAATAGATGAGAACATGAACTGGGCCCCTGAAATCTGTTGTGTTCCATGTGACTCTATTAACTGGTTGGCCAAAAGGATGCCGTCATATGGGTTTTCCAGTTCCAATGATATGCCGGGAACTTAAGGATCATTCAATAGAACGTTAATTTCTAGTAACCACAGATCACAAGATTACAGAGAACTTGTCAGCGAATTGATTCAGAACTATAACGTGATGGGGTGTCATATCTTTCAAAATGACTTCTTGGATTCTCACCTATTTTTTTTTTTCTTTCCTCAAAACCTTCGGGTAGTGAGAGACGAACATGGGGAGCGTTTTCACTAGGATTTTTCTTAATGGAAAGGCCCTACCTGGAAAAATGGAGCCCAAATATTCTGTCAGACTACTGCTGGACACTCAAAAGAGATGTTTCTCAAGCGAAGTATAGCCTAAAATCTATTTCACACACATTTTAGGTAAATAAATGTGATTTTAGGTAAAATGTTATAAGTTATCAATACTAGAAGAGTCTGAAGTACATTTCATATAATTACTCAAAAACCTTGAGTGATAGAAAAATTTTTAAAACAGATCTGAAATCAGCACGAAAAACGCTATAAGAATAACCCATTCGTTATATTTTAACAAAAAATACGTTTTATTTTGTTGACCAGTGATTTAATGTTTTGTATTTTGTTGCACAGTGATGAATATTAATGGATGTCACAAGGTGAAAGTCTGATGGTAGTTATGTAAAAAATAAATCATATATCCTGTGCTATATATATTGTAAAACCTAACATGGAAGTGTGACCAAACTATGTGGACAAATGTAAGAACCTTATGTAACGGGGTCTTTAGATAGATTCTAATTAAAAAAACGCACACACATATAAACAAAACTGTCTCATAAAATGTTATTTCGCTCACATGTCGTACTGTTTGTTACGAGATGAAGAGCGGGAGGTGAGGCGGCACAGGGAAGAGTGTTAGTGATATGAATTCTTACATTATGTGACACAGTAGCGATACTATTCATTACAAAATTATGCAGACTTCATCAGTTTCTAGTCATTGCTCGTGTGCTTGAGAAGTCAGAAGTTAAGCCTATTAATTACAGTTCGTACTAGATTAAGCAAATATTAATAGATACTTTATTAAAATAATTCGTATATTTTAATTTCCATAAGCATATTGTTACTAATTTTCGACATGAGTAAAAGTAGATGTAGTAGTAGCAGTAGCATTGAGTGACTAGAAACGGGTTAGAGGCGACCATTCAGCACGTAGGCTGGACAGTGGCCTATTGTTCACGCTGAATTATTGAATGAATGAGAATGAAGTGTACCAGACCACCGACCGCATGAGGCCCCTCACCCGCTCACCCAATGGGTTCCTTCCCCCCTCGCCTTAAGTTCATATCCCCCAAGGTGACCAAGCAGCATAGGAGCCATTCCGACAGCCCTTCTAAGGTGTCGAAGCGCCCTCAGAAGTGCTCTTAAGGAATTAATCCTGCCTGCATGAGTAATAATCTGGCCACTGGGATCTTATCTGAGCGATGTTTATCATAATCAAAACCCATAGTCAAAAAGGTCACATTCCTTCCGCTCGTCTTGTCCCGAGTAACCGACTATAAATTTCGCATTTTGTATTCAATTTTTCATTTTATCGCGGATTAAAAAACTACACTAATATACAGTACTTAACATGATTTGAAACATAAAATAATTTATTTTGATTGAATTTGAGCACATTTCTCATTTATCGTGATTGCGAAAATCTACTACTGACTCTAACCATCATCATCACCATCCTAGTATAATGTAGACCTAAAGTATCTCGCTTGTTGTACTATGGTAATGAACTGCAGTTTCAGCTAAGGTTACCATGTCAGAATTTATGCGGACATGTCCGCTTTTTGATAATAAAAATAGCCGTCTGCATACATTTTTGGAATCCTCTAATTTGTCCGCATTTTTCATACTGAAGTCTTATTTATTCATTTTTGTTTCGTTTGGTCTCATGTTACTATGAGTTGTCAGAAGCGTATTGCCGTGTATGTGATTGTTAAATATGTAAATGCTGATCATCCAGATATATCCTTCATTTTGTTAATTGTAAATAGCAGTGAACTTGTCAAGTAAGTTATTAAATTCCATGGATTAAATTCACCATCGATTCTATTAAAGGACTTGTTTTAGTGAAATTTAATCTCCGATATTTTATATGAAAACGTATGTTTGACTATCTGTATAGTAACAAGGGATTGTTAAAGAAAATTAGATCTAGTGCAGGGTTGCCATACGTCCCAGTTTTCCAGTATTGTCATCACTTTTGTGTCTACTGTCCCGGTGTCCCGACAAATTCGTTCGGGACGGTCAAATATCCCGATTTTGAATTGGTTTACAGCTTCTTTGTATTTTAAGGTTACTACAATATATCTATTGTGTGATTTAGCCTAATTTGTTGAAAACTTTAGTGATGTAGAAGTGATATATAGGGATACAGAAGAGACATTGACTCATCTAAAAAGAAAAGTGCAGCTTTCAGAATCTCAAGTGTTTGATCAGTTTGTTTGCTTGAAAAACTTTGAGTACAAACTTGGGTGTTCATGAATGGGAAAGTGAAAAAATTCAAGATAAGTGGCTTAAATTTTTTGAGACTGTAAACCATACGGGACAGTATTCAGAATTAATGAAAATCTGTCGGTATATTTTTGTTGTGCTTGCTCACAATGCAAATCGTTCACGCAATTTTTTTCTGATGGCAGCACAATGAACTGATGAAAGAAATCGGTTAAGCATACACACTATAGAAAGCAAATTGCAGTGCCACTACAATTTGAATATGACATGTTATGAATTTTACATGTATGTACAAAGATATCCATCCATTATGCAGGCTGTAAGCAAATCTGAGAAATATGAATGGTATGATTATGAAAAAAAAAAGAAGCAAGCAATATTATGTTAATTTCTTTGCAAAATTATTTCAGTTCCAATAAAAATCAAATTTTGCACAATGAGCGGGTGTTTTAATTATGTCCCGATTTTAGTTCCGAAGTTTATGGCAACCCTGATCTAGTGATAAACATTCAGGAAATGCAATAGTGATATAAATGACGTAGTTGGTACAAGGAGTTCGTTGGTGAGAGGAATGTGTCAGTATTTTGCGATTTCCGAATATGGTAACCCTAGTTTCAGCGATTTTATTTTTCAAAGAGAACTGTTGCATCAATATCAAAATTAATATATTCGCAATTGAAAAACATTACCATGCACTGTAAAAATAGACACGTTTTCTGATAATACGTCATCAGTAACAATAATTATTTGCGCGGACAATCTTCATTGCTGTTTACTTTTGATGCTCTTCTCGTAGGTACACCACCAAATCGTGCAACAATAGTTGCACCTACCGGAAGTGACGGCAACATATCCGGTGTTGTTGAGGAGCCCGACCAGCCGGCCTGCCGGGTACCGTTACAGCTCCCACGTATCCTGTTCAAGTGTGCGCGCGCTTTATATAGACAATCAAGGACACTGCGCCGCGCCTGCCGGTTGTCACCGGCTTGAATGTCAACCAACAAGTCTGTAATAATCTCCGTTTTCTAGAGCTGCTCCGTTCATTCACATGAGGAGATCTGAATTCGTGTAATCCCGTTTTCCTTGATTATGTTCTTAGTGGATGCCAAGTTACTGGATAATTGTGCATATTTTAAATTTATATTTTTCCTTGCTTGAAAACATCCATTCATCCGAATTAATCAAGAATGTTATTCATGTCGATAAGATAATCACAAACCTTTAATTAAAAATTATTTATAACTAAATAGAACTGTATTTCACATTTTTGCCGCCCTGGACCATGCTGCTCTCTCAACATAAATAGGCCTAAACGTTCTATGAAATTTAAATCGAAACGAACACATACAATTGAATAATCAGTGCTCAAATGAAAGTAGTAAAAATAGGAAATGATACACAGCAAATAAAATTGAATATAACTTTAAGTGTGAATAATGATGTAGTACAGCACCTCCAGCGATAACCATCCTGAAATCTGAAATTTTCCAAATTTTGTTTGACCCCTTGCGAAATAGCCTCTCGTAGCTTCATTTATTGCCCACAATACTGGATCTGATCCTCTGATTGAGATTCTGGCTGATATGTACTGTGCATCATCTATATTATCAGGCGATATGTGTCAGAAGAAGAACAATTCTTTGTATACATCTGAAGTCTGACTAGTGTAATATGTAGCTAGTCGGGGATGTATGCAATGGAGGAGGAAAGGAACTGGGCAACCTACCCCATTATCTCCTGGCCTAGTTGCCTCATAAGTTCTTAGTATTATTTGTGAAGTTCAGACCTATTTTCGGACAGTTGACTAAACAACAATGCTGGATCATTACCAGACCTCGGTCCAGAGTATCGAAACGCATGAATTACGAACACACGTACGACTGTGTTATGTAGATCGAGTGGAATGGGAGATGGGAGTTAATTCTTGCATTATAATCTAATACAGTGCACGTCTAGTACAGAAAATAATTTCCTAACATTACATGTTTCAATTTACATTATACCGTACTATGCATATTTTAACAATCTAAAATAATAATTTGACTTTCTTTGTCTCATTTTGATTTTGAAGGCCTGTCCTCACAGTGTAATTTAATATTTTCCATGTACCTTCTGCTACTGCAGTGTTTTTCAAAGAATCTAGTTCTATTTGTCCAGGTGTCCTTATATCTTTATTTGCACAATTTGCAAAATGCAGTGTTTTTTTCTTCAATAAGAAAATATTCCTTTCCGAACTTCTCTATAAGTTCGTTCTGAAGGGAACGCTTGGTGCTCTTAATTTTCGACATGTTCCTCACTACAATGAATTATAAAACAGCGAAACCAACACTACACAAATATGGAAACATAAATAATTGAAATAAGATTACTTGTTCACTCACAGAATCCCAAGTACGTATGATGATCGCAGGGTCCAACGCCAAGCAGAAATAAGAAAGACGGTAATGCACTTTGTTACGAAATCAACTGTACTCTCGCAGTGCCACCCCATCCCACGGGTCATGACGTCATTTATACTTTGTGAATTCGTAACTTCAGTCTGGTGATTCGGTGACCCTAGACCGAGGCATGAATTCATTACTAATTTTACATATTTCATTTCCACACTGTCATTACTTTCATTACGTGGACACTGATCAACATTGCCATTAATTTCACTTTCTCTATCGCAATTAGTTGTTCGTAATATGTCATATCATACAACACTGAAGATGCACCCGCATTAGTGATGGAAATTTAGTTCAAATTACAGATTCGTTCGCGGCGAACTAGTTCGATAGTGAGTTTAGTTCATTTAGTTCGTCTGAGAAAAACTGACGCATGTAATCAATTAGTTCGTCTGAGAAAAGCTGATGCAATTAATCATTTAGTTCGATTAGTTCATATAGTTCGCTTGAGATGGAAAGGAAAACTGACGCAAAGATATAATCAGAAAATCAGTATTATTTTAACTTTTAGGAATATACAGGTTGATTCACGAGGAAAGGTAAAAAATTTAGGATACGATATCTTAGGCCATTTTGAGTGAAAAGATTCATATGAACATAGGTCCGTTTTCGAACGATGACGGAGCTAGAAGCATTTTTTTGGTAAAACGTCTCGCCCCAATGTGAATCCGACGTTACCATATGCTGCTGACTTGAGACGAGGCGTGAGACACGTTCAAGGTCGTAATGAATGACGTAACATTGGAATCTGCATTGTGAACGATGTAGATAAGAGGAAGAAACCGGGTGGTGGGGCATTACAAATGTCCAATCGTCTGCCCTTGTCTGATGTAATGACATAGAACCCGCAGATAACACAAATAGCCTACACTATCATCAATTCATAGCAGTCCAGTCAGCTACCTACAGTACAGTAGTTATACAGGTACAGTTATCGGAAGTGTTAGGTTGTGTTTTTCAAGATGCCTTATAAATTTTCGACTATAGAATACGCCGATATTGTGAATGTTTACGGTTTGTGTGATGGAAGTTCCTTGCGTGCTGTCGCTGAATATGAACGACGCTTTCCGAACAGAAGGGTACCATATCGAAGAGTACTTACTGTCTATAGAGTTGGTGAAAGACTTGGTATAGCAAAGGAAGGGGGAAACGAGAGAGGCGCTAATCGACCGTATTTTGGATGCGGTATAGAGAACAGTTACGTGCAACTCTCCCGCGCGATGAGCGCGATTCATGCCCGAGCACAACAGTGCATTGAAGCAGAAGGAGGTACCTTTGAAAATGTATGAAAACATCCACCCCGACGTCTAGAATATTAGATATGTATGCATACATGAGTATAAACTTTAAATTTGTCCGTTATCTGTCTCTAAATGCGAGTTAGTAAAATGGAATCTTAGAAGTTTTTGTGAAATCAGAGAGCCATATCTCCGTAACCGTTCCAAATCGGACCTATATTCATATGAACTTTTTGACTCAGAATGACTTCAGAATTCACATCCTAAATTTTTTACCTTTCCTTGTGAATCACTCTGTATATAATTATTTGGTAATTGTTTCCTCTTAAAGAATAACTGATTTTATGGAAATACGATTATACATTACTTACTGTAGACCAGTGTTTATTTATCATATTTCTTTTTTGAGAGATTAACAGCAATAAAGTATCAAAATATTTCAGCGTTGCAAACGTTGATTATATGATTAAAACTACGATAAAGTGAAAGCTTGAAAGTAAAGAAATATTACTGAACTGTAAATAATATAAAAGCAGAAAATAAAATAATCTCTCTTTAGACATAACATTTGGAAGACCGCACAAAAAATAAACTATAATTGAACAAAATTGTATTGCCAATAGAGTAACAGATGGAGTCTCTCATTAAAACATCTTAAAAATATGCTCCTTTATCACATTTATAATGCGGAGGGAGCAGGGGCGCTGTTAGCAATAGGGGCACAAAGAGGGCGTGTCCCCAATAGTTGGTCTAATTTTTATTATAATTATTACTATTATTATTAATTTTTATTAATAATCTGTTTACATGTGTTTAATAACATGATATATTATGCAATCAGCAGTACAGATTTAAATAAATAGCGCCCTTAAACTTTATGTAGTCTTTAAGATTTCAATTTTCTTTAGTTTCTAATTTCCTCCTCCCCCCTCCCAAAATAATGTAGCTAACGACGCCGATGGAGCGAGAATGCTCTATATGACAGATATTACATTCGAAAATTAGATCGAATGAAATTTAGGACATGAAAATTGACTGTTGTGTTCAACATGAAGTTTCGAGTTGCGAATTCGGGACCCCAGTGCAGTGGTAGAGTTCGAACATTCTAATTATTCATACACAGTATCGATCTAAAGAAACCGGAAACTATTACAGTTACCTTACTTTTAAAGAGGATTTCAAGTAACATTTAAGGGAAGATGTACGTGACTGGTCACTGAAGTAGCGATTCTAAGTGTAGAAATTAAGAATGTGTTGGAATGCGTAGATCCTGAATCCTACTATTTACGTCAATGAACTAAAGACAAGTAGATAATGTATTTGCGAATGTAATATGGAGATCATTATGGTTAAAGTGAAATTGTGATTTTGTAATGCATTTACAAGAAAAGATAAGGGATACGATATTGTAATAAAATTTTATAAAGGACCAGTACCGCTTAATGCTTGTCAGACTTGCCCTGAAATCCTTTCTTAATATTGGCTACGAACGATACAAACACAATGTAACCAGACTGGACCACTCATGTTCATCTGCTCTTAACCTCAAATAGAATCGACTGATTAATGAACTATAATACAGTATTAGTGTCCGTATTTTATAAGTTGTACAGAATGTTTATGAAACACCGAATTTAGTATCTTTATGGGTCTAAAGAAGTAACATTATTAGCGTGTTGAGAAACATAGCCCAACACTCCTCTCGTTATGGGAACGGCTTCCCACAATACATTGCTTCTTCTCTATCTAGTTCGCGGACAACTTCCACAGATACATTTCATCTAGTTCGCGAACTACTTCCACAAGAATTTCGAACTAGTTCACTTGAACGATTAGTTCAATTCGAGCTAATCGTTCGCGAATTACCCATCACTAACTCGCATCGGTTTCTGAAAAAGCGCCTTCTGTCCCATTTTTTTTTCAACTTGTAAAAATGCTTTATTTTGGGTTTCACATCAATTACTTTTTGTTCTGTTTCTAATTAAGTTTTGACTTGTTAGATATAATCTAGTGATCACAGACGCATAATTTTAAACACATGATAACTTGTGTACTAAATCAGTAGTTCCCAAACTTTCTGAAGGCGCGACCCACTTTTGGGCGAGACTTCTATTTGCAACCCCCACTACCTACCAACTTGACCCTATTCGAAAAATACATCCCTGTAAAATTTCAAACAACATAATTTTTACCCAAAACACTGGATACCACCGAAAGTACAATTTTAAACAATGGCTTTTTGAGTGTTTTCTGGAAGATGCTAAAAAAATTCACAACAATCACAGATGGATACTGAATTCTCTTTTACTTGGTTGCGTTCATCTGGCTGAAAAAAGAGGGAAACATTCATTGGAATATGATCCTCCTAATGGAATGTTGAAACTATATCCTTTTTTCGCATACCATAGACAAGTTTTGTATGAAAAGAATAACTTGACTTTGCAAAAGAAGCTCTTAAATATTTGGTAACATTTGCAACCTCGTAACCATGCAAGATAAGTTTATCGTCTACAATTTCCATCAAAGCAAAAGCGAGAAATCTCTTTGAACTTGAAAATGATATCACTTTGAGTGTATCGAATACTTAGTCCAGATTTGAGAAGCTACTTTCTGAAAATCAGACACATCTATCACATTAATTATTTACTTTCATTTACTAATTTTTTTAATTTAATTTTAAACGTTATTTGTTTCTAACACAAAATGTATGTTCATAAGGCGTTTTTTTCTTTTATTTTTCAAATAATCTCGCGACCCCATTCAACTCTTTACATGACCCCCCACTTTGGGGACCACTGTACTAGTTCATTGTAACTGCCAAGATTAATAATTAGAAATCTGTCACAAAATGAAATCAGTGTTGGAAGCTGTTGGAAGTTTGAAGTAAATCAACAATAGAAGGATTTTGAAATTACTATAAAGAATACGATATCAAGAATGGCAGAAGAAAAATATTTAACACATATTATCAATTCTAACCAAACGGACTCTTTAAATTTCGGTTTTTTAATCAGTAAGTTGCCAATATTTTCATACAACAGGTGTTACTTTTCTTTCAAAGAATATGAGCTGTTATGTAACAATTAAGATGCTTACAAGCTTTAATTATTCTTATGCGAGAATAGATCTGGACTGGTATAATTAGACAACCGCCCTTTCTGTTACGTATTAGTTAATACTTACAGTCGCGTCGCTGTTATTTCTGGCGTGATTCCTTCTTTTTGCTTACGCCTTAGGAACGAAGGCTCTATAAAGTCTAGGTACTGTATCGTTCGCCATTTTTGCTCTTTCGTTGCCGAGCTAGCAGACGAGGAATCTATTTGCCGCACCGTTAAACATTATTATTATCATTGTCTTTCACTGCCAACCCAGCATTCTCCAGTCTTTCCTATATTCTGCCTTTCTCTTTATCTCATATGATCCATATATCTTAATGTCGTCTATCATTATTTTGATATCTTCTTCTGTCCCGAACTCTTCTCCCGTTCACTATTCCTTCTAGTGCATCCTTTAGTAGGCAGTTTCTTCTCAACCAGTGACCCAGCCAATTCCTTTTCGTCTTTCTAATCAGATTCAGCATCATTCTTTCTTCATCCACTCTTTCGTTTCTTACTCTGTCTGTCCATTTCATACTCTCCATTCTTCTCCATATCCACATTTCAAATGCTTATATTCGCTTCTCTTCACTTCGTCGTAATGTCCATGTTTCTGCTCCATACAATGCTACACTTCATACAAAGCACTTCACTAGTCTCTTCCTTACCTCTTTTTCCAGAGGTCCGCAGAAGATGCTCCTTTTTCTATTAAATTTTCCTTTGCCATTGCTATTCTCCTTTTGAATTCTTGGCAGCAGCTCATGTTACTGCTTATAGTGCAACCCAAGTATTTGAAGCTGTCCACTTGCTCTACTGCCTCATTTAGAATGCGCAAGTTTAGCTTTTTGTTTTTCTTTCTATCACCATGGTCATCGTCTTGTTGGTATTTAGCTTCATCCCATACTGCTCACAACTGTCATTTAGCTCCAGTAGCATATCTCTTAGTATTCTTAGTATCATCTCCTCTTCTGCTAACAACGCCATATCATCAGCAAATCTTATACACTTTATTCTTCTTCCTCCTACTATCACTCCGCCCATGTTCTGAAAACAGTTCTTCACTAAATCATCCAAGTAGATGTTAAACTGGGTAGGTGATAAAGAACATCCTTGTATTACTCCTCTCCTTATTTCACTTCCTTCTGACATTTCTTCTCCTATTCTGACTTTGACTCGTTGTTTCATATAAGAGTTACTGAACAGCCTCCTCTCTTTCTAATCTACGCCAATTTTGTTTAGGATCCCCATCAATTTATTCCAATCCACTCTGTCAAACGCCTTTTCTAAATACACAAATACTATATAGGCCTACACTTCTTTATTCTTTTCTAGGTATCTTTCGCCGATTGTTCGTTATAGTTCAATTGCATCTCTCGTACCTTTTCCCTTCCTGAAGCCAAACTGCTTTCCTTCCAACTGTTCTTCCATCTTAGAATATGAACGTCGATTCAATCTTTGCAGAAGAATCTTGGCCGAGTGCGATATCAGGCTGATAGTCCTGAACTCGTTACATTTCTTAGCATTATTTTTCTTCTGTATTGAAAGCAACACTGTCTTCGTGAAATCTTCAGGCCTTGCTCTATATTTCTTTGCATAATGATAATATTTCCTTCTTGTCTTCACCCAAGATGATTATAAATTATTTCCTAAATATCTCGAAACATTAGATTTAAAGTTACGTAGTTAAAATACTGAGCCCGCGATACATTTTCCGTAATATCCTCATCTCTTAGCTTCCATTTTTATTGTTTTGTCTTGGTGGTGCCCAATCTCTTCTCTAAGTTATTGTAAGTTTGGTGTGATTATATTGTCACAGTTCTAACTTCTACGGAATATAAGTTAGAATAGGCCTGGGCGTTATTAACTAGATTGAGTTAATGCAGACTACCCCTTAACTCCTTATTCCACCTTCCTCGATAAAGGCAGTGTTATGTTCCGGACCGATACGAGTACACAGATAGGCAAACATTGCTGAGAATGGATTGTAAAAGATAGGTATCATAGCTTCCGGCTTTCGCTGGTCGCCTAAAGTCCACCACTGATGCACACTGTCTGACTGTGTTTTTTTCTCAAACGGAATAAACGAGAAGGACATGAGCGTGGGTATCTACTTTCCTTTTCCTTTCCCCTTTATGCCCAGAGCTGAGTTAGAAGAATAGTTGTTACATCTGTGAGCTTCATAGCGTGCATCTGATCCGAGAATAATTATACATTTTATTGAAGAAGCGAACGTAAAATCAAGTTTACGTGTAGAAAAAAATTTATTGCCATGTGATGTAATTTTGAATTTTCTGCAAATTTTTATTTACGGATGTAGATATAGTTCGTTAGAACTATAGTACCTTTGTATGCCTTGTGTTGAATAAGATGTACACTACGTGTTTTGAGTCCAGCAGATTACAATTTTGCTTGTGAAAGTAACCAAGAATCAAATCATACCCTCTGCTTTGGGAGGAGTCGGTCTTCCTTTCTAATTAAAAGTGGAAATATTTATTTTTTGCTCATGTCACTCTGCAGGTATGTGTGTACTTTTTCTTTAAGAGTTTACAAAAAGAAAAATTGAAGAGTGAGTGATATCCCCTGACCCTTTGCATAATAAACTTATCTCATATTTGTCCATGAAAATGGCTTCGACGTGTAATACATATAATTAGTTCTGAAAGGTCTGATATTAACTCGAAATAACTTACACAACAGGAAATTGCTCAATTGAGTCATGAAATATTTGACTTACTCACGCAATGTCAGCATCTGTGAAAGGTATAAGATGTATGTATAGTTAAACTCGTTGTTTTAATAATTTGCCTTTGTAAAGTTGAAGTTAGATAGAAAAAACAACTTTTAATTTCCGCAATGAAAAAATATTTTTCGACATTGGGAATTGATATTTCTGTAAAGAAAATAAACTAAAAACATCTTGTAAATGATTATTTATTGTCATGGGCATTAAGTATAATGCATATGGACCTTCTAAAGACAAAATACACAAATTAAAACCAAATATCAATATTTGAATCTAAAAATTCAGTTAATAATATGGATTATTAATTAACAATCGGAACAATACGGTTTTAAACCTTATGAAATGGACAGTAAAAGCCTTTCGTGATAATTTATTAAACGTCATAATAGCCATAACATTAAAACTACGTTTCGCTTTAGTTAGTCTGATAGTAGGCATGTTAAGACAATAATAAATTATACCTTGTTGTAGGCCTATAGTCACGAATATTATAATGTAATATAGGCCTAAGATTTACTTAAGGGGTTAGGTACAGCTTACAGCAGTAAATGTTTTGGAAATATTCAAAACACTGTCCTTCTGTTATATGAAAAAAAAAATATTTTTACGATTAAAAACAAAATTATTTATGTATATATTTTTTCAAAATTCAAAATGTGCAGTCCACTGTGCAGTAATGAAGCGTTTCCCTCATAACCCATAAATTTGTTAACTTTTTCATGTTCTCTTTCTTTTATTTTATTGCTGAAACCCATGTTTATAATATCATGCTCTTTAAACTTCATTACTTAATAAATAATATTCTTTTTATTTTGTGTTACAACAAAATACTGATATTTGACCATTTTGTAAAATGAATTAATTTTTATCACACAATCTATCAAAGATAGAGAAGTGATCTTGCATAATATTGTAGGTATAACATGCATAAATACACACAAGAAATTTCATCAGAGAATGTTGAATAGTTTTTGAGCTATTTGGAAAACGCTTCATCACTGCACAGTGAACTGAATTTTGAAAAAAAAAAAATGTAAATAATTTTTTAAATCGTAAAAATATTTTTTTCATATAGCAGAAGGACAGTGTTTTAATCATACTTGTTTTCATTATTGTACAAGAAAAAGTAATGGAGAAAAAAAATGTTGAATATTTCGAAAATTTTACTGCTGTAAGCTGTAGGCCTACCTAACCCCTTAAGGTGATCGCAGTTTTTATTAGACACTGGTGTATACATGTAGGCCTAAATTAATTACAGTTAAAATATTTTCAGAAATAAATTAAGGTTTACAATGGTCATCATAAGATGAGCCAGTTAAGATTCGAAAAACCTGTTTCTGTAATATAATAACGTTGCAAACATTATAACTACTATCCCAGATACGAATGCCATACATTGAAATATTGAAGATCTGGTAAATTTGTTATAAAAATAACTTTCCTGTGTTAATTGAATCCATAATATTAATTTACCTTAGTTAATGTCTAGTTTGGACTTGATGTAGGCCATATTCAGATTTTTAGTCACTGTACTATTAAAAAGCATAATACGCATTTTTAAGATATTCTTAGAAATAATCTGTTTCAAATGTCTTAATAATAAATACATCACTGACAACAATCCAGTGCAAATTGAGTTGGTATGAGCATCCCAGTTTAATATAAAATCTAATGAAATGCGCATTTTGTTTAACAGTGGAACTGGGATAACGTTACTAAAATGCATTTTAAGTTACGTTTTAATAGAAAACGGATCATCTTCGGACTTCTGGAAACTAAGGAAGAAACTAGTGAAGTTCTTTGTGTGGAGTGTGTCATTGTGTGGGGCAGAAACATGGCCATTACGATGAAGTGAAGAGAAATGACTAGAAGTATTTGAAATGTGGATATATAGAAGAATGGAGCGTGTGAAATGGACAGACAGAATAAGAAATGAAAATGTGCTAGAAACAGTGGGTGAAGAAAGAATAATGCTGAAACTGATCAGAAAGAGAAAAAGGAATTGGCTGGGCAACTGGCAAAGAAGAAACTGCCTGCTGAAGGATACACTTTGAGGAATGGTGAACGGGAGAAAAGTTCGGGGCAGAAGAAAATATTAGGCTAGATAAAAGACAACATTACGATAGTTGGATCATTTTTATTGGGTTATTTTACGACGCTGTATCAACATCTCAGGTTATTTAGCGTCTGAATGATATGAAGGTGATAATGCCGGTGAAACGAGTCCGGGGTCCAGCACCGATAGTTACCCAGCATTTGCTCATATTGGGTTGAGGGAAAACCTCGGAAAAAACCTCAACCAGGTAACTTGCCCCGACCGGGATTCGAACCCGGGCCACCTGGTTTCGCGGCCAGACGCGCTGACCGTTACTCCACAGGTGTGGACTAGTTGGATCATATGTGGAGACTAAGAGAAAGGCGGAAAATGGGAAATATTGGAGAATTCTGGATTATCAGTGAAAGACCTGCCCCTGAACAGAACATTTGAATGAGTGAGTGAGTGAGTGAGTGAGTGAGTGAGTGAGTGAGTGAGTGAGTGAGTGAGTGAGTGAGTGAGTGAGTGAGTGAGTGAGTGAATGATTGAATACGTTATCAATACGCATAATTTATCAGCCTGTACCATTACTTTATTTACTAAGTTGAAATTGAAATGGTAGAGACTGGATTAATCTTGCTCAGGATAGGAACCGATGGTGGGCTTATGTGAGGGCGGCAATGAACCTACGGATTCTCTAAAAGCAGTAAGTAAGTAGGTATGTTGAATTTGCTGTGTCTGTTTAGTGCTGCTGAAAGATAGCTAACATTATTTCGATGAGATTGTACCAAATTATGGCGTCGTCTATGGTAGTCTGTATTGGTTACCGTGCTAATCGTTTGTGAGTTCACACCCAGTAGAGGCCAATGGATTTTATATTGCGATAAAATGCTATGCATTGCTTCCTCTGGGAAGGAAGTAAACCCAGGTGGTCCGTGGCGTTGATTTACGGTACGTAGAATAACCATGTCCGTACTTGACAGATAGCCGGTCAACATTTGTCAGACATTTCTCGTTCACGTTGAATTTAGACGCTTCAGTAGAGAACGTCTTCAAATAAACACTAATTACTAGAATAGAGCGTTTCCAGGAGTTCACTTCATTCAAGTACAATTACAGTTTTACAATAATTGCAAGTAAATCTAATGCACTGTTTAAAATCATAGGAGTTTTGTAAAGAATTTGTACATTTGTCAAATTATTGTTACAGTTTTACAAATCCTCCATTTTTTATTTCACAGCTGTTGTCATTTGTTTATTTTTATGTTGTTACCGGTATATAATAATAAATTATTGAAATGCTGCAATCATGTATCATAATTGAAGGGTTCAGAGCCATAGTGGGCCAAGCGCCATATATTAAAAACGTAGAAAACAAGGGTTAAAATTAAATTAATACCATAATTTAATGAAACATGTAACAAGTAATATAAAGTATGCACATTAAAACTGAATGATATGTCACTCTTCATTAAACTATGGTAATCACTTAACTTTAACCCTTGCTTTCTCTGCTTTTATAAATGGCACTTGGCCCACTATGATTCTGAACCCTTCAATTATTATCTTATATCAGAAGCGCAGTTTGCGATAAAGGCTAGAAAGAAAAGAAAATAGAGATATTGAAAGATATAAGAATTTTTAAGGGTGTTCTATTTGGTGCTTCCTCAGGAAGAAATAGACCAAAGAAGAAAAAATAAAAACATGGACAGTAATACAGTAAAAGTCACAAGATCTGAGCGTTGTTCCTGCTAACTTAAGCTCTGTCCAGTGATACTGATCACTTCTTCCAGCTTTAGATATCCTGTTGACTTCCTAAATCTTTCATTACTTGAAATTTGCTCTGAAAATCGTAATTTATTTTTATTTTGAAGGTTCATCGTCTTTGAACTTGATGACGTTGAGCATAATCCTCGTTAGTAAAGGTATTCTACAGGGACATCATTTTATATTTACTTCAATTTTTATTGTACCTGAGTTTTTGAATGTACAGTACTTCACTCCCACTCCTTCTACTAGTGAACTTCCACCCAAGGCCGCATACGCAATCAAAGTCGCCTTACGGTCACAGTATACAGTACTGATGAGTGAGTATAGTACGTTCCAGAAATATGGTCGTATTTTCCAGTGAATAAAGTGCATTCATTATTGAATCGTATTTTTGCACAGGTACTGCATCCGTTTGGTTACGTCGCTTCCCTGTTTCCAACATCAGTTTCTAATGACCCCTCTGTAAAGGTTAGTGGCTGGGCGGCCTTAGCTCTTTTCTGAAACATTTGCTGTCAGGAATTGGATGTCTACATAATATTATACAATTGTTTAAAATAATTTTAATAAAAGGGCCTCGTTAAGTAACTATCGCGTGATTTCCCCCTTTCTACGACCCTGCGACATAACTACTTGGACGGACAGTAGACAGCAGTGTGAGTAAATTTATCTGTGTGAATCGGGCAGAAGTGAAGTAATTACAATACGTAAGTAAGGTACTCTGTTATAGAATAGGTACAAAATTATTATTTCAAGAGGCATATAATTATGCCCCCCTTGTCGACTGATGCTTTGCATTATTTCTTTTGGGGATACTGTAAAACAGTCTTGTTTGTTAAACATCCTACAATAATAGAAGAATTAAAGAATTATATTTCAGAAACAATACATTCAATTTCAGAAGATAAGCTTAAAAACGTTTTCGGTAATATGCACACAAAAGAACTGAAGCCCGAATAGAAATGAACTGCCATCATTTTCAATTTGTTTAATTATCCATATTTTGATTATTTTCAATTTAAATGCACTCTCCATATTGTATTCTAATGTGCTGTAGTCAGTATATTATACTTTGCATAATGAATACGTCCACCGGATAGTTCAGTTAGGGAGTGAAACACTTACTGTTAATACTGTACTGTTTTTTTCTTTTTAGTAAATAAAAACCTAACGAAAATTATCAAACTGAAAATCGTAATAGTTCCTAGTTTACATAAATGGATGCACTACTTTTCTTCCCTTCTATACCTAGTAACGTGATTTGTTTGTATTTTACAGTATTATCATCAAACTCCGGTCGTGGAAGAGGGTAACATAGTGTTTGCTGTTCTCAACCGTTAATCCAAAGGTATACTTACTGGCTTTTAAGGAATCCGGAGGTTCATTTGCCGCCCACACACAAGCCCGCCATTGGTCCCTATCCTGAGCAAGATCAATCCAGTCTCTATCATCATATCCCACCTCCCTCAAATCCATTTTAATATTATCTTCCCATCTACGTCTCGGCCTCCCTAAAGGTCTTTTTCCGTCCGGTCTCCCAACTAATATATTCCATATGCTTTTCTGGATTCGCCCATACGTGCTACATGCCCTGTCAATCTCGAACGTCTGGAGTTAATGTTCCTAATTATGTCAGGTGAAGAATACAATGCGTGCAGTTCTATGTTGTGTAACTTTCTCCATTCTGCTGTAACCTCATCCCTCTTAGCCCCAAATATTTTCCTAAGTACCTTATTCTCAAACATCCTTAACCTATATTCCTCTCTCAAAGTGAGAGTCCAAGTTTCACAACCATAAAGAACAACAGGTAATATAACTGTTTTATAAATTCTAACATTCACATTTTTTGACAGCAGACTGGATGATAAAAGCTTCTCAATCGAATAATAACAGGCATTTCCCATATTTATTCTGTGTTTAATTTCCTCCTGAGTATCATTTATATTTGTTACTGTTGCTCCCAGGTATTTTAATTTTTCCACCTCTTCAAAGAGAAATTTCCAATTTTTATATTTCTTTTTCGTAGAATATTCTGGTCACGAGACATAATCATATACTTTGTCTTTTCGGGATTTACTTCCAAACCTATCTCTTTACTTGCTTCAAGTAAAATTCCCGTATTTTCCCTAATCGTTTGTAGATTTTCTCCTAACATATTAACGTCATCCGCATAGACAAGAAGCTGATGTAACCCGTTCAGTTCCATATATACATATTCATAAAAAAATTCGGATAAAATAGCAAATGTCCATTTATGAAATAGGCTCCAGATCACGATCTCCACTTGCAAGATGATTCTTGCCAGCCGTGGTGTTCGTATCGGCACAGGCTCCGCCAGGTCGAGTCAAGATCGCGAGAGGGCATAAGGGTTTGCTTACGGCTTCCACTGCGGGCAGTACAGTTGTACACTGCAGTCTGTCAGTGGTTGAATCTATCGAGGTCGCTTGGGGGCACCGGTGCACTGCATTTTGCACCAGGAATATTTGTGCTAAAAACATGAACCTTAGCAATGTAATGGATGTTGTTGTGCGAACAATTAATTTCATAAGGTCTAAAGGACTTAATCACATGGAGTTCAGGGCACTACTTGATGATATTAACAGTGAGTATGGGGATTTACTCTTCCACACCGAGGTAAGGTGGTTAAGTCGAGGAAAAGTTCTGGAACGTTTTCTCCCACTTAGGAATGAAATTGCGTTATTTGTGGATGTACATGGGAAACTTGTTAGAAGCCTTGAAAGAATATATTAAGAATAATGCAACAATTGTGCGAAGACTTCGAACGTAGATATCAGGAAATTAAAGAACTTGAACAACAATTTCAGATATTTACAACACCTTTTTCAGTGAGTGTCCTGGATATTCCTGCTGAACCACAATTAGAAATACTTGATTTAGAAAGCGATATTGGGCTAAAGGATAAGTATCAAAACAGAAAAGTATTAACCATTTCTATACTTGTTTTCCACGAGAAAGGTTTGCTAAACTGCAAAATCTTGCTGCAAGAACGTTGTGCATGTTCGGGACAACCTACGTATGCGAAACACTGTTTTCTTTAATGAAGTTTACAAAGTCACGTCACAGAAGCCAACTAAGTGATGAACACTGAAAGCATGTCTGGTACTAAAACAAAAGCTCCACGATTTGAAAAGCTGCTTACTAACAAAAAACTGCAAAAATCGCCGCGTATCTCTGATATATAAGAAAAAGTACTAATATTACAGAATTGTATTTGAATAATAACGTTTGTACTGTTGTTTTATTTTGTTAATTGAATTTTATAGCAATGAGAAGGAGACAAACAGTGAACAGTTTTATTTCGTAGTGTGTTAATCTGTATAAAAGTGTATATTTTGTTTTGTTTCATTATTATGCAAACATGCAAACATTTATTTCGTATATAGTTAACTGTACCAAATTATGTAGAGTAGTGTTTTGAGTATAGTGAAATTAACAGTGAAAGTGTACTTCAGTTAAAAACTGAAGTTAATTTATATTCTTATCACAAATTTGCTTCACATACAGTACAAGTTCTTAGCTCCGCCACTGTGGAAGCAGCTACCCTTGCCCGCAGCCGTACGTCAGGGCTTGAGGGTTTGCACGCACGCCCGAGAGTGTAATCTCTTGACGCCCCCTGCGTAAAAGTTAAGAGTCGAGCTGCAAACGAGATAGCAGTTGAGACAACGCTTGCTCGATGCGCTGCTGTCTGTCTTGAATGCGTAATTTAAATAAATAGATTGCACATGCGAATCGATCTGCAGCGAGTCCACGTCTCCGCTGTGAGAACTTGTTCCGGCTCGACTCGTTCGGTTTTACGTGGGAAAAATATCAAACTAATGAGCCTCAAAATTGGCAATAACTGTTTCTGAAAGCTGAAGACATTGGATGAGATAACCGTTACCGAGATGAGATGAGAGTACGCTAAGGTCGTTGTGGTGGATTACCGTCTGTAACATGGGTAGTGGAGAAAGTATTAACCTTTTGAAGTACGTGATCCAGCAACAGAATCAAACACGAGACCCTGGAGGGATGTATTCGTCAGAGATACCTTCATGTTGGTTACCAGAAAATTAAAGTTGTTTACCGACTTGCGATTTGCTTTTCCCATTATAGTTTGGAAGAGAGAGTGGCCATTGGAATATCTTATTATCCTATAACGGAGACACTTCCTCGTTTCGGTAGCTTGTTTCACACACGGGTACAAATTGTGGAAAGTTCCCAGCAGTATAAAGCTATTTTTTTTTGTTGCAGATTATATAGAGATGAACTTCTGTATAATTTTGTGAATGTCCAGAATTTAGAAATTCAGGAATGAAGAGGTGATAAAATGTAGGTACACATGTCACTGAAAATAATAACCGAGTGCAAAATATAATAACTTGTAGATTTTATTATGTATGCTGTATGGTCTTGTATGCCGATCGGAAACTTAAGCTGTACATAACAGAAGAAAGGACTTGTGAAAGAAGCGTTGGAGAAAAATTTATTGCATGAGGAGAATATGAAACGAAAAGCAGCGGCAACGGAAAAAAAAAAAAAATACTATGATGATTGTTGTTGTAAGTATTGTTTTTTTAACCAACCTGGTATCATTCGTTTTTTAAACGAAAGTGAAGTGAAATAAACCATTATATATGACGACAATATGGAAGAACTCTTAGAATCTTTTGGATAACTACGTTGAAGCGAAATAAGATTTTGGGCTACATTCATTGGTGTGGTGGTGGTGGTGGTGGTGGTGGTGGTGGTGGTGGTGGTGGTGGTGGAGGTGGTGGTGGTGGCGGCGGCGGCGGCGGCGGTGGTGGTGGTGGTATTCAGCAAGCTATTTTATTTTGTATGTTTTTTGACAATGGTTCATAAATAGCTTGAAACCATGTTGCACATAATCATCAGCAATGCAATTTGCTTTATTACGAATTAATTTTAACTGAATTGATCGCCTTTTGAACCATTTTAAACTTTACGAGGAAATAAAACCCTTGCTAATGTGATTATCTGAAAGATTTTCTTATAAATTCTCTTCCGCGATCGTACAGATTAAATATGTAAAGCAGTATAGCTGAGTTTTTTATTTACCTATGCAGGCTATGAATTTGCAGTGATTTTGCGTTGTTGCATTCACGAGAAATGCAGTTTCGTTAATTTTGTTCAACATTGTACATTTAGTAAATTCGTTCAATTAATATCCTAGCGGCAGGCTTTGTGCTGGTTATATCTTTTTTGCACACATCAACACTAAGTGTCAAGCAGTTTTGTCACATTTTCATTGTAAAGATTATCTCCAGTTACAATTTTACTATTTTTATACCGACATCAGTACATTGATTTCTGCCATCACCATTCCCAGTGAATAAATTTTAAGCTACAAGATGTTTTGTCGTCATGAATCAACTGGAGATATGACAATGTTATTTCATACTCCACGTGCAGTTGATATCGACTATCGCATCATTGGTAGACTTTTGTAACTGCTCATTATGATTGGAGCCTAATCAGTAAACAAACTCTTACCTTATTTCTTCAAAGGAAAGCGTTGTCTTTGACACCGGTTGGGTATCAAGTGAACGTGGAGGCTATGCAGTCTCGTCTGTTATCTTACCCAATGTATTTCTGCTTCAGAGCTTCTGTTTTGGACTATTTTATATATTATTTTCTTACATTTATCAATAGATTATATCGATAATCATCATCATCATCATCATCATCATCATCATCTTGGCAAGTATTGGAGATCTATATCTTTAAGATATAATATATTATATATTATGTTTTATAGGCCTATTGTGTTATATTAAATATATAATGATAAACATATGCCGGTAGTTTAAAAAGGAAAATTACATTAAAATAAATTTATGTAATCCCTTAAGCTTACGTTTTAAATGTTGTACTTATATTATCTCACTGATTAACTTTGTAACTTTTTACTGTGTTAATATGAGGAATTTTACCTGGCTGTCTAGTTTCGAAGCAGGCTTCGGCAATGAAGTGAAGACTACCACTTCGAAACTAGTCACCAGGTAAAATTCCTCATATTGACAGAGTAAAGGAGTTACTAAGTTAATCAGTGATTATATAAGTGTTAAAAGTGTATACAGAACAATGAAGAAATGTATTTTATATTGATATTTTACACTTTTTTTAAAATAACTCACTGTTTTATTCTTAATTATGTGTTTTTGTTTCGAGTAACCAGTTGGTAGAGCAGCTAGCTACGGACTGGAAGGTCCGGGGTTCCATCCCAGGTGGTGACAGGATTTTTTCTCGTTGCCAAACTTTCAGAACGGCCCCGAGGTTCACTCAGCCTCCTATAAAATTGAGTACCGAGTCCTTTCCGGGGGTAAAAGGCGGTCAGAGCGTGGTGCCGACCACACCACCTCATTCTAGTGCCGAGGTCATGGAAAGCATGGTGCTCTACCTCCATGCCCCCCAAGTGCCTTCATGGCATGTTACGAGGATACCTTTACCTTTTAACATTATATTTGTTAAAACATGCGTCCGATGAGTTAATTATTATTAATCTAGGTCTAATTACCGGTTTGGTGCAGACAACCAACATAGTTAGGATAATACATTGAATTTAATAAGGTACTGTACGAGAACTTTTTAAACGAGCTAGAATTTAGGCGTTATAAGGAGGAGGAAAACCGCTATAAATAAATCCTGAAAGCCAGTTTCTGGTATTGATCTGCGGATCACATGACTATTTATCCAACACACACAGCTAGACACATAGACTATACGATGTCAATAAGTGGTTAATAGAAATTGATGACGTGCATAGAGGTTTAAGTAAATCTAAGTATCCTGTAATGCTGCTACTTCATGACGTTTGAAACCCTTCAATAACATTGTCTAAGTTCATAAATAGGTATTTTTCTTTCCTTGGAACAAAACGAATACAGTATACAATTTGGTCTCGCACAATATGGTATAGGCACAACGCAGCACATCATGTTGACAACGAATAAGTTTCCACTTCGAAGCCCAATTCAAATTACGACCATTGAATCTTCGCCTCAGCCATTTCACAAACTACGTTCGAAAATTATGTATTAATAAGCGAATAATAATTGATATATCTGTGATCTGTTTTGGAGAAATTGATGTAAATATGCCTATATATCAACTTTCGTGCTGTAATAGTACAGTGTCTTTCTAAGGTCGTTAATATATCATTCTATAGCTACCCTGGCTGCAAATTGGCACACAAAAACCATAGAGATTTATCAGTATATTTATTGGCTACATGTCAAACGCAGGGCCTGATTTAGACAGGAGCCTATGGTGCCTCTGCTAGGGTCTCAAAATTCAGAAACAAACTTTTTTTTTCAAGTGATTTATCAAAATTGAAATATATAAAATCTCTATCAACTGAAAATCATAATTGAGGAAATAAGTAGGTAATTACATAATTAATTAATTGTTTGAAATAGCGTTAAAATCACTTTACCAGTACTGTTTCAAGTTTAGAGTGGTAAGTTGATTGCAAAGTTTTACCGGTAACAGTTGACTACCATGTAGGTATACTGTTACATTTGCAAACTCTTCAGTATTAATTGTGTACTCTTAAGTAAAAATGACTTTTCAGATTGGAATTATACTATTATCAAACTAAAAGAGCATCAAGTTTTTTTTTCTCATACACAGGCTGTTTTCTCTTCTGTTGCTAGATAAGAAAAACAAACAAAAATTGTATTGATTGTCCTATGGTTTCAGAGTTATGATAAAGAATGTAAATATTGGAGATATATTTTAAAACGTAAACTAGGTTTCCTATTCATTTAAGTATACCCTATCCTTATCGTCCCTTTTAGTCTGCAGGATTATTTCACTTTCACTCTGTATTGTATTATTTATGTCTTTGTTGTATTAAGAATTTTAGATAAGGGCGCAAATAGCCATAGTAGCTGACGCGCCCTTCTTAAACCCTACTACTACTACTACTACTACTACTGCTACTGCTACTGCTACTACTACTGCTACTACTGCTACTACTACTACTACTACTGCTACTGCTACTGCTGCTGCTGCTGCTGCTGCTACTACCACTACTACCACTACTACCACCACCACCACCACTACTTTTTCAATTGTTGGTAGTGTTGCTAATATTGTACCTTACTTTACTGTGCAATCAATTGTTCAAGTGGAAGGTCATTTTCAGTCCTAAAAAGTATAAAACAGTTGACTTCGAAGTAGCGCCTCAGGAAAAATTGGATTCTGTTAGTCCTCTGTGTATTGAAAATTATATAGCGAAAGCACTGAACTTCGAAGATGTATCCGTAAGTGAAGGATTTTCCAAAAATAAATAAATACATCAAGGAAAAAATTATTTTAGGTGGTAGTGGCAGCTAACAGTGGTAGTATGTGTTCGTTCTGTCAGCTCATCAGTTAAGTTTAAATAAAATAAGATAGACTAGTTGTCGTATATGAAAAGAAGGGGCTTCATGAAGAAAATAATGATCCGGGCCTCTGAAACTGTAAATCAGGCCCTGGTCAAACGGACACTTTCTAACGCATTCTTCTCTCAAATCTGTTATGCTATTAGACACAATATGGAATCTTGAAGTATCATTACTAAAATTTGGTCATTCCTTTACCAAGTGCCGGTCCTTATTTTTAATAATTATAAAATAACCGATTGAAGAACTATGCACAGTAATTAAACCAGTAGGCTACAGAGTTTTAGGCTGTCACTTTTCAGTTCTTAGACGCTATTCATGTCGTGTCTATGACTACAGTGCTAAGGCACTGTACTTTCATCCTCGGTCAGGTTGTGATATAATTTGTGGTGGACAAAACAGACTTTACAGGTGGTTTTCTCGGGGTACTCCCGTTTCCCTCTATCATTTCACCAATACCCTCCACCTCCCATTCATTTCATCTATCATCTACAATAGTAAAAATAGTTGGGGTGAAGTCTTGGGGATAGTACGGGTTTCCGACCCTGATATAGGTAAGGCTTGAGGCTCCGGGCCCCTGGAGCTTATCGGACGAAATGGGACCTGGCTTTATGAGGGCCTGAGGCAGGATGGGCCACGTGTTAGCGTCGGATTCACGAATGCCACCCAGGCCACTTATCGGACTTAGAAGTATAAGAGCGCACGATGGCGAAACCGTGCATACAGACCCGTTCCGGTCCCAGCCCACGTAAAAGCCAAGCCAAGACGCTATTCATAATCAGAATGACAACAAGGCAGCGATTCCATCGGCAGTCATACAGTGGGTGCATAAAATTGAATTGTTTAAAACTGAACACACTTTTGAATATACCACTTCATTCACAAAGGAATGGAATTTAGACTAACATTATTCATCCGCTGCTTCCATCAATATCCGTCCGATTCGTAACAGTTTTGCCGGTATTGTGTTATTTGTTGCTGTTGTGTATTTTGTTATATAATGAACTCATTCCTAATGATAATTTTCTTTTCTTCTCATAGGTGTCCCGGTAACCTTGTATCCTGCTACCAGCATTCGCAGTAACTGCATAATCCATCGAAGGTGAGTGCTCATGGACATGTTTTTACAGTTGTTAATGGGACACGGTCTCTAATCTCTGTTGTGTTGTTATGTAACACGTAATTTACGTTTCTGCACTCATAACACGATAGTAAGAGTTGTCGGTGTCGGAGTAGAGTATTTCAGAGTTATGGGCTATGGCTAGCTGTTCTTATTCTGAATAGGCCTATATGTCGGGATGTTCTTGAGGATAACTTGGGGATAATAACATGAACAGAAGAGGGAAGGGTTTTTGTTGTTAAGGAATAAAGAGAAAGTTGTTTGAATAAAATTATTATAATTTCAGACCTATTGTCATAATTTTAAACTGGTTTACAGCACTAATTTTTTTCCACAACCTTTTTTTTTATATATATAATTCGACTTATTTTCGAACAACGTAATTGAGCGATGGATGAGGAATGTAAGTCTGTATTCTAGGCCTTTTTTATCATTTTAATCAGTAAGATCCTTATTTTTTTTCTTTTTTGACGTTTTCCTTTATTCTCTTTCGTTTTTCTTTTATATAAGGCACGTTTTCCAATGATGTGACTAACTTGAATCTAACAGTAATTGACTTCGGAAGCATTTACTAGTTTAGTAGGTGATAGGAAGAGACTTTTTAGACATAATTTATTAATAAAATTAAATATCTGAACCCATTATTAAAGATCTTGCTAATTTCCGGTGATATGTGTGTAATTTGTATAAATGGTATTGTGTCCTAAAACAGGACAATGTAAATAATATTATTGTATATTCTGGTTTCAAGTGAAGAATTTTAAAATTCCGCCGTTATATAGAAGTTGTAAAACGTTCATTAAATTGTATCAGAACTGTATACACTAATACCACAAACAACATACAAATTTAATATACTATAAATATAACAACTGTCTGGCCAGATTTGAATTTCCGATTATTAACGTATTCATTGGAATAAATACAGTTTATACAGGATGTAAGGGGTATAAGTGCCATTATTTTAACTGATGGTTGTTCATGTCATGTGGAAGAAAAAGTGTCCTCACAACTTTTTTCTAATTGCAATATTTAAGTAATTATTAAAGTTTACAATATTAAGCGTTTGGCAACGTTGCTGTATGGGAAGGAGGGAGTTTACACTGCAAGAATGATGGATGTCATTTGGCAGACATTTTTCAGGAGAAGCAATTGAAAATTTGAAATGCTTAGCGCTCAAAGCTTAACTGTGATTTTCCGATCATTACTGGACAATGACTATCAGTGTTAATGCCATATAACTCTCTATGTACATTCTATATGTCTTAAGCTATGCATTGACAGTCTTGGTTCATTTTCGACAAGAAAGTGACATCCATCATTCTTGCAGTGGACTCTTCAAATACACAGTACAGCTCAACCGGATACAGACATACCGGTACAAAACAGATGCTCTGTTCTAATGCAGGGGCGGACCTTCGTTTACATAAAACGAACAGCAAATACAAACTTTCAATCTCATTAATATAACTTTATGGTAAATTTCCATTTTATTTTAAAATATTGGCAATATTGGTCCATTTTTATTGTACGTCTAAAAAATATACAATAATGGTTTACTGTACAAAATCACACGAACTTTTTTAAAATGAACATTTTAATCTCTCCCGCTTCCATAAAGCAGTACCATTTTAAAAGAAATTTCTGTTTGTGTGATTTTCGAAACGAAGTAAGAGACTCCTATTTCTAATAATCGTTGAGAAACCGCTACAAAAGTTCGCCGATTAGGTAACCTTCATTGCGGAAAACATTGACGGTACATCTCCTTGCCTCACTTGAATTATGACGACCTTCTCCATAAATTAATAACATATGATGATATTCCTAAACTGTGAATGACACTGTAAGTTCTTGATCGAATACCTGGTACCGAAATGTCATCCGCTCGGCAGTAGACCTATGGACAGGGAGCTTGAAATCAGCTGACATGTACGTAGTCTGTGCAGAGTACCGCCTGCTGAACGTTGCCACGTCTCTCATGCCAGAATATTAACAAATTTAAGCATGAAATTTTATATAATTTCACGAAAACGTAATAGAACACACAAATATGTATTTAAACTAATATTAACGCTTTGCTGTTGTAATTGTTTTCGTAATTTTACTAACGATATAAGCCGTATAACTCAAATAAAATAAGAGAAGAAATATTTTTTCTGGGAAAACTATCAAGTTTTGACCCTATGTTGTATGAACAATTTTTTGATCGTGTAGACCGTCCCTGACGACTGTGAAAAGGACGGCACTTATACCCCTTACACCCTGTATATCTATCAATGAAGGCTCTATTCTGGTATGCAGAATGTAATAAGTTTAGAAGACTTTCTGAAAAAAATAATTGTCCAGCGTTTAAGACGTAAGGTGTAAATTGCAGAAAAAAATGTAACCTACAGCCTATGATTCACTTTTTCAATAGAAAATTGAGGTCGACGTTAAACTTTTACACCAAAGAATAGAGAAAATTTGAACAGAAAAACAGATATTTGAGAATTTTTATAAAAATTAAGATAGAAGTAAAAACAAGTTAGTCTGAAACTGTTGTCATATAACATTCTCAGTTGCACAGGAAGTTTGGAATCGTTGCACCACAGCATGTGAAGCTGTTCCCATAATAATTTGTGTAACCGCCCGTAACTTTTAAAGGTTTATGGAACATTCTACATACTGTTACAGATTCCATTTGCTTTTAGCACGCACATTTACTCATAACCGTTAGAGGCTTTCCAGATTCCACATGTTATTGACTTTTTTCTCGTTTTTAGCATTTAAAAATAAACGCTTATAACAATTGAAAATATGAAGCATATAATTGGAAATCGTTTTAATTTAGTTCATTAAACATAGAAAAAAACTATACTTAGGAAGTGTTTGTTGAACATAGATACAGGTTATGGATATTAATTAAATTAATTGGCAAGTTGAAATCTCTGTTGTTACGTAGGAACCACGGTCATGAGTATGATTGGTATGCATATTTTAACATCTTGACATATGTCCTATACTAATTTCTACATGCATATGACACTGCATTTTCAACCATACTTATGAATGGCGAGTAGGCTAGCATTCATAGAGAGTTCGAAGTCTCAAAAAAATGGGAAGGAAAATGCAGGAATAATCACGCGCGCAGTTGACCTATACCCAAAACTGACCGCCGCGCGCAGTTGGGCGCTTTAAAACAGGTGGAAATTTATCTTGCGCGCAGTCGGGTTCTATCTGATTAAAGTGACCGAAGTAGCTCGAACGATATGACTTGACTTTGAAGAAAAATCCTTACCGATAAGTCAAATAACCGCACAAAAGTGGTCCAAGAAATTTGAAATAGGGTTGGATCAGTAGAAGATTCTCAAGAGGGACGTCCTAGTATTATCCTTTATGACGAAATAAAGACCTCGTTCGAGATTGGTCTGAGGCAAACATGTCAAGAATTGGCAGGAAGGTTCCACGTCATTGTTCACACTTGCGAGAAATGAGAAAATGATCTGATCTCATCGAGCATCAGTAAAGAGCAGCGACTAGCAGATTCTTTCACTACTCACTCGTTATTGTCGTGAAGCTTTTTTCAGTCGTATGTTAAAATAAAAATGGATTTTTTACAACAATCCACAGTTGCCATACTTTGTGTTCTCTCCTAGGCAATCACAGCCACATACACCGAAACGTTACCTGCGACAAGAGAAAATTTTGCACTTAAACATGACTTAAACACGAATCATTCAATTCATTATGAGTTTCTACCTCATGGACAAACCATCACCGCTCAGATATATTCAGATCAGCTAAACCAGACACTGGGAATTCGTATTGTAAACAGAGCAGTCAACGTGAGTACCTACTAAGGCAGTGGGAGAAATAAGCTCTCTGAGAGAAGCTGTTCCCCGTCGCTGAGCTAAGCCGAGCCAGTGAATTATTTCGTAAGAAACATTCTGGGTTAGACAACCATGAAGATGCCCTCACCCTTTGGTATAAAGCCTAAACCGCATTTTATCCAACATTCGCCGGAAACAATAGAGACGCTTGGAAGGAAACAAGTTCACCCTCTATACTTTCCAGAGTTCTTACCAACGGATTATTATTTTTCGTTCCAATTTACAAGAGTGGCATTTCCAAGCTGGTTTCGCATTGAGGAAACGAATTGATTGTAATGGAAGTTATTTTCTTGAATATAATTCTTTTTTGCCTCTTAAGGTCTCTAAAAGGAGGATAGTAATGGCTAAGGAAGCTTTTAGTAGAAAAAAGAGCATTTTATGCGGACCTCTGGAAAAATAACTAAGGAAGAGTCTACTAATGAAGTGCTTTATATGGAGTGTGGGATTGTATGAGACAGAAACATGGACATTACGACGAAGTGAAGAGAAACGAATAGAAGCATTTGAAATGTGGATATGGAGAAGAATGGAACTTGTGAAGTGGACAGAGGGAGTAAGAAAAGAAGCTGTGTTGGAAACAATGGGTGAAGAAAGAATGATACTGAAACTGATCAAGAAGAGGAAAAGGAATTGGTTGGGTCACTGGTTGAGAAGAAACTGCCTACTGAAGGATGCACTGGAAGGAATGGTGAACGGGAGAAGAGTTTGTGGTAGAAGAAGATATCAGATCATAGACGACATTAAGATATATGGATCATATGAGGAAACGAAAAGGAAGGTATAAAATAGGAAATATTGGCGACAGCTGTGTTTGCAATGAAAGATCTGCCCTTGGACAGAACACTAAATGAATGAATGAATGAATGAATGAATGAATGAATGAATGAATGAAGGTCTCTAAAGTTACTTAAAAATTTGAACGAACCTTGTAGGTTATATTTATAATGCTGTGTATCAAAATTATTGTAACACTATCATATGATTATTATTAAATAAGTATTACTGAGAAATTAACATGGGAAAACTCATTTGATAGTCAAAATCTCGATGTTTCAAGTTCTCAGTTTCGGAAAACATATTATTTCTGTTGCCATGGGAGACATTGTTGAAAAATGAAAACTCCACAACATAAATCGTTTTCCATTTTGTAGCTTGCGAAAACAAATTCAGTAACAATGGTACTAAGGTTATTTCGTAGACTTTTCCGAATTGACCTTCTACCATATCGTTGAAGTGGACGCTGATCTAGCCTATCGCCCGTGGCCTCCCAGGTCACCAGATTTGATAGTGTGGTTTCTTTCTTTGGGAGTATGTGAAGGATGCAATTTATATGCACCTCTACACCAAGATCTTGAAGAAGTAAGACATCGGATCGCTGCTGAGATTGCATCCATAAACATAGATGTTTGAGAGCATGTGGCAGGAATTTAACTATCCTGTTGATGTATGCCGTGTATAATGAAGGGTTCTTACAGTGAGTTTCTCAAACAAATTATATGCATCAAGTTCTTGTATCATTAATACTTAATTATATGTGTTACCATAATTTTGAAACACGGTTTACAATAACAAAGATAATGATTACTATAATCAGAATCGTGTTATGCCTTCAAGTAGGCCTATTAGGTTGCTGGGCCCATTTTATTTCGACTCTTCTCACTACTTTGAACCGAGATTGAATACAATTTACATGGCTTCATCGTCAAGTTTCGCGCATGGCATAACCCCAACGCTTGAAATCACGTGGCAAGGGTGACATGTACTGTCACTATGAAAAAGAGAAAATCTTCACTATTCTGTCAGAGACTGAACCCAAATCCGCTTCCTTCGACTCGGAGTGGCAAAGCGGAGGAATAATCAAAATATTTCAGTGGTAATTTTCATCTTGACCTCGTGTGGCGAGAATACAAAAGACGACCATGAATGCCACCCACTGGTTTAGCATTGTTGTATGTATTATCCTTGGATTGCTCAGAGGCTAGATGCTATGAGGTGCAGCATGTATCAGTTGCAAGTCGAGTAGTCAGAAAATCGATGACAGTCGCATGTTTTAATAATATCAGGCTGAGGTTTCAGTTTTGATTCTTACTTGACATCTCACTTCTTGATGATGTAGCAGAGAAAACGTCAAATACATACGCAGCAATCCCCTAATATGTGCTTGTCTGTCATATGCCAAGATGAAGCTGAAGTAAACATCGCTTCGTATATCAAAGTACCATATTTGAAAGTAAATACAGTCTATCTGGTTATTGGGATGCAAGAAATCTGAAACACGTGAGAATCCGGACTTTCAGCACATTTAAAAATTCAAGGGATTCAGCCAGCGATAAAAGATAACTACTTCCTATAGAAACACTGTTATAACAGCTTTCATTTGTATTGCACTTTAAATCTTACATTAGATGGATATATAGTAGGACTACAACAGCTCAAGATCTTACGCCAAAAGTAAGAGAGTTAAATTACACGGCAGAAAAGAATGTGACGTGATGACCAGTGGCGAAGTGTGCTATACTTACTAGGGTAAGCAGTACCTACAATTTAGTTTAGCCTATCATAACTTCATTACTGAATATTTCATATATTGCAGTTATCACTAATGAAGTTTTTACTAATGCTGCTACTACTATTACTACTACTACTACTACTACTACTACTACTACTACTACTTACTTACTTACTTACTTACTTACTTACAAATGGCTTTTAGAGAACCCAGAGGTTCCCGCCCTCACATAAGCCCGCCATCGGTCCCTATCCTCAGCAAGATTAATCCAGTCCGTAGCATCATATCCCACCTCCCTCAAATCCATTTTAATATTGTTCTACCATCTACGAGACATAGATGGCCTACCTAAAGGTTTTTTTTTCCTCTGGTCTCCCAACTAACACTCTACAGCCTATGAATTTCTGGAAAAGTACTACTACTACTACTACTACTACTACTACTACTACTACTACTACTACTACTACTACTACTACTACTAGTACTAGTACTAGTACTAGTACTACTACTACTACTACTACTACTACTACTACTACTACTAGTACTAGTACTAGTACTACTACTACTACTACTACTACTAGTACTAGTACTAGTACTAGTACTAGTACTAGTACTACTACTACTACTACTACTACTACTACTACTACTACTAGTACTAGTACTAGTACTAGTACTAGTACTAGTACTACTACTACTACTACTACTACTACTACTGCTACTGCTACTGCTGCTGCTGCTGCTGCCGCCACCGCCACCGCCACCGCCACCGCTACTACTACTACTACTACTACTACTACTACTACTACTACTACTATAGTATACAATATAGCTAATCATAAATTACAGTTATAATTATTATTTTTGTACCAGTAGGCTAATACGAGTACAATTTCATTTTGCCTTTGTGCACAGATTCTAAGGATGTTATTTAGCAGAAGGAAATGTGGTAATTTTTGCGTTGGTTTGATAGTGTTTATGTTTAATTTTTAACGTAATGTTTTGTTCAAGTGCTGAATAGAAAAACTGTTATTCAATAAATACGCCACAGAATCGATATCAAGATTGTTTAAGTCACAAGTCGTTGCAAAACGAACCAGTTCAAACAAATAATTTCACAGTACAAATATTGTTTTTTTTTTCTAACATAAAGGTAGTATTTATTTTGATAAAATGAAAATGTTGTTTGTTATTTGTTACGATGAAGCTAGAATCATAATTGTATACTTTGTATGTTATTTTATATGTATGGGTAAATTATTTTAGATTGGGAGTTACGAAGTTTATAATTACAAATTTTATTGTTTGTTTATATTATTCGTTTATTATTTTCTTGTTCTAAGGCCGTGGACGATTGGAGCACATGTTTGGTTACCACCCGGCTGCACATGTTTGTCGCTCTGGTTCATTGACATTGACTACTTTTCATTCGGTAGAGATATAGTCCAAGCTCACACAACTTAACAGTTTTGGCACCAACTTCCTATTTTTGGTGATGACAGTTCACGCGCTAACGTAGTGCAAAACATGTTTACAAATAGTGGGCTAGAATTTGTGTTTACAAATTTACCTGTGGTAATAAACATAAGCGAATTTACTTCTGTATCTCGGTTGTTGTAATGGTAAGTTACTCAAATATCATCAAACTTAAAACTTGTCTAACTAAAAACTTGTAATTATTGTTTACTGTGTTAACTATTAAAACTTAAGACAGTACTATACTTCTGTGACTAGTTTCGGCGTGATGTGTGTCATTTTCAGTCTAGTTACTTTTATTACGTAAAATACGTTAATTTACTACGGTATATAGCCTACGTAGAAATTGACCATATAACATATTAATTTATCCCATCTGAATCTCATAGAAGTTACATATAAAATCTTTAAAACACATGCATAAGCGAATGTAATATGATGGAGGAGATATGCATAAGCACGCGTTGTACACTATCTACCAAAAAGTAATTGGGCACTGTTTTTGCCCCTTTAGAACCTCGTGGTACCACCTCTTGTTGCTATAACAGCAGCTACCCTATCAGGCATGCTCTCCACTAGTTAGTGTAGGATATCCACTGGAATGCGTCGCCATTCCTCTTGCAACATGGCACTCAGTTGGACAATGGAAGTTGGCCACATCTTCCGAGACCTCAATCGCCGGTCCAATTGTCCCAAAAATGCTCAATGGGATTGATATCAGAACTCTGTGCAGGCCAGTCTAACAGGTGAACATTATTGTCTGCCTACCACTGCATAGTAGCCGCCGAAACATGGGACCAACTTCCATTGTCCATCTGAGTGCCATGTTGCAAGAGGAATGGCGACGCATTCCAGTGGATATCCTACACAAACTAGTGGAGAGCATGCCTGACAGGGTGGCTGCTGTTATAGCAACAAGAGGTGGTATCACGAGGTTCTGAAGGGGTAAAAACAGTGCCCAATTACTTTTTGGTAGATAGTGTATATGCGCATGCACATGATTGAGCTTGAAGCTTATAATTAGCGTGTCCACACGATTGAGGCATGCATGCGCTCCTGCGCATGACGTAAGTTTTTGTAATCACAATATTTTTGACAATGAGCAACATCACCGTCTTAGATATAGTATATGCTCAAGTTAATTTTGCACATAAAGTTTACAATCCAAGGCTAGGAGAGGCCTTAATTCAAAGTGTGATACTAATTTCTCTTCGCCATGCTGTTGAAACTGTCCGTGCTTGGAAGGCGTTAGTGAACGTGTCTAATGCTATAATGTGCGAGCTATTTTAATTAAACTTCTTATCCTGGAGGTCATGGGTTCAGTCTTCAAGGTTCTTTGCGTTCGTTGAGGTATTTTCATATTATTTTATCTTGTCACTTAAAAGAGAATGAAATAGCATTCACAATGCCACTGTTTAACACATTTTGAAAAATGGTATAGCGGAGTCGTTACAGAATTTACAAGATCATAATCAATTTTCGGGTATAAATCACATATCATTTCATAATTGGTTATAACGTATAAGTTATTGGCTTAATGCAGTACATTTTATTTTATTTATTTATTTATTTATTTTGCTATTAATTGTAACATAAAATATATTATAAACAGGAAAACTTTAGCTCACCCCTGAAAGAGTAGAACTCGTGCTCAGGGGTGGATTCCTGAATTGAAATTAAGAAGTATATAATACAATTTGTCTTATGTCTACTACGCAAAGAATATATAAATTTAAATTAACAATTTTTCAATTTTTATAAAATTCATACATACTGTAACTTTTTAAATTTAATACTAGAACTATTAGAATTGACAAGATTAGGATATTTAAATATAGATTTGTTATATATTCTTGGGCCTTAATTACTACTACGATTAAATACTGTAGCAGTGTTGTATTTTGGTTCAAACATTCTTAAAGAATTCATGAGAATACAATTCAAAATTATTTCAATTTTTATGTATGAATTTTGTTAATACAGTATAATAAATTTGTCTTATTTTAAGAACATTAAAGTCTAAAAACAATTTTTGAGATGGAAAATCAATAGGTTTATGAAGACATATTTTAAATATTTTCTTCTATAATAAATAAAGTGGATTAAAATTGGATTTAAATAAGCTACCCCATCCTATAATGAAATACATAATTATTGATTGAAATAAAGTTAGTATATTGTGCGCAATAAACTTATTGACAATTAATTCCTCAATAAAACAAAATAATATATTATTTTACGTAATTTATTACAAAGGTTAATGTGTTAGTTCCATTTTAAATGATTGTCGAATGCGTTAATATGTTTATGTATATGCACAGACCCGTATTTACACATGGGCCCGGACCCGGGGCAGCAAAATTTTGAGAAAAGAAAAATCGAGCTAAAATTACATTTTTTTTTTAATTTTAGACTTCGCATATGCGTGTTTTAAGTACTAGCATATGTTAAATTGTTGTTACATTCTACTTTTTTTTTACAGTTGCTATTTAGACAACTGTCCGAAGACAGGTTGGAATCTCATAAGTGACATAGGCTATATAACGCATATAACACAACTAAGCAGGAGATAATAGGATATTTTTATTGTTAAATATCTAAGGTTTGCATAAGTTAGTTGGCGGGGGGTAGGGTCGCAAAGTTTTTCGAACTCGTGGGCGTACAGCAACTAAAACGGGATTGCCTGTATGTATCTATGTATGTATGTATGTATGAGCATACATCTATGTATGCATGTATTATGTGTGCATGCATATATGTAGGTATATACGAGTATGTCTACTGCCTACTAAAGGATGCACTGGAAGGAATGGTGAACGGAAGAAGAGTTCGTGGCAGAAGAAGATATCAAATAAGAGATGGCATTAATATGTTATATGGATCATATGCGGAGACTAAGACGAAGGCAGGAAATAGGAAAGACTGGAGAATGCTGGGTTTGCAGTGAAAGACCTGCCCTTAGGCAGAATACTATGAAAGAATGAATATGTATTCGAACTTCTTCATTCCCAATTAGCGATTAGATTATTAATTCTTTGGATCATGTTACTTTATAAAATGACATCACAGTATTAAATGTAATATTTCTAAACTGGTAAGAACATCAAGCTTAGGTCTATTAGTCATGGGTGTCATAGAAGAGCTTCGATCAAGATGAGGGCATTAGTCATCAGTGATTAAGTTTAACATCTCTGCAAAGGACTCAGTAGTACTTTAATGAAAAAGGTGGTGGTGGTGGTGATCGAGGCTGTTGACCTGTTCTATTATTTTTGATTTTGTAGCTACTTTAATTTCATTAACACTTGGGCTTGTAGAACACTTTCGAACTGAATAGATTCGTTTTATGAAGTGCTTTCAGCACCAAAGTTCCATGTGTAAAGGTGAAGAACAAAGAGAGAAGCGGAGTGGAGATCAGTTAACAGTGAGCGCGATGATCCGATGCTGCAGGTAGCATTAACGACAGCTACGGGACCTTGCATCATGCCGCTTCCTGATCCTTGTATGGCGCACGAAGCAGCGCGCTGGGTAATGGCGCCGACTGACATATGTTGAAGGTCCCGACAATTACAAGCAACATGTTCAGAGTTTTCATAATTGTGATAAAGTGCAGGCAGCATTTTAACATTTCGCTCGCCGTGAAAAGCATAACTTGGCCGCAAAAGCCACACATTAACGAATAAAATGCAGTTTACACAGAGTGCGGCAGAGGATGTTCCTCAAACATTACGATTAAACAAATTTCTTCTTCTTTGTCTTCTTCAAGGATCAGATCTTTTGGTCTGTTCAACGTAAATTTTGATCTTGCTGTCTCTTAGTCCTGAAACCTGCTAGTTTTTGGCCAATAATTTCTTTGGGAACAATATTTTTTGGCATTCTTTGGATATGGTTATACCAGTTATTTCTTTGGCTTTCTATATGTTCCGACAAGTTTCATATGCCAAGCTGATCTCTTACGTCTGTGTTTATTTTGTGGTTCATAATAGTGTAGCCAGTTCAAAAATCTCATCTCAGACGCTTCTATCTTTTTTTTTATATTGGAGCTGTTTGAAGTCCAATTTTCACATCCGTATGCCAGTACGGGCACTGCCATTGTTTTGTACAATTTTAATTGTGTGTTATGCATTGTCTTTTGACCCAACTCCTTCTGAGAGTTCATAAAATTCTCTGGAATTTATTTCTTTTAATATTCAAATCTTCTTTTTGACAGTAGAATATATTAAAATGTGAGTAATTGGAATTCATTACATACTTATTTTGTAATTTATTATCATTTTGCATATGAGGTGATTTTCCGCTTGAAGTAATATTTTTGTTTTCGTGCGATAGATTTTAAGATTATATTCCTTCTCAATATTTTCTATTTGATAAGTAGATATCTGGAGATCATCTGCTGAGGAACTGAAAACAGACTGATCATTCACTAATAAAATCCTATTCGAAATCTTATTGTTAGCTTTAAAATCTTTTAATAAAGAACAGGCTAGGTTATAAATATTGGTCAACGATCGTCTCTTTGGATATAATCTGGCTTCTTTGGGAGGGGGATAATTACAAATAAAATGAAAGAGTGATGGAACGGAGAAAAATTCTCTCCGGCGCCGGGATTTGAACCCGGGTTTTCAGCTCTACGTGAAAAAAAAATATATATAAATATATATATATATAATATATATACAAATAAAATGACAAAAAATATACGCTTCATCTACGTTGCGTTTTGTCTGTAGTTCGATGAAATATTGTTTACCACCACCGACTGTCTAAACATACATCAATTATAAAATTTAACATTTGAATCGTGAATTGCTGAAACTTCACATATCTGTTTGAGTAAATTTTTCAGGAGGCACAAAAACTAGCCTAATTATCTTCAAAAGCGTTTGCTATTTTTAAATGACTATTTCTTTTATTAAATTATCATAATAATAAGTTGTAGTGTTTGACATACATGCATTTTAATTTTTTTCTTTAGTATTTTCTGAAAAAAAAAACTTAATTATCTGGACATGTGGGATTTCTGCAATTCACGACTTGTAACAATCATTTTATTTCTTTGAAACAATTTTTAGGAGAAGAAGACAGAGAAGGACTTTATTTTATAAAGAACTTTAAATGTGCATTTAAACCAAGAAATTAAAAAAGTACCCAGAGGTCAATAATCATCATCATCATTATCATTATTATCATCATCTTCATCCTAACACGTTATAGTCCTGTAAGAACTGTTACGTCTGCACACAATAATTCTCCGTCCATCTTTTTGGAGGACTTCCAATCGATCTCTTCTCATTTGGTTTGTAGTTAGGGGATCCTATCTCTGGGCATCCGTCTAACATGTTGTAGCCAGTTATTCTGATATTTGTGAACATAATCCAATATTGGGTTCGTGTTGAGTTCATGTAATATATTATCTTCATTTTTTTTTCTTACTTACTTACAAACGGCTTTTAAGGAACCCGAAGGTTCATTGCCGCCCTCACATAAGCCCGCCATCGGGTCCCTATCCTGTGCAAGATTAATCTATTCCCTACCATCATATCCCACCTCCATCAAATCAATTTTGATATTATCCTCCCATCTACGTCTCGGCCTCCCCAAAGGTCTATTTCCCTCCGGTCTCCCAACTAATACTCTATATGCATTTCTGGATTCGCCCATACGTGCTCTATGCCCTGCCCATCTTCATTTTTATGTGATTAAATTTGATGTGCATATAAAAATGCAAAATTATATGAACAACATACTTAATTCTTCAAATTATTTAATCCTGTAAAAAAAATAAGCACTCTATTTCATTTAGTTTCTAAAAAATTCTACATGCTCCGAGTTTGTAGTGCACCTGCAATTTTCTGCAATTCATTGTAACTTATTGCTGCTGTGAAATGTACACTGAGTACTGGACTTGTAGGATTTCTGCACCACTTAAAAGTCTTATGTATTAATATTACAATCATACAAAAAACTGAATTTGAGAAAAATTGTGACGTGTGGTTTCTGCAATTCACGATTCATTTGTTATACAATTTTGAGAGACTCATAGCTGTTCACACGAGATTCTTTTCTAATATTAATTTAGCTGGTTATTGTTCGTTAGATCTCAATAATTTCAACTACAGGCATTAAGAGGGAAAATATGGAAAACTTTGCTGGTAAAATCTTAGCAAACAATTCTATGAAAGAAGATCTTCAAAGCAAACGTTATTTTCTATGTGGTCATGATTCCTGAAGACAACATCTAATTAGGGCTATTCAGAACCTTTATATAAACACAAAAATCGAAGTGAACATGGACAGTGAAGAAACTAGGGAAATATATCAAGGTGTAAGGCAAGGATGTCCTTTATCATCACTTTTATTTAATCTATATATTGACAAAGCCAACAAAGAATGACAGCAATAATTATTATGGAAATGAAACAAAATTAAATACGGTCTTAATTACTGACGACCAAGCGGTATTCGCTGATTCAGAGGATAATTTACAAAAGGCTTTTTATTTATTAAATCAAGTTTCAGAAAATTACAATTTAAAATCTCGACAGAAAATACTAAAGTACTTGGATTTAAAGGAAATGATCCTCAAGAACCGAAATTGTATTAGAAAATAAAAAATGGAACATGTTAGTAAGTTCAACTACCTTGGCTGCATTATCTCTTATAGTGAGACAAATGACATTGAAAATAAATTGCATAAATTTCAGGTGCAATCAAGAAAACTTTAATAAGGAAAGTAAGACAAGACACATTAATAAAATCTTATTAAAACCTTGGCCATTCCAACACTGACATACGTATCAGAAACCTGGACTCTCAGATCTCAACAGTTACAGAGGATAGACGCTACAGAAATTAAATTATTACGACCTCTGTCAGGATATAGCCTAATAGATCTTAAACACAGTAAAGCCATAAGAAAAGAACTTAATATCCAAAATATAACTGAAACAGTCAGAGACTACAGAGGAAGGTGGCAAGAATATTTATTGCGTATGGAAGAACACCGACTACCTAGACGACTATACAATAATTATCACAGAGCAAAAGGAAAAAGAAGAATTGGAAGACCAAGAAATTAGGAAACGTTGGAAGGACCAAATTTGAAACATGTGGAGACGGAACAGGCCTTAAGGCCTAAACCGATGATGATGATTCCTGAAGAAAGACTTTCATAGAATCGGCATCGCTGTGTCACCGCATTGCGCTTTGTGTTCGTTAGGAGAAGAAATGGACTCTGACTGAACGTCTTCTGTAGTGTGAACGACAACCTTGAGGCCGGCAGCATACTACAACGGACATTATGTCCGATTCAGTATGCTGCAGCCTCATGACTTGAGAGCGGAATTTTAGGCCCTAAAAAGTGGCATTTTAGGCGCCTAAAATAGGCTCTTAAACTCCTATATTTAAGTTGTATAAAATAAAAAAATATGCTTTTTTAGGTTAGATTAGGTTTAAAAATAGGCTTTTTTTTTGTTAAAGAATGTCGCTAATATAAGATTCAACATTTATTTAATGCAAAATTCTAGGATTAAATTAACTTCCACACATTTCACATTTTACAAGGGTACACATGCATACACAAAATGAAGACATTCTGTCTTTAAGTTAGTGTTTTTCTTTCACCAATCACATTTATAGTATGCTTCACAGTAGATGACCAACACCTATTGTGGCTATTGTGTCGCTCACTGCTGTACTTACAAATGGTGAGGAAGCGATTGTTATCTGTCTTGGAATGTAAGAGAATGCTTATTCGGGTACAACCCAGCGAGTTTGTGTTAAATTGCTGACAAACAGAGGAAGATATAATAATAATAATAATAATAATAATAATAACAGACCTAATAATAATAATTTGTCCCGCAGGAGTTTTTTTTACATGTCAGTAAATCTACTGACATGAGTCTGTCGCATTTAAACACACTTAAATGTCATTGACCTGGGCCAAGATCGAACCCGCAACCTCGAGCACAGAAGGCTGCGCTATACCGACTACGCTACCCAGGCCGACTGAAAGTTGGAATTTTAGGGTTGAAAGATTGTAAGAATGAGAAGGGGTGGCCCGGAGGTACTTCTCTATTGTGTTGTTCACTGCTAGGAAGGAGTTGTTATCCGTCTTGGAATGTAAACAGTACAGGATGTTAAGAAAAACAGTAAACAGTTACGAAAAATGGTGCAGAAATAAAAAAAAACTAAAAAAATAGGCAGTAACGTCGAAAAAGACATTTTAGGCACTATACTTATGTATACCTGTATTTCCATGATAAATGTAAATATGAAATCTTAAGCCTGTATGTATCAAGGAAAAAATAGGTTTTTGCCTAAATTCCGCTCTCTACTGATAACAATGTGTGTACTCACCGTCACATCGAACGGACCGAGACAAAACCGTGCTGACCGAGAAAGAATGTCCGATGCAGCATGCTGCAAAAGGGATGACAATGCGGAAACATCTGTAACTTCATGAAACTAGCTGACTTTTATTGCGCTGCAAAAAGAGTAGTGGACATGTCCGGTGCTGATGATACAGGATAGGCTAAAAAGTAATAATTTGGTTAGATATGGACTTCAGTATGAAAGAGATTAGAACTTTACTTGCTGTGATCCTTTTTGAGTCTGGAAATTTACAGACGTGAGGAACAAGCTAGAGTGCGACCTTCTGACTCATAATGTTCTTAATATTCTCGCTTCGTTGAGAGCACGTAAGGGAACTTTTTATTGATATTTTCTATTTGAGCTCACTTTTAAGCTTGCGGCCTTTCATGCGAAGGCCAAACATACATTAAAAAATCTGACCGTCGCTTTGCAAACTGCATTATTATTGCGACTGTTCCTCTTTCTGTGATCAGGAGTATCTACTAATACCAATTTGTATTCTATAATAGGGATTGACGATAAATACAACTTGCATTCTATAGCCGTCGAAATTAGATCCCTAATACTTAAATTTGAAGGTCGTATTTGCTTAATGTGGGTGCGCGGCCACACAGGTACTGAAGGAAACGAAAGAGCGGATACATTAGCGAAGCAAGCGGCCTCAACCAACTCAGAATATAAATATTCCACCTGTCCTATTTCGTACATCAAGCAGAAGATCAAGCACATAACTACACTCAAGTGGAATACATACTGGAACTCTAGTGTTAAAGGCTCTGTGACCAAGAAATTATTCTTTCCCAATGTACAAGACAGACTATGTTGCAATCAGTTCTCAACCGACTTCTTTTACACCCAATTTATGACCGGCCATGGAAAATTCGGTTCCTACTTTGAAAGATTTAGGATCAAAAGTGCAGAAGAATCTCTGTGCATATGCAAAGAGAATCAGACTGTTGAACATTTGATTTTTCACTGTCCAGTGTTCGAAAGGAAAAGACACTTTTTAAGATATCATATCTCGGATTGCAATTTAAATTACTCCACACCCCTTTACCATTTTCTTAGAAAAAAATGTTGTTACAAACAATTCACTGAGTTTATACACCACATCCACGCAAGACTGTAGCTGTTAATTGTATATAAATTAATGATGTTATAAAATCCTAATGCACTATGTAAAACAAGGTGTCTATCTTTGGGACATAATAATAGTAATGACAACAATAACTATGTTTGTGTTATAGATTTTACTATTGTTGAGTATTTAATGACAGGTATATAGTTTGTAACCATAAGTAATTTTGTTTTTATTTTTTCTTTACTATCGCAAACCAACTATATAATAGGTATTTTATTTGTAACTACGCCAATTCTGTGCATTATCTCATTAATATTGCTTAAAATTATGTATAAGATCACAAATTAATGTAATAATCTTGCAATTTCTCTACACCTTCGATTATAATTTCTAATTTTATTTCATTTTGTTTTAACTGAAAGTAATTATTGCATAACGTATTTAGTATTGTTTACTGTCTCTTAATTAGTGTATTTATATTGTAACTATGATTCACACCTACTATTAATTCTTTAAAATTGTGTATTATCACTACATAATGTATTTCACATGTAACAAACTACAACCCTAATATACCAAAGGTAAAATAGGGTTTCAATATTTGGATAACAATAATAATACTGCAAGTTATAGGCCTACTTTGCATTTGTGCACTGTGTACGTTTCTGTGTGCTCACGTGATCCTTGTTTGTAGACACATTGCACAAGGACGTGGCTGTTTTTAAGTAAAAGTATCTTAACAGATGGTTTACATGCTTCCTATTGGCGAACCGACAGCATGTAGGGTAGAGAAAGATACGAGGAAATAGAAATTGAAAGCATGTTGTGAGAAACTTGCTTCATGCATTGAGAAAAATTAAATAACTTTAGAATAGGACGCAGTTGGTAAAATTATTATTCAACATGAATGGGTTGCGTCGTGCGAACTTCTAGAAGACAGTCAGCAGTTCCTTGTTCCTATCCTCTGTCTCACTTTGTTCTCTTATATTTTCTCTCATCTTTTCCGACTTTCCTACTCATTTATCCTCTGACCTCACATCTCTTCACTTCTTTCCTATCTTCCTTTTTTCTTCTTCACTATTCTGTTTCCTGTCTTCTCTCTTCTGATTTGTTCTCATTTCATTTCCTCTCATATTCTCTTTTTCTTTTTAACTTATCTTTTTTCATATTATATTTGCTCGTCGAATTTTTACTTATCAATATAATCCATTTGTTCTTTGCCTCTCTTCTTCCTAACTTTTATGAGTTTCGCTCCTCATTACGATCTCTTCTCTTCCATCACATATATTCTTTCACCTTTTCCTGAAAAAAATATATATAGTATTCACATTGTTTCTATAATTTTAAGAAAATTAATTAGGATGTACAGTAGTGGAAAAAAAACAACCGGACCGACCCTTGTAGCTGTTTTCAGAGCCTTGTTCACTCCAGAGCACGATCGACTGGTAACTAAGACTTTCGTGGTTGAATCCTGCCTGGGAAGGAAACTTTATTTTGTTCCTTATTCACATTTATTCCCAATACTTTTCGATTGCTGGCAAAATTCATGTTCTGGGAATAATAAGTTAATTAAGTAGTAAAATATCGCTCCAATCGAAAAGTATTGGGAATAAATTTGAATAAGGAACAAAAAAAAAAGTTTCCTTCCCAGGCAGGATTCGAACCACGAAAGTCTTAGTTACCAGTCTATCGTGCTGGAGTGAACAAGGCTCTGAAAACAGCTACAAGGGTCGGTCCGGTTTTTTTGCCACTACTGTACAGTCTTAGAAAAAAGTTTTGTCGCACAGATACTTTAAAAGTCCCAGAAAGGAGGCAGTGCGCATGATCAGACGACGAGCGACCTGGTTCACAAGACAAGGACTAGTTGAGGTAATAAAATTAGTTTTGTTTCGTTGTCTGTCTGATCATGCGAACTGTCTTCTTTATGAGTCTTATAAAATATCTTTGCGAAAAAACTTTTTTTTCTAAAACTGTATGTATTAGTGTGAAGCAGCCATGTCAAACCTGCTGCACCCTCTTCTACGGCTAAGTTTTAGGTTCAATGTATAATATTATAGGATACCAAAAGTAGCCTATATGTTATCAAATAAAAGTAGTTTGGACAACTAATTTTCCATCAGCTCATAGAAGACAGCTGTTATAAGATCTCTTACGTAGTACAGAATTTCAGAAAAAAGAATTCTGGCTTAGATTTGCAAAACTCAACTATTTAAAATATGTGACTGCCTTTAAGCTTCTTGAAGGATGGTCAGAATGTCCCTCTTAGCCTCACACTACTTTCTACCTTCAGATATTTCCATTAGGTGATCCGTCATAGATTACTTAATATTTACAGACCATTCAGTGAATAATATTTTAAGATTCTTAGCAGATGGTTACAAGTGTCGCAGTAATACTGTTTTATTTCTCTTGTGATGTATAAAGTTTGCAATTAGTTGAAAATTGTCATAATGTTTTCTTGTGTATTAACAATCCCTTGAAAAGGACTATGTCGTTTTCCAAACCATCAAATACCAAGAAAAGAATAGTCGAATGTGAGCGCCGTGTTTTTCAAGAAAAAAGATAATTTCTTCTGTAGTGAAATCAGAGGTAAATATGTGTTTTATTTGTGGGAAAAATATCAATTTCGACGAAATATAATACAAGACATTCTTATGAAACCCATCGCACAAAATATAGGCCTAATTGATTCTATACAAAATTTGATTTTTACGTAGCTTGTGTAAAATATTTATAGGTCTATTTTGTTCTGTATTTTTAAGTTAATGCAACTGTGAACATTTCGCAAATAAAAATCAAGATATTATAGTTTTCATGTATGTATTTATAAAAAGATATAACGATATGAAGCATGAAATAAAAAATTTAAAGATCGTCATCGTATTTTGTTGCTAACTCTAGTTAAATGCATTAGGCCTATATGTGAAATAGACATGCAGTTAATGTAGATCTATAGTTACACAATTTGTAATTTAATAAACTATTGTAGTAAATAAAAATAATAACATTTTTGTTTAGATATGTGACGCTGAATTTGGTGAAGGAAGTCTTTCTAACGAATATACTACGATTTATAGATTTTCACTCATCGTATTCGAAGTAGATCAGCCTCCTCTATACGATTTATTCATTCTTTTGAATCTTATACGCTTCAGAAGACAGTGAACTTCATTTATGTTGTCATATCAGCTATTCCCTTGGTTTCGAAACTTGCATGACAACTAACCATAAATGGTAGAATTATATATTGTAATAGCTACCCGCCAAATTGCCGGTTTCAGTTGTATAGGACGAGGCTCTCTCTTTTGAGCCAGCATTAAGAGGTCTTCATAAGTGTGCAACAATTTGCGTTCAACTTCCACAAATTTACTTTCCTTTCTCTTATTATTAGGCATAGCTACTTTTCCAGGTTAGCTGTCCGTGTAGTCCATATGGTTCAGGACGTTTTAAAATTAATCGTACAATTTTATTTAATTATATCAGTGCAGCCGGTCGATCTATATGCAACAGCTAAAACACAGCTGACGCAGCGTGGAAGCCATAGTCAGAAGTTCGAATCGCGCATAGGACAGCGCATTTATAAACATCTGTTGCCATAGGCTCGAATCTCGCCGTGTGTTTGTCCGTCAAATCGAAAGTGAACTCAAGTATGATCTAAGATTATGAAAGTCAAATATTCAAGGTAGAATGATTTAACTGTGCAGATTTAAGGGGCAATAGAATACATTAAAATAAATGGAAAACTATTATGCGTTTTGTGATTCGAAAAGTAGGTTGAAAGTTTGCGTACTTTGGCAACAGCGCATCGTCGGCTCGCCAACGAAAATACACACGCTCTCGGTGTGAATAGCAGCGTTCCGTCCCTTAGTCACTGCAATAGGTTTGCCAAACTTTCTAATGGCAGGGAATACTTTGCATGAAAATCTCAATTATTAATTAGTGTTAGTATTAATCATTAGATGTGACGTTATTTGAATTAGAGAATAAACACGAGAAAAAGTTTATTAAGATTCAATATTCTAACTTATTGGCAATATGCAGAAAATAGTATTCGGTTCGACTGTGATTTAATTCTAACGAATATTATATATTCTGTAATAAATTGACGGAAAACTCGTTTTTTTCTTCGGACCTGCCCTTTGAAATATTCCTATATTTTATATTATTTTTTTTTATTTCTTAAGAAAATAAATATGCCGGCAAATTGTAAGTTACCAAATGAAAATATAGGTGATTACGTTATTGTTTACCTTAGCTTAATCATTATGCGGGCAATAACATCTCAGGTAGATAAAATGAAGTGATTGTTTCTTTCCATCAGAATAAAATTAACTAAGCCTACATAATGCACTTTTTAGGCAGTCATTCCTAAAAGTACATCTTGTAAAGCTAGACAAGCGTGTTAAAAATTGCTTTATTTAAACGGTTACTATTAATAATATACATATAAAGTAGAACTCCAATTATCCGGACTAATAGGGAGTAGCATGATCCGGATATGCAGGAATCCCGATAATTGGGTCTGAAATGAAAAGAGTATAGAAACAACAGTAGTAAGCTACTGCATGTACTAAAAGTGCAAAATGACTATAGATATACAGTTTATAATGAACAAAGTTACACATATTCAAAAGAAATAGTATTCTAAATGGATTAAAATTATAAGAACTCTTGATATTCCATACAGAACAGAGCTTTACGTATGTATGATAGTACAGTACACGAAATAAAAAAAATAACATGTGCAACTTTCTTTGAATAAACAATTTCAAACTGTCCTGAAACGTGATCCAGATAATAATTGGTGATCCGGATAATTGGAGTTCTGCTGTATTATTATTATTATTGTTATTATTATTATTATTATTGTTAATATTAATATTAATATTATCAGGTTTTACAATGTCGTAGGACATCCTAGACCCATTTTCAGGATTCTGTAGCCTTTCCCCTCTCTTCTCAATTCTCCCATGCTCCATCTTCCAATTTCCTTTCTCTCAGTGTTCTAATTAATCCTTATGCCCATGTCAATTTTGGTCTTCCCCTCTTCATTTCTCCCTGTTAGAGTCCATTCATCACCTTCTTCGGCAGTCTATTTTCAGTCATTCTCTTCATATGACCAAACCATATTAATTGTTTTGTTTTAATATAGTCTACAAGCGATCCAAAAGTGAGGGTCATTGCGGAGTATGAATGGGATGATGATAAATGGAGGGGGAAATGGGAGAACTCCGGGAAAACCCCTCGCGTCCGTTTTTTCCATCACAAATCCCTTCGTGACTCAGGCGGGAATCGAAACGGCGCCGCCATGGTTGAAGACAGAAAAGCTAACCACTCCGCCACGGGCGAGGTTTCTTCACAATAATATAGAGACCTTATGAAATATGTTGAGCTGACGGTTAAGGCTTCATAAATGCCACATAGTTGTATGAAGAAAGTTTAAAAATTGTTTTCATTGTTTTCATAATAGTCGTATGCTAAATTCTGAGAAAATAATAATTGTGGAATTCGATTAAGTTTGTGGAGGGATTAGATAAACTCGTAGCCCTCAATTCTTTAGAGTATATCAGTGTTTAAAAATTGTAAAATAGAATGTTATAATTAGGTATTTTTTTGTTGTCATGATACATTCCTTGCAGGTAGACCACATAAACGGGAGTTGGTCTAACAAGGGAACCGTCCCAGGTCATGTAACTTGAATTTAATTAAAACGTATATTTAAGCTAATTTTCGTTCGTTAAGAAACGTGGTGATAATTGTTCGTTTCGCTTTTTCCCCGTTTACGAAATATATGACTTGGAAAATTGTTGCTACTTATACCGCTCTTGCGCGCACTCGGATCCTCATAGTTCCGTGACACCGTATCACAGCTCCCGCATTAATGCTCTAGTCCAGTGGTTCCCAATTACTTCAAAGTTGTAGACCCCTTTTTTATTTTTAAGGTAAGCTACGGACTCCGCACCTTTATATTTTGGTATCTGCGTAGAAGTAGTAGTTGAGAGGTAGGTAGCAATATTAACACAATTAAATTGAACATACAGTATGTACCGGAATCTAGATGTCATGGGAAAAATCACACCTCTTTTTGTTTCGGACAATTCTTTCCACGTCTGGCTCAATATTTGCTACTTTTAGTCTTAAATCAGGTTTAACATCGAGGTGATCCTCGTTTAGTTTCAGTGAAACCATATTTAAGGTAAGAATTGCTGTACTTACGTATTTTAGAATTTTTCTGTACTTTACATGTAATAGAAGCCGATGTACTGACGCTAGGACAAGCACTGCACTCTGTACTGCTTATAAAATGTTGGTTTTGCAAAATTTAGTGGGTTATAAGTTATGAGATGTAGGAAACAAATGCTACGGACCCACTAAATTTGTTTTACGAACCCCCAGGAGTCTGCGAACCACCAATCGGGAAAGACTGCTCTAGTCTATTTTCTTTTTCTTTGTTAACATCCGGGAGAAATACCTCTTAACCATCTTCACACGTGACTTTTTGTCAGTTTATCGGAACTACTTGCATCGACCTGACATTAAATGGCTTATCTTTATCTACACGTTGTTTTACTTTGGGTCCAAATTCCCCTTTCATTTCTTGAAAGCACAGTATATACAGTCGTGTTCCTAGACTTCCAGCTGCATACCTGTGGATTTGAACGGTGTACGAATGAGTGAAAGATGCCATGGATTGCACTACTACTGTATTAATGTGAGTTAAGAGAAAAAATTGACTAGAGCATGAATGCGAGAGCTGTGATGCGGTGTCGCGGGTCTATGAGAATCCGAATACGCGCAAGAAGCGGTATAAGTAGCAACAATTTTCAAGTCAGTATATTTCGTAAACGAGGAAAAAGCGAAATGAACGACTATCATCACGTTTCTTGACGAACGAAAAATAGCTTAAATATGCATTTTCTTTAAATTCAAACTACACGATCAGGGACGATTCCCTTGTAACTATGATCAAAATGGCTCAGTTCTCTAAGCTGACGTCAATCAATCTTAATTTAACGGGAGATGTTAACTTGCATAATTATCGATTTCTCTGACTTCCGTGATAGAATATTGGAGCTTCCAAATATTTACACACTCTTCGTAACTCTAAACAAACAAGGATGTTTCGTCAGATTGTTAAATATCAAGCAGAATCACGAAAAGAGATTAAAACAGTCAAAAGTGGAGTCGTTTCATATATTGGGAGAAGATTAGCACACGCTACTCAAATATTGGAAACGTGCCTCATATTGGATTTTCGAACCGATACTTGGCAAAATATGCTTTAAGAAACAAAAATAGAGAGAATCGGCTTCAATCTCAAAGCATCGGTGCTACGACCAGAGCGCGCCTGGAGAGCACTTGTTTGAATGAACGTGCTTTCGGCAGTTCCAGTACTCGAGCACTTCAGAAAGAACATGCTGCTGAGCAAACAGAGCATTTATATTGTCCTCACGAAATACCGGAAGCATGGACACACTCCCGCTGAGTAGTCAATATGATAGTGCAATTCATGCGCCAATATGATGCTCTTGTGGGAGTTATTTGGATTTCAAAGATTATTCATAAAATCGGAGGCTGTTCGTGATTGTAGACATTTCTCTGAATTATCTATAGTTACGAACAGGTCAGGAAGACAGAGAATTTTGTCCTCAACATCGATCATATTCTAGACTTCCAGTAAACATTACTATTAATATCCTTGTTCTATCAATTCCGTATCATCAAACATTTCTTTACTCTGCTTCCTTCACAGGAAATCAGGAGCAGTCGGAGTCTAAAATCTTCAAATACATTATACTTAGAAATGTTTTTATTGGATAGAACTAGACTCTTGCGGAAGTTTCTAAATAGTCTTAAATGACCAAGTTATTATTTTTTCTCCCCTCTCTTCCTTTTTCCCCTCTTTTTTATTATCGTGATATATTACTTAATCGTTTGTATCTGTATATTATGCAGGATGTATCTATATGTGTCCATAAATGTGGGGGAGTATTCCTGATACTAAAACATAACAAAAAGTTCATATGAACATGGGTCCGCAAACCCTTCGTTAGGGAATTATGGAAAGAATTTCCTGTAGTGACCCCTGATTATTTAATTCACCTCAAAATTGCATTTTTCCTCTTTCTTCATTACAGTTGGTCATGACATTTGTTTTGTTTTGTCTGATTGCGTTTTGTTCTGTTTTGTGTTATTCACAGTAACATTCATCACATCACAAGATGTATTCAGTGAGAGAAGTGTCGGATATGCACTACCTTATGGCCTAGCAGATGGGAATACGGTAGCAAATTTGATCAAATCCGTAACACCCCAGGACATTTGCACAGAGTATGGCAAAGCATGGAACGCAGGCTCAGGGCATGCATCGAAGCAGGAGGAGGTCACTTTGAGAAATTTTTGTAAATGTGTGTTGTTAAATGTATCACATGCACCATTACCAATAAACCCGTAACTCCTAAACGAAGGGTTTGCTCACCTATAACTTTTTGTTATGGTTTGGTGTTACGAATACGCCCCCACATTTATGGACACATATATAGATGCACCTTGTATAGTATGATTCTGCTATTCAACTTCTTATGTCTTGTAACTCACATGTATTCTTCTATTAATATATTAACTGTATATTATATCTCAAGTGAATTAATCGTCGAATTTATCTCGAGCATTTTATGTCTTATAAATTGTATATATTCTCCGTATGTTATGTAACTGATTTTGATTATATGTAATTTTCTACTTTATTTTATATTCTTCTTATATTATGTAACTGATCTTGACTATTTGTAATTTTCTACTATATTACATACATTATAACTCTGCTGTTACATCTGTGATCATATCATATGTGTAGGATCTTTGGGCATATCAGTAGGTTGTTTTTACTCTTGTTGAGTTCCAGTTTCTATTGTTGTGTGTTATAGATGGCTGGTATTAATATAACTGATTTTAGATTTTGATTAATATTTATGATATTGGTAATTGAGAAGGTGATGAATCATGGTATGTAAATTTCCAATTCGGCATTTGCCTTTGTTGCTGAGGGAAATCATTAAAAACCCTAATCAGATTGGCCAGCCACGAGATTTGTATCCGGGAACTCCCGAATGCGAGTCTCAAACGTTACCATCTTAGCCAGCTCGCTCGGTATAAATTAGTTGTTGAAAGAAAAAAAACTCGGTTTCTTAAATTTTTAAATATTCTGAAAAAAAAAACTACGAGTGGAGTAAAACTGAATATGTGTGTGTCTAATCTTCTTTATTTTTGGTGTAGAAATTGCACTATTATTAACAATAACAATTATTATATAACTCGATCGTCTAGTTCAAAAGCGCGACAACTCAAAAAAACAAGTTTTGAGATATCTTCAGTTGAAAGTTTCAAATAAATCACTTATAAAGGAACAGAGTTCTGATTCATAACCACGACATTTAGAAATGAGTCAGTATTCAAGACGAGTATATCACAATCTTCCAGTTCATTATTAATACATTTCGAAATGTACTAATAATGAATTAATAAAGTCCATAGTTATAATTATTTCTAAGCAGTTTATTTAGTTTTTTTTTTTCTTTTTGGTTGTAAATATGACTTATCTCAATACCGAATCGGAAAGAGCTCCGAAAGGGGCTTTAAGTAGTATAAATAACTAAAAAATGGCAATTTTTGAGTTGTCGCACTTTTGAACTGGACGATCGAACTATATACAGGGTGTAAGCGATAGAAAGTGTAAAAAAATAAAGGCAGTAAAACATAAATAACTGAATAAAAAAGTAAAATGTTTTTCTGTAACTGTCATGGTTTTTCCAGAATAGAAAAATGTTTTTTGAGTCTAACGTTTTTTGAAAAGAGAATAAACTGGAAACTGTTCAGAAAGCTTCCCAGGTTAAAGGTATAATTGTTTTAAGTTAAGTTTTCCGCTGGTCTTGTATTTGTCCGTTGTTGTCACAGTAAATGACGGTACTTGTGAATTTCTATTAAGTCTATGCACTACAGCTACATACTGGACGCGATATGCATGAAAATAGTGGTAGGCGACAAAGTACTGCAAGAAAAATTACGCGATGCTGTATAGCTACACATTGCAAGCGGTTAAAAGCTGTGGTATCTCTCACTTCTCCGGAGTTGTAGTCAGTTGCTTCCAGTGATAGGATAATGTCATCAGAACTCGGGAGGCCGAAGAGTCAGTCCTTCCTCGATTATAGATTAGAGCATTGAGGACATCACGTTCAGAGGATGTCCCGGGAAAGATAGCCGAAGAGGATTTTAATGGTTCCCTTCAGGAGGTCGAAAACAAGGTCGAGGACCTTGAATTACATGGAGGGGAGAAATAATGCATGGCAACCGCTGAAGGGTGGAAAATTATTATAAAAATTTGGTGCAATAGCTATAAAGGGTCAAGACCGAACAGCTGTCTGCTCGCCTCACGTCCACATGCTTCAGCACAGGTGTATACGATCATTCAATCAGTATGGGGGTAGGTTGTGGTCAACACGATGACCCCCACCCATGACCGTGCATGCCTTCGTAACACGGGCTGAGATTGTGAAATTCGTTTAAACTTATTTCAAACATAGTCATATGGTTCTGATGTAATATGTTGAGAGTTATTTTTGTTGGCATCACCTCGAAATATACATAATGAAACTAGGCCATAAGTACTTAATAGTTTTAGTTAGGCCTGTTACTCGAAAATGACTGCTAAGAATTGTTCGAGATGATAATAATTCATAGACTGTAGAATTTAAAAGGAAAGTAAGTAATTCGTAAATCAGTTCGATAAAAACATTCAGAAACATCAGAGAATGAAATTACGTATTTCGTCTGCAACAACGTTGCGAGTCTAAAGAACTCTCACGATTTTCCAGGCAAATAACTCCGGAAATGTCGTGCTCTTGATATGTTACGCGTTTCTGTTTTACCTTGGTTTAACGAGGCGGATTTAAATTCAAATGATGTTACGGGAAGTCAGTTGAAAACAGACACATCTGCAAATGACGCCAATTTTGTTTGGCTCTAATCCAGGAGTCTTCAGGTCTATTAAACACAGTTCAATTACTCAATTTTTTTAAGCTGGAAGTCATCTCCTTTTCCGCGGTGGCGGCGCAGCTGTGGTAGGAAGACCAGTTTTAGGGGAACTTGTATTTCCTTCTTGACTGCTGTCTCTCCTTGACCATATCCAAGGATCCCACAGTACAGGAATTATATAAGAGGATGCTCATTACATCGGACTATCAGTGCGTAAGGTGCTTCCCTGTCCTTCATCTTGGCCTGGCCATGAGAACGTAACGCAGTCGTACGGCCACGGTCAGCGGACCGAGACATCACATAGGAACATGGAAGCTGTCACAAATTACGTAATATCCTACTCACTATGGAAGTGATTGGATATGCTGTTAGGAATAATCTTCTGGATAATTTAATTGGGGAACTCACAATCTTATTTTTTAACCACGATACTCGTAACATATTATTAATATGATTTGCCTGAGTTCAGTTCTCGCTACGGCTCAATTTTGGTAATTTTCCATTAGAAGTGCTGTGTATACAGGTTATATTCTCTGTGTGGAATTAGAGAATTCTCTCTTTCTTCTTTACACTACGTTTGTATGTCTTGTTTGTCTTCCGCTACAATGATCTGCTATTTAATGAAGGCATTCTTCTTCTTCTTCTTCTTCTTCTTCTTCTTCTGCTTCATTGTAACCGAAAACTGTCTAAAATATGTAGACTATTATTAAATTGCCTCCTCCTGTGCCCCAACCACAGAGATTCAGATAACTAAATTGAAAAACAAAATCTGAATAAAGCAATTAAGAACACATTTTTAGCTTCAGAATACTAGCCAGTTAAAGAAATGATACTTATGAATATTTAATTCTCTATTTGTAATAATATTTTACCCTTTAAAGAAAAAAGGTATTTTACTAACAACTTCAAATCAGTGTAACTCTGAAAATATTGAGATTAGGACACATGCTTATATGACATTTTTTGCTGAGAATATCTTCGGAAATAATCTCCGTAAGTGGCGGTAAATCCTCGTGAATCACCCTGTATTTTCTTTTCATATGAAGCAACATTTCGAAATTAATTCCAGGTCAAACTTTTCACTATGGCTGACTCAAATTATATATCGCATGTGTCTATAATCACTTCAGTATTGCATAACTGGCGATTACAAATCCACCAACAATAACTTTCCCGAGCACAAGTCTTGGCTTTTACGGGAGTGACCTAATTATAAATTATGTAATTTTAAATTTTGTGTAAAAGCTCAAAAACTTAATAATAATAATAATAATAATAATAATAATAATAATAATAATAATAATAATAACAATAATAATAATAATAAACCACTGGTCGTACAAGTCAGCTGCTCTCGATGCCGAGAGACAGCTCGGCACAGCTAATTTTATACGCAACTTCGGCGCCTTCATGCTCTTAGCGACGGGAGATGTCATTGGCCGTGGCCACACAAGTTACATTGGTTCATAGCCTAACTACTAATAACATTAATATTCGGTTGTGGGTCATGGTGTTGTTATAGTAAGCATTTATAATTATTTTTATTTTTTGTTTGACTACGGATCCTGGAATGGGTGCCAATACGCGTTGCGTCGAAAGAAAAATGATTAATTAATCATTAATCATGAACCGAAATGGACGGTCTAAATTCATGCTTATAGTGATCAAGATACTTTCAAGACTCCACACACTCGCAGATGAGGCTGTTCTTGCAGTCAGTTGTGTCTGTTAAAGGCCATATTAAATCAGTGCCATGGAAGGATCAGTCAGCCAGTGCTCATGGGACTGAGGCTCTGCAAGGAGCGGATGGAGTGAATGGAAGGAGGGCAGTGCTTTCCCTCAAGGCTGTGGCCTCCAGCGGTTCTCATAGATTGCATTATCAATCACAGCTATTAAAGAGGTGTTGCCGCTATTAATTCAGACCTCATTGTCTAACAGCGAATTACTTACAGTATTACGTCATATTTGGAAGCGCCCCAGACCTTCACTTAAGTTTAACTGTTAAAATATTGCTGTTTTTTTTGTCGAATATTTGACATACTTAACGATACCTGTTGAATATTTCTGGCTGTAGTGTATGCCAAAGTGTAAGGTGCAGTGCATTTCAGTACTTTTTTACAAATTCTTTCTTTCCGCTCTTTATTTCTTCGTTACTTTCTCCCTTATATCCATTTCTCTTTCGTTCTCAATGTGTACATACATACATACATACATACATACATACATACATACATACATACATATGTATGAATGTAATACCGGTATAATTTGAAGTAATGTATGTATGTATGTATGTATGTATGTATGTATGTATGTATGTATGTATGTATGTATGTATGTATTTATTTATTGTAACCAGATACCGGATTTTAAAAGGAAAATTTTTCATCGAAAAAGAACAAAAAAGGGGGGGGGAAGTTATAACCGAAAAAAACTTCAAAAAGGACTATTTTACTCCCAAAAACCCACTTCAGCACATTTATGGATACACATAGCACACACAATCTTATATTTATCTCTTCACAACACGAGAAACGTGTTGTATTTCATATATATATATATATATATATATATATATATATATATATGGACTATATTACTCCCTCAAAAAAGTAATTGAAAACATACTTCAACACATTCATGGATATACATAGCATACACGCATTTAGTTATCCCTTCACTACATAAGTGTTGTATTTGATCACATTCGACATTTCAATATGTGTCAATATGATTCTGCCTCTTTGAATGCAGAATGTCTTTATAAACAGAAAATGATCGCTCAACATCAACTGAACCAGAGATGAAACTTTTCTTTTTATCCTGAACTCTAAATCAGCACACTTTACTAGTTATTCAATGTCTGGAATCAAAAGGAGAACGATATTTATTTTCGCTTGCTCAGGAAGTTACAGGCCTATCGGAAAAAAAAAAATAGGAAAATTATCTAAATGTTAGCGATATTCTGTCAAAAAAGGGAGAAAAAAGGGAATATAATAATAATAATAATAATAATAATAATAATAATAATAATAATAATTTATTTTAGCTAGCAGAGGATCTGGACTATAACAGAGGAAAAAAGGGAAGTCAAAACCACATAATTTGGTCGGTGGAAGGTAATTTTGAACATCGTAATTAATTATTTCATGTTTCGTGTTGAAAGAAAAAAAAGGAATTCCCTTTAAAATCCGGCCTCTAATCATAACAATGCGTAGGACTTAACGTCACATCGAACGGTCCGAGACAAAACCGTCCTGTCCGAGAGAGAATGCCCAATGCAGTAACTACTCTATCGGCCTGACAGAATATTGCTAATTAAAATGATGTGCGTGAGACCTCGCCACGACTAGCCAAATACCCTCTGTACGGGAATTTTTGAAGGTATCGGTAGACGTGATTTCATGCCCAGTATGTGATGGAACTATTATTATCTAATAACATCAACCTTGGCCCACTTACCGAACGTCTAATTTCACTGTTCAAAGAAAAAGTGTAATCAAAGCGGCCATTATATCGAGTATTTCTTAAGATATAATTTTATATTTATTATATGTTATCGTATTGCAATATTTTGTTTATTTTTGGTGTAATTATTGAGTTACCGGTGCTGGTAATTGTGATATTACTGACAATCTTGATTATCCAGAAATAGTCTTCCACACAGTTTCTTACTTAATAGAACTAAAGATTGCTTTTGTTCAGTGATTATTCGGTTATGAAAATTTGGGATTTCCAGCCAAGTCTTTAGATTTAATTTGTCCACCTTTTCGGAATTACCTATATATTTCATGTTTACGTACATAAGGTTCATCTAGAAAGTAAGTTACAACGGCCGATAAAGAAAACAAAAACATCAATAAGTAAGAAATATTTATTGCACTATTTACAGAGATTCACTGGCTACTTCTCAACATTGTCGCCACCTTATGGTGGGGTAAGCGAGTTAGCTAGCTTGCAAGTCGAAGCGTAGCGAGGGAGGGAAGCTTCTCAGTCCACTTTTCTCTTCCCCTCACGCGCAGGTAGGTTTCACGAGATACCGAACGGCTTATACCTTCGCATGAGAGAAAGAAATAAGATTCAATATAATATAATGGGATCTAAAATATTTTTAAATTTAAATACTGATATATCTTAACCAGGTATTTGAACGAAAAATGAACATAGACTTTCATTTGCGTACCTTTCTTGGGCTCCCCTGTCTTCTGTTGCGTTTCAAGATTTTCTTCATCATGTTTTGGAAACGTCTTATCCAGTATTTTACAGTTTTCAGATTTCGCTGGACAGTATTCTCTATCATAGTTAATGAGAGTGTGCTCTACACATTCCTACTATGTGTCCACGCCTTACTTCAGACATAAATGACATATTTTGTAAAATAACTTTGGTCATACCAAGCCTAGACGAAACATGCTGAATTTTGTTATGATCCTAAAAAGAATAGTTATTTATGTTACAAGGATTTAAATTGACGTTTTACGGTTGAGTTGAAACCTGAGGCCGTAATTTGGAAACGAATTCGTAAAATACTTTCAATTCTTGTAACGTACAATATTTTATTTCATAATAGACCCTATTATGTGGAATTAATTATTTTCAAAAAATGAATATTAACATGCACAGTCTTACAGTTAGGAAAAAGTCTATCGCACAGATATAAATATAAGTCCCAGAAAGAAGGCAGTACTCATGATCAGACTTACAACGAAACAAAACTAATGTTATTACCTCAACTAGTCCTTCGCTCGTCCTCTGATTATGCGCACTGCCTCCTTTCTGGGACTTATAAAGTATCTGTGCGACAAAACATTTTTCTAAGACTGTCTGTATTGAACAACCTGTAGAAAAGGTCACCCCTAAAATGTGCTCAGAATGAACTGGCCCATAGGCCTATATATTGTTGAAGCTGGTGAATGAACTACGGTCATTACCGGGCTATCCATGATAGATGAAAATTATGAAGAGAGATTTGGATTGTTGTTTTGAAATTAGAAAAGAAGTAACAAATAAATGTAACGAAGCGATGGGAGAATGATGCAAGGGGGTAGAAATGGTGTAGAAGTTTTACAATGAGAACAGACGCAGGTGCGTAGGACTTCCACAACCGATAGAAGTAATATTCCATCGATTTGTGTAATGGATAACTTGAATTGCACAGTAAATATCAGATGTAGGACTAAATATTGTTATTAATTTCTGTATTATTTCATAGTGTTATAGGCAAATTCCAAAATATTGTAGTGTGAAATATTATAAATGCAGTATTAACCTTATTTTTGCTTCAATTCATTATGTTGCATTTGTTTGTTATTAACAATGTTTAAGTTATTGACATGATGCCCATTGCGTGGCCGGTCATTGAACAATTGATAGAAAAGGACACACATAAAATCTACTGAGAATGGATTGGCCCGAATTGTACTAACTTTTGAAGTATGATAAATAATTTGGAAGTAAATAAGGGGTATTTGTCTGTATAATTTCTAATGATTATCTTCAGTTATGTAGTTTTGAAGTTGACGTCCCTTTTGTGAATATTACAGTACATTGTACCACAGTCTAGTATATACACTCACGAAGCTCAATACATATGGAATATGCATCCATACATAGATGCTAACCACTAGGATCGCTACTATCGCCTCATCACAGACAATGCGAAATAATGCCGGCAGAGTCTATTGTTCCTAGTACCACAGTCTAGTATATACAGTCACGAAGCTTGAGTTGATGAGAGAACAACAGATTGTGTGTGCTATGTGTATCCATAAATGTGCTGAAGTGGGTTTTTGGGAGTAAAGTAGTCCTTTTTGAAGTTTTTTTTTCGGTTATAACCCCCCCCCCCCATTTTTTGTCCTTTTTCGATGAAAAATTTTCCTTTTAAAATCCGGTATCTGGTTACAATAAATAAATAAATACATACATACATACATTACTTCAAATTATACCGGTATTACATTCATACATATGTATGTATGTATGTATGTATGTACACACATTGAGAACGAAAGAGAAATGGATATAAGGGAGAAAGTAACGAAGAAATAAAGAGTGGAAAGAAAGAATTTGTAAAAAAGTACTAGACTGTGCTAGTACTCTCAACATCTCAAGCTTCGTGACTGTATATACTAGACTGTGATTGTACTGTATAATGTTCTGTTTGTCGGCCATTTTGTAAGACCATAAAGTAGTGAAATGAGACATAGTATGAAATAAAGAAGGTTTCACAGTACGTTCCGCATTTCGTTTGTGCATTTACCAAATCCCCATAAAATTATAACAATTTAGTGGTATATATAGTAATCGTTTACTGGCATTTCTAATGAATGCCAGTATAACATTTCTAGTATTTTATGTGTTTAAGATAGAATGTTTTATTAAATAATTATATATGACATTATTTAGGGGCTTTTCTTCTACTCTACAATGGCCTCTGATTCCATCTTAATTCTGATCCTCTTTTACCTTCGTTTCTTTCACGTAATAACAACTTCTTCGTCTTCCCTGTAACACGCCTGAAGGTTAACGTAGTGTTCAAGGACCTTAACTTAGAACTATTTAGACTAGACTGTTATAATTAACGAGTATTGAGTGAGACAGTTTTGGGAGTTTCAAGAACATGTCAATAAAACTCTCTTTTTATATCGACACTTGTATGTGAGAAAGGTGATCGGTGCGCAGTCGGAGTCACGTTAAATATTCTCATATTTAAACAACGAGTTTTTATATTTAGGGTCGACAGATCGCTTGAGACTGGATACAAAGGAGCTTGACTAGAATCTAGTGACAGTGTAGGCGGCGCTGTAAATATAACGTGACATTTTGTAGCGACGACGTTTATGTTAACGACATCCAGCTTTCCATGGGGAGTCTATCTGACCTTTCATACAGTGCTCACGAAGACCACGAGAGGTGCCTTAAGTAGTGCCTAAGACAGCTCCTAAATGATTCATCTGCAATAATAGAAAACGCGTGTTTGTTCTGTATTCATCTGCGTATCTCGCAGAACAAAATTTGTAAACACATTTTATATAAAACCCTGAATGTTAGAGCGTTATTCCATCAATTTTCCATTACAGTTGAAGAACTGAGCTCCACCATCAAAAAGTTATTTGTCACATGTCAGGAGGTCTCATATCTGCCTAACTTCAAGTTGTCGTGATACTGTATAGAGCGCCATTTTTATTTTTTTTTTTACCGATAAGCGTCACTTTCATCCCCACCCCCATTCCAACTGTGCTAACCGGATTCAGTTACCTGGCCTGCATTATAGTCGAGAGTGAAATACATAGCTTCATTTAAAAACATCATTTACGAAGTTCAGTGTTAATCGTTTAGGATATCTGACTGAGTGAAAACATTTCCCGTCCTCCTATACCTTTTGTTTTGTACACTTCCAGCCTCTAAATTTTTTAACAAATTATGCTCTGTAGGACGACTGGAAAATGTTCTGTGAACATTCCTTGCATTTGGGCAGTGTTAGTGAGTACTGTACATAAGGAACATCAACACTCGCGCTGCTGTACAGTAAACCGATAAACATTACTTACTTACTTATGGCTTTTAAGGAACCCGGAGGCTCATTGCCGCCCTCACATAAGCCCGCCATCGGTCCTTATCCTGAGCCAGTCTCTATCATCATATCCCACCTCCCTCAAATCCATTTTAATATTATCCTCCCATCGACGTCTCGGCCTCCCCAAAGGTCTTATTCGCTCCGGTCTCCCAACTAACACTCTATATGCATTTCTGGATTCGCCCATACGTGCTACATGTCCTGCCCAACGTCTGGATTTAATGTTCCTAATTATATCAGGTGAAGAATACAATTTGTGCAGTTCTGCGTTGTGTAACTTTCTCCATTCTCCTGTAACTTCATCCCTTTCAGCCCCAAATATTTTCCTAAGAACCTTATTCTCAAACACCCTTAATCTCTGTTTCTCTCTCAAAGTGAGAGTCCAAGTTTCACAACCATATAGAACAACCGGTAGTATAATTGTTTTATAAATTCTAACTTTCAGATTTTTTGACAGCAGACTAGATGACAAAAGCTTCTCAACATTAATCCCAATAATACGATCACCACAACAGTCATTTTTACTCCTAAGAAAAGTCAAATCCTTCACATAGCGACTGGGTGAGTTCAATAATTATTGTTGTTTATTCTATATTATCTTGAATTGAAGTGAATTGATTGGAGGAGAGCACTATGGCCCAGAACTGCAACCTTTCATAATCTATTGCGCTAACCCTCAAGCTAGGCGCATTCGCAAACCCACACCGGCTGACTACGCTAAGTTCGCTGCGTACCCAGGTTTCAAACAGGAAACCTCACTCGTTTCCAAGCCAGCCCCCTTCATGTGTCGCCAGCCGATGTTCGGGGAATGCTATAGAATGATGACGTAATGGAGAGATGTTGACGGAATGATGTAGGTGTCTAATATGGGGAGAACCCCGAGAAAACCCACAAGTGTCACTATGGATTTTTCAATGAAAAATCCCAGTCCTCATCTGGACATGAACCCTGACCGCCTGCGTGGCAGCCTGAAAGTCTTGATCACTCGGTCACTGCAGGGGTTCTGTGCTATCTTTACTATCATCTTCTCAGGTCTTAATCTTAACCAGCGTATACAGCGTGAGGCGCGTAAGGGAAACTAATAAGGAAATAAAGTAGACACTGTAATTTATAACAATGCAATACAGTTTAACTTAATATGATATATGGTGGGATACCATGCGTAACATTAATATATCATACGTTGTTTAAGTTATAGCTTGTAGTGGCGTATTTCATTTTAGTAGACTTACAGCATAACGTATCACTATGGTACAGCGTAGTGAAATACACAACACAATATTTGGGCTCTGAAGTCCAAGGTGGCCTTTAATTTATTCCGAAAACATTTTCGACGTGAACATAACACTACTAGGAGTGAAGCTCCCATTATGTGGAGTTGACACGACGCCGGGTCGCCACCTAATACAACAGGGCATGTCACTTCACCACTTTGACACCAAAGAGAATTCCTGATCCAAGTAGAATTCAAAACGCTTTTATTATGTGATATAAAAGGCCTATAATATATCCTATATAATTATTATGGGTATTTATGAATTACGGTACTTCAGTTTATAGGATCAAACGTAATTTCATCCATCCGTTTGTCCTCCATTTTATTAGATAGGAATGCAATGATCATATGCTTATTCTACGAAGTAAATCATTACAATACCATGTTAAAAGTAAAATTTACTTTTATACAACGTTGAAGAAGTCGGGAGACTACATGCCATTTGAGAAACTAATAAAACTCTTCCGAACTAGAGTCACGTCTTAAATAATAAATATGGTGGTGCAAGGTACGTAGAGTTATTGTTGCCATGGTGACGACACGAATACGGCGACATTCTTGCGTGCATTGCATTAAAGTGCACGTGCATGCCATGAAGTTTGAACTCTGCACTTTTGTGTTCGAAGGAGTGCTATGCATATGTTTTGTTGCATTCCAATCGATTTCTATTGATTTAATTTTAAGCATAAATATTTATTAAAAGCCACCGAAGTGGCTCAGTCGGTTAAGACGCTTGCCTGCCGGTCTGAAGTTGCGTTCGGGCGCAGGTTCGATCCCCGCTTGGGCTGATTACCTGGTTGGGTTTTTTCCGAGGTTTTCCCCAACCGTAATGTGAATGCAAGGTAATCTATGGCGAATCCTCGGCCTCATCTCGCCAAATATCATCTCGCTATCACAAATCTCATGGACGCTAAATAACCTAGTAGTTGATACAGCGTTGTTAAATAACCAACTAAATTAAAAAATATTTATTAAATGTCACTATTCCTGTCCCATATTCTCTCAGATTTACGATGTAGTGTTGATAAGCTCTTAGCCTAGTTACTTTATCTCAAAACTAATTTTTATTTGGACTTGGTGCAACAGTTATAAAACACATGCGGTTTTAGGCTTTCACAGTGAATTTCAATCAGAAATAGACTCTTGGGTATTTTTTAGTTGCAAGTGCCTTAACCAACTGAGCCACGCCAGTGGCTCTTCGGTATTACACCGTGTCCTGGAACTTAACTTTGCCAACGTTTCGGGGCTACATACAGGTTCCATCATCAGCGCAGTTAGGTAAGACCAGAGGGTTTGCCTTCTCGTTGGGCTCTTTATGTCTTACTTCAGTTGCCTGGAGTAGCCAAACATAACGAGCCCATTGTAATAGGCGACTACTCTAGTCATACCCATCTACCCTCATGTTGAAACATGTGTATAGCGTGAACCGTAAATAATGTCATTAATTTCAGGGGTTTTTCTTTTGAGATATTTCAAACAAAAAAGTTCAATACAATTTTACTCGTTTTTGCTTTGTTTTGGAGATAAAAATAGTTTTATATGAAACATTTTATAACGTGTTTTGGGAAAGGCATTGATTTAATTCCCAATATGTTCTGTCAATTGAAAATAGCGCTGTATTATGATAATAAATGACTGAAAGAATTTTAGTTTTGTCCTTCAAATGTGCAGAAATTTGATCCGAACAAATGTAACTTATTGTTTTGCAAAGGAATTTTACAGTGTTACATTTGTTCGGATCAAATTTCTGCAAATTTAAAGGACAAAACTAAAATTCTTTCAGTAATTTGTTATCGTAATGTTCTGCTGTCTTAAATTGACTGAACACATTGGGAATCAAATCAATGGCTTTTTCAAAACGCGCTATGAAATGTTTCATATAAAAACATTTGTATCTCGTGCAGGAAGAAAAAACGAGCAAAACTGTATTAAACCTTTTTGTTTAAAATATATCAAAGAATAACCCCTTAAAATCAATATCATTACTTATGGTTCGTTCTGTTAGTTTCAAAACGTTGGAAATGTAAAGTTTCTGAGCAAAGTGGAATATCTAATGCTTGGTCCTTAAGCGGTTGTAACTTTCTAAAAAAATTATTTGTATTGGTGTGCAAATCACTCTTTCACATTTATTATTTTTTTCGTTCGGGGAAATCTTCTTTTCTTTCAATGATTTTTTTTTGTTCCGGAAATGCGTGATACTCTGAAGGCGCCAAATCTGCTAATTTGGGGAATGGTCAGTGAATTCAAACACCTTCAATTTTCTGCAACGAAAACAGGGACTAGTGATATTATTTTGCAAGAATAGCACACCTTAAGAAATTTTACCGCTGCGTTTCTCCATAACAATTTCTTCCGAAGCTTAGTTATTTGTAATAACGAAAACATTTCTTCTGAAGCTTGGTCAACAACGAAGAAAAATACGTTCTCGTCCCGTCGCAGTTTTTTCAGTATTACCTTGTTCTAAGTAGTTTGTAATGATTATTCTATCTTTGTCCCAAAAAACTGATGAGAAGATCTTTCTGCCGCTTTTGTGAAGAAAGTTCTTTGGGCAGGGAGAACCAGAATGCTTCCATTCTTTTGATTGTTGCTTTGTTTCTGGATCGTAATGATGAATCCATGTTTCGTCCGTAGTTACAATACGATCCAAAAATTTAGAAAAAATAATCTTGAAAGCGGCGGCAAAGTGATTTGGAAGTTGTCTTTCTGAGTCGTTTCTGGTCATAGCTGAGGCATTTAGGAATCCAGTTAGCAGATAATTTACTCATATTCAAATCATGATTTAAGGTGGGAAAGAGGCATCTAATACAAGTTTGAGCCCAAATCTTCGATGCTGCAAAATTATATTATGTATAGCATCGAATTTTTTGATATGGTCACAAAATCAGATTTTCCAACAAAGTGTTCATTTTTTGTTTCCGTTCTTCCTCTCTTAAATTCCACAACACAATTTTTGACTTGACTATGTCTTTATTTAATATAAAAGGGAAATAGTAACGTTATGTATTGCCTATTAACCGGGGCCGAATTTAACTAAACAGCACTTGCCATCACCACGGTTTTCAGCAAAACGAGCCCATATCATATGATAGGAGTATAGTAAAAATAATTTAAAGCCTAGGTCGAGTCTATCTCATACGAGGGAAGAATGCTCTTATTTCTTAATAACCACAGTATAAATTAGTCAAACACAGATCAAGCACTATATAGTATAGGCTATATAATTTGTACAATTGTAAAATAATATTAATAAATAATCTACAACAGAATATTATATTTGTATAATTTAATTCTCATACTCCTTTAAAATTAAATATTATATATACAATTTAAAAAATGACAAAAATTACAGTGTAGTCACGCAATCAGTGGCATTTAAAAATCTTCTGTCGCTTTTATGGTGCTTACGAAGGAAAATTATCCTTCATTTCACCTTATCTGCATAAATTTACTTACTGAGTAATCCTTTCACAATTAGTTACTTTATCACCGATCGATAACTCAATTTTATGAACATTGAATTTTTTTATTTCGCACAGGCCTATTTTTAAGTACTTATTTTAGGTAACTGAATTACAACCACAGAAGTAGATTTGAAAAAGAAAAGACATTATGGACCCTGCTTTACTTCTCTGGAAGAGAAATACCACATAGGCCTACCCAGTTGTCTCTGGGAAGTAATTGGCTTCCTCTTTGGTGCAAGGAGCACTATCTTCAGCTTTTGTATCAATTTCTTTCATCGCTTTCATATTGATCTTTTGGAACTTCAAGATATAGTAGTCATTAATGTTTTAAGACATTCCTTGTTAATTGTAAATAACCATTTGTATAGTACTACATATATATGAAAAATAAATTATTCCTATCAAGAATAGCTGCCAAAAAAGATAAAAATAAAAATAAAATACAAATCTAAAAATAAAATAAAATAAAATAAAATATTGTTGATCTGCAATTAATTTAGGTGCTGTTACAGTTCGGTACCCCTTTCTCAAGGGCAGCTATCCTTTTCGGATTTTTCTCTCTGTACAGAATCGCCTAAACTTTTTCTCACCAAACATGAATTAATTATTTATGAAACAGCATGCTTTTTTCTGTGGTAGTAACCTCTTTTGATTTTGTTTATAACGAAGATGCAAGTCTAGCTATATTTCATTATCCCTTAGTATATTTTGATTGAAATGCAGTTTCTTTCATGGTTTGTATTTTAAAACACCGTTTCAATTTGATTAGGTATAACTCTAAACTCTTAGTGCATAATATTCGTTTTATGATGGCTAAGATGATTAGACCGTTCAGGAGAACGCGTTCTTGGAATTGCACCGAACTTTTGTCAGTCGGTCATCCGCCATATAACAGAAAAGGTATTCAAAATAACGAAGCGAAACACGGGATATCCCTATTAAGCCATTATAGTTTGGCCTTCTAAAATCTCTAGGGAACTACTGAGCAACAGGAATGCTTTCGGTATGAAAGCGACGGAGGATAGGTTATCACCAGACCTTGAAGAAGAAGGATGTAGGCTGGACTTGTGATGACAAGAATTTCAGATGTTGCAAAACAATTTCCAATAAATGTTGATGTTTTAAATTAAATATATCAATTTCTGAAAATGAAGTATGGAAGGCAATCTTAGCCGAGCAAAGCAAGCATAAAGAACATTGTAGCCTATGTTTTTTTTGTACGGTTTTGAAACTGTTTATATTTCAATATCTTTCTTCGAATTTGACGTTTTTTCTAATTTAATCTGAAAATCTGTGAAATCGAAATGGGCGAAACCGTTAATCCTGGGACTGTACAAACTATTGAAGGGTTCAGAGTCATAGTGGGCCAAGCGCCATTTAGTAAAAACGGAGGAAGTAAGTGTTAAAATTAAGTGAATACCATAGTTTAATGAAGATTGACATATCGTTTAGTTTTAATGTGCGTACTGTATATTACTTGCTATATGTTTCATTAAATTATGGTAATCATTCAGTTTTTAATAAATGGCGGTTGGCCCATTATGGCTCTGAATTCTTCAATTTTTCAGCCTTTAGCCAGTTTTAGATCAATGTTAGATGATTTCCTGTGCCCATCAGTTGCAACAGCTGTGGTTAACAGAAAATGAAAACTACTCTAGTGTTCATCATAAAGAAACCTCCAAGTTTATCTTCCGTCGTATGTATTTTATTGTGGAGTTCACATTTCTACCAATGTTAGTGGTCATGCAAGATGTTGAATAGTATACTGTATAGTATAGCATAGACTACGAGGACGGTTTGATATAAATCTCCGCGTCTTCGGACTTCTGTTGTAATCTGATTTATGAGTCAGTCACAATACATTACGTCCCATTTCAATATGATGTTGTACGTACATTCCTAAAGATACTTCTTACTGGTATGGAAACATCTGTTTAAGAAATAGAGGAAATAAAATGTGATACAGAGAAGTCTTCGCTCAGCTGTTGTGCTGCGAACTTGTTCGCATAAACTATGATGTGTACATGTTCTGTCTTTATATCCCGAATTGGAAGAATAGAGGCGCAACAAGACATTCAACTTCACGTTTTATTTCTTCATTCTAACGGGTTTGGCAGACTAAAAAGAATCGTACGTTAAAACCTCCAGATTGATGTGGTTATTTTTTTTACTAACGACCACAATCTCAAGACGTTACGGTCTGTGCTAGTGAATATTGGAAAACAGTTTAAAATATTCAACACTACTGAGCGGATACGGTGAAAAAACAAAACTGTTAAGAACACATTCGGAAAAGGTGACACACTATTACAAAAGCTACTTCTACCTTATCTGGCTCTTTTGAAATTGAGAATTAAACTTATTGTTACTGCAGCTATACAGAGTGAACCGTAAGTAGTGTCATTAATTTCAGGGGTTTATTCTTTGAGATATTTCAAACTAAAAAGTTAAATGCAATTTTGCTCGTTTTTGCTTTCTTTTCGAGATAAAAATGGCTTTATATGAAACATTTCATAGCGTATTTTGGGATAATCATTGACTTAGTTCCCAATATGCTTACAAGCAAACATTTTGATGGGGGCAGATAAAAAGTTAAAGTTTTTTTCTTCCTCCATGTTAATAATGCCAAAACAAGTGCTTATACAAATTTTGGCCACTCGACCGCAATTACGAGGCCGTCCAGGGACTGATTTTCCCTGGGGCCGTTTACGGAAAAGAAGCAGAATTGCATGGAAAGATTTATTGAAACAAATACATCAATTGTTGTGCTATTTGTCAACATATCCCCCACTGGGGAGTTGAGATATTTTCCATACCATGAAATCAATTTTTGTATTCTTGTGTCGTAGAAGTCAGCCGCCTGAGATAGGAACCAGCATTTGACAGCCGTGTGTACCTCTCTGTCGATCCCATGATATCACAAATTTTTCAATTCCAGTGGGGAATATGTTGGAAAATAGCTACAATTGCTGTGTCTGTTCCAGTAAATTTTTCCAAGGCCCTTGGCAAACTTAATTTTTACGGCCCTCGTAATTGCGATCGAGTGGTCAAAATTTGTATAAGCACTTCTTTTGACATTATTAACATGATGAAAGAAAAAAATAACTTTTTATCTGCCCCCATCAGAATGTTTGCTTGTCAGTCAATTTAAGAGAGCAGTGTATTATGATAATAAATTATTCGAAGAATTTTAATTTGTTCTTCAAATGTGCAGAAATTTTATCTGAACGAATGTAACATTGTAAAATTTCTTTACAAATCGAAAAGTTACATTTGTTCTGATCAAACTTCTACACAATTGAAGGACAAAACTAAAATTCTTTCAATAATTGATTATCATAATACACTGTTCTCTTAAATTGACTGAGCATATTGGGAATTAAATCAATGACTTTCCCGAAACACGCTATGAAATATTTCATATAAAACAATTTTTACCTCGAAAATGAAACAAAAACGAGCAAAATTATATTTAACGTTTTTGTTTGAAATATCTCAAAGAATAATCCCCTGTAATTAATGACATTAATTACAGTTCACCCTATATTAATATTATTATTATTATTATTATTATTATTATTATTATTATTATTACTACTAACATCATTACGACTACTACTACTACTACTGTTTATTATTATTATTATTATTATTATTATTATTATTAATATTACTTAAATCCACGAATATAGAAAACTACGGTATTAAAATTCCAAGGGTGCTATTCATAGACATTTCGCAGCACGCGCTACTAGCGTACTAAGCTATCCCTGGCTATCCACTGGTTACTAGTACAGAATTCAAATCATATCCTATCGCTAACACTGGTTTATGAATACGAAAAACGCTGATCATCCACCGAAAGCCCGCGCTAAAAATGTCTATGAATACGGCCCCAAATGTTTAAAATTAATGAAACGAACTGTAATAAATATCAGACCTGACACAACTATGACCATTCCAGCATTACGGTATGGATCCGAAACATGGACATTCACAGCAACACAAAAGAGAAGGATTGAACTGAAGCAGAAGAAGTGCAACTGTTACGTCCCCTGGGTGGCTACACAGTATTTAATCGTGAGCGAAACGAGGAAATACGGCAAGAACTGAAAATGAATATAACTTATATACATCTATCAAAAAAGACGGTATGGCCACGTATGATGAATGTCAGATGAACTTTCCTATAGATATGCGTATGACTTTTCTTTCATACAATAATAAACACCTGTTGAAATTTATCGGATAGTTTCGAAATGCATCGTGACTTGTTACGATAAAATATATAATTAAATCAACAGTCGAAGGCTTGAGAAAATGAGAATCTCGACAACTCAAAATTAACCGATTTCATAATTTAATAACATTATATAAACCTCGTAGACTCATTAACAGAGTTAAATTAAATGTGGAATATTCTTAAATAAAATACATTTTGGAATGTGACAGATCGTTGTGAGACCAATTTTCTAACACTTATACCAGAAGCTATTTGAATAAATCCACCGTGGTCGAAATTTCTTGAGAAGAAACCTACAGTCGCCTTTATCACAATGTTTTAAAAACGGAATAAACAACTATAAAATATATTAATGTCATGATAGTGGCAGGTTCTTGATTGGTCTACATACAAAAAAGAATTCCGGTATCCATCTTGGTAGAAAGCGTTTTGTGACAGATCAGACGAAACAAGTTTACCTTGTACAGGCAGAAACCTACGCATTTTCATCTCGAACCTGGTATATTCACAGACCGAATGACATGATTGTTACATACTACGTCACTAGGGACCAATAATTATGAAATGTCTCCATATTAATCAACGTAATTACTATCACCACTATCATTACACCACCACCAACACCAAATCATCGTCATCATCATAATCACGTTGGTTTTATTGTCACAATCATTTCTGTGTTCATCATCATCATCATCATCATCAGCAAGTTAACCATAACGTAGGGCTCTCCGTACTCAAAAGATATTATGGTCATAAATAATATTCATCATATTTGACTCCTTTCCACGAATTATTAATTCGATTCACATCCTTCTTTTGTCTCACTTTATTATTATAACTTTAACTGAAAGAGTAAAAATTTCCATCACAGCAAACGAACTGTGAATTGATTATTGTTAAAACTATTTTTTGATAAACATTTCGCCTAAAGAAGTACTCCGCTATGTGGATAGCATGTGCACTTCCGAACCAAGGCGTTCTTCGCCATTTCACCAACACTCCTAAAAAAATAGGATATCACCTGTGTTTGTGTGACGCCGAATCGGCCGTCCGTCATGTTGGATGTTCCTCGCTGTTTGTCCCAAGATTGGTAGATGGCAGTAGTGGTGGATTTCAGAAGACTCATAAATCTGCATAAAGGGTACCGAAGATCTATAGAATCTGACTGTTGACGGGGATATGGCGACTTGCTGAAACTGTGAGGTACGATAGACCACCACCAGAAGTATAGTATACGGTTTTGAAAGCTGAATATGAATGCATAGTATTTTTTAGCAGAGCAGAACGGTAGGCACGCAGCTCATTCTATCACGGATGTGCAAAAAGTCTATTTGGGCTAAAATACTTAGCGACGCTACCTACATAGGCCTATATCCCGCCCAATAAGCACCTCTATAAGACCAAAATTGATTTATTTACATATTTATTTATTTATCTATTTATTTATTTATGCATTTATTTATCTATGTATTTATTTATCTATTTATTTATGTATTATCTATTTTCTTATTTATTTATTTGTTTACTTATTAATTAATTAGTTAATTAATTAATTAATTAGTTAATTAATTAATTAATTAATTCATTCATTCATTCATTCTGGTAGAGTTAAGGCCATGAAGTCTTCTCTTCCACACTACCAAAAGTGAAGTACGCAGTGAAACAATGACAAAAATAGTACCTAATATTAATAGTCTTACTTAAATATAAAAATTATTTTCATGCCCATTAACAAGCTTACATATAAAGAAATATTGACTAAACATGATACACAATTAAATTATTTACAATTCATATCCTAATTCTACTTTATGATAGGCCTAAATGACAATTTATACAAACACACAGAATAACCTATAAAAAAATCTGGTAACGCTCACAAATTAATTCCATGTAAAAGTATGTAATTCTTTGTTTTTCATTTAAATTGATTAACTGTTCCCCTGACATGACGAGGTAAGGAGTTCCATAGGCTACAAACTGACATGGTGAAAGAGGATGAATAGAAAGAGGTACGGTGACGAGAAATAGATAATAAAGTCTGATGTTGATTCCGTAACGTTGTAAGATATTCAAAGCGAGTTCTCAGATATTTTGGAGTAGAAGTGAGTAATATTCGAAACAGAACAGATAAAGAATATGCTCTTCTCCGCTCCTTTAGGCGGACCCATGAAAGAACTTCAAGAGATGGCGTTATATCGTATCCCCACTAGAAGAGTGTTACATCTCAAAATATCTTACTTTCGGGAAATGGAGTTTGAAATTTAGTCAGATTTAGAATTGTATTGGCAACTGCTATGGACAATGATTTTTAACTTTCTCACAACATAGGAATTCAATCATAACAGTAATTGACTTTTTTGAAGGAATTGTGATTTTAAACATTTTTTAAAATATAATTTCACACGATGTAACCATATGCGAGAAAGGCTTTCTTTGGATTTTAGTGAGATGTAACGTTAATACCATTAATGGTATTTTAAAATAATTATTTTCAATTTATGTTATTGAAAATATTTATTTGTTTATAATGATTTAAGGAATTACTGAAGGAAATAATAATGGAAAACAAAACTTTTTCTATGAATTTTGAGTTATTTTCTCAGAAAAAGCAAGCACTGAAGAGTGTGTAGTTATATAGGTAGACCTACTATAATTATCTATTATCCGAAATGGCATTTATCAGTTATGCATTACCATTATTTTTAATAAAAGTAATTCATTACATAATTATTATATTAGATTATTTATCATCAACTTAATGTCATTCTTCATGTTCAAAGTCCCTGAAATACCATGGTAAATTTATTATTTTCTCCTTTTTTATACAGTTAGGTACAAATTATATAAATACTGATGTTTATCTATGAGCAATTGATTATACTAACATAAATTAAGAAAGTAAAACAAACATTGAAACAAATATTATTTCAGTCTAAGTGATACTGCATTACAAAGAGACGTAAGAACTGTAATAAACTTGTGGAATGCTTTCACAGCTGAAAAGAGAATTAAATCCTGCTTCTTTCCAACAGAAACGAAATCGAACCATTGATTTTGAGTAGGCCTAGCTTTTGGAAAAATTGTACAGGGGTGATTTTCCTTGCTGGAAAGCGACTCTGAATAGCTCCTTTTATTTAATTCAATTTTATTCAATATAAGTCTTTCAGAATATGGTTATCAACAAATGGGAGATAAGAGTCATATTCGAAAGGCAATGGTTCCCAATATTCTTCTGCGACAAACTTCAGGCTCCTCATTTTTGTTTTCATCATTCATTTTGCATATAGGCTTATGGCGTAAGTTTTCGCTATTCTACTTGTTGGTGGTTCCATTGATCATTATTTTATTAACCGCTTACCTCTTTCCATTGTCTGAACATGTGAGTTTAGAGTAATTAATTAGTATGAAATACGACTTTAAAGTAGGCATTTAATTACTATAAAAGTTAAATAAAAAATATAGCATTCCAAAATTATGAAATGTAATTATCAGGAGCTTTCTATCACTAGTATCGTATATGGGATTAAGCCTAAAAAAACATTTATCTTTAGAAAGTAGAATGAAGAGGCAAACGGTTATAATATTGTTTATGTGTAATTAAATATGTTACATCATAAGCTGTTACAACTAAAAAAATATACATACTATATAAGTGATGACAGTTACGTGTTTATTTATAACCAAATTTTAGAAGACTACAGTGAAGTCAAAGTGAAATTTAATTACTCGAAGACTGTTACATCTCAACATGTAACTCTGCTTTTAAACAATCAGTGCGAGATGAATAGACTTTTACAGCGGAAGACAGTTGTATCTCTTCATGTAACAGTCATCTAGGATAATAAATACAAAAAAAAAAAAACAACTTATCCATAACCGAAGACTGTTGTAACTCTACATGTAACGCTATTAACCACCTCAAAACCATGAAAACTAGCAAAGCACTAAGTTATTCCGATATGTAACACTAGTCGCTCTTCCGTCAATTCCCCAATACAAAACCGAAGAGCGTTACATGCGCTTTCTAGCGCCTATTTGACGAACTAGAATTACAACGTTAATTCAGATGGTAGAATCCTTTTTTCTGCTTACGAAAATGGTGTTATCTCAAAATCGACAATTTTATAAATGTAACACTCTTCTAGTGGGGGTGCGATATGGTCAAATTTACAAGTATTGCAGATGAAGCGGACACACACATTATGAACACGTAGTCTTTCAAACGAATTTACATATATATTTGTCAAGAGAGAATCCCAGTAATCAAAATGGGGCATCACTAGCGATTGAACAATGTTTCTTTTTTATGGAAAGGGGCAGACAATTTCGCAAATGATTTAGAGAGTGGAGCAATGAAAATACTTTCTTACAGATGTGAGTTACTTGACTATTCCACTTTAGATCTCTGTCCATTAATAATCCAAGGTTTTTTAGTGTCGCTATACTTAATAAATGACCCATATATTGATAGTCTTGATATGGTTTTGTCGTTAATTGTACTGAGCAAGCGCTGATGTCCTATTACAATTGCCTGCCTCCGATTTTCCTGGGTTTAACCTCAGTCCAAACTTTTGAGCCCATAGGTAGATAGAGTTTAGGTCTTCAGTCATTGTGGTCACTGCGTCAGTTAGATCATCAGGACGAAAGTGGATATAGATCTGTAATTCGTCAGCAAACAAGTGGTATCTAGAGATGGATTAACAATATGTGCGTGATATGTAACAACAGCCGTCAAAATTAACACGTACATTTCTGTTCCAAACTATGGACGATTAGATATGAAATGACACGTCATTTTTTGAACTTCACAAAATGTACAGATATAATCATTCGAGACGTTTCTTAAAAGTCAATATCAAGTGGTAGACGTTAAGATTAGAATTTCTCGTGTCATGTGTATTGCATGTTTTAGTGACGGTATATTTAATTAAGTTTTAATGGTTATGGATAATTACAACATAGGATAACTTCTCTACAAGAAGACAGTTTCGTACGTGACATCAATACTGAGTATCTTTAGATGTTTGCTGCTCTGCATTTTAAGATAACAAATTTTAGTATGCATCTCTTACGCCATATAGTTTATAATCCTCATTTATAATAATATAATTTTCTATTAGTGCGTTCTGAAAGAGTCATAGGTCGCAACATGTACAACATGGCTTCATAGCGATTACACAAAAGTTTAATTTTTGTCAGTAATTTGCCTTAACACTTAAGTACTCGCGAACTATTTTGTGACATTAATACTCCCGTGGGGGTCAGAGTGACCCCCAAGCAAAAATACGAATTAAAATATAAAATTCATAGTTCCACGTAAACGTTCTAGCTCATATGGGTCATTACTTGCCAGAATGTTCTTAAGTAATAATTTGCGTGTATATACACCACAAAAATAACACTTTAATACTTGTGGACTGATTTGTAGCATTAGTAGTCGCGTGGGGGTTAGAGTGACCCCCAATTAAAAACACAAATTAAAATATGAAATATTCTGGTTCTAGTAAATCTTTTAGCTCATATGCATCATTACTAGCCATAATCTTCTAGAGTAAGTGATTTCACATATAGAATCACAAAAATAATACTATACTGCTTGTGGACTAATTTAGGAGTCGCGTGAGGGTCAACAGAACCCACAGCCTAGAAAATTTAAATTAACGCAACAATTGACAGTGATAAACTGGAAGTTATCTTGTACTCGTATTGCCGACACCCTTTCAGGAAGGTACTGATAAGCTGGAAAATGTAGGCAACAGCGTAAAAATAATACAAACCAACATATAACACTCGGGGTCAACATTACCCCCACGCGACTACTTAAATGTTAATGAAAACAAACACATCAACATCAGAAACTGACGTCCACTTAACTTCTAAACCAATTTTATTAACGTAATTTATAATAGCATAGTATTGCTTCATTTAAGTAGTGAGACAATAGGCAACAAAACCCGCTATTAGAGTAAACTCTTGAAGTCTCGAATTTCGTCACGGAATTAGAAATGCCGACAGTATTGTCTAACATCTAGCCATCAATGTTAATTACTGCTACGCCTAAGACATTATAACTCCCATCTCCTATTTAGGATGTTCTAGATTGTACGAGAGGTATAAAAGGAATATTACTTTGAAGTCCGTAATGAGAAACAGACTCATTAACTCAACTAATTTATGGATGTTCATTTCTAATTTATTTTCACTTAAGGGAATTAGTATGGAACTACGAAGGTAATATATTAATGTAGTATAGCAGGGGAACGTAGCCCTTAGCCATACCATTCACCCACGTAGGCCTACATTCCATATGGTTAAAAATATCGGTGTCAGCTTTGAAAATCCTATAATGCAATACTATCCCAGCCTCCGGGATAACTCAGGCGGAGGGCACGTTTTCCGCTAATCTGGAGCTGCGTTCGTATGTGGGTTCGATTCCTGCTTGGGGGCTGATTTTCTGATTGAGGTTTTTATGAGGTTTTCTCCAACTGTAAGACGAATGTCAGATAATGTTACGGGGAACCCTCGGCTTTATCTTGTCAAATACCATCTTACTTTCACTAATTGCTGACTGAGTAGGCTATTGATTCATAACTTACAGGATGTCTACATCTTGTGATAAGTTAAGAGTCATTTTACGTGGGTTTAGCCCTAATAAAAACACTTCATGAGTGGAAGCAAATCACTGCTGCACTCCGCGCATATTCACATAACGTGCACTCACAAGTTCCACATACTTTTAATATAATAATAATAATAATAATAATAATAATAATAATAATAATATAATAATAATATAATAGTAATAATAATAATAATAATAGTAACATAGATACATACTTATGTGTTCTGCCCCAGGGCAGGTCTTTCACTGCAAACCCAGCATTCTCCAATCTTTCCTATTTTCTGCCTTTGTGTTAGTCTCTGCTTATGATCCATATATCTTAATGTCGTCTATCATCTGATATATTCTTCTGTCCCGAACTATTCTCCCATTCACTATTCCTTCCAGATCATCCTTCAGAAGGCAGTTTCTTCTCAGCCAGTGATCCAACCAATTTCTCTTTCCCTTTCTGATTAGTTTCAGAATCATTCTTTCTTCACCCACTCTTTCCAACACATCTTCATTTCTTATTCTGTCTGTCCACTTCACACGCTCCATTCTTCTCTATATCCACATTTAAAATGCTTCTTGTCGCTTCTCTTCACTTCGTCGTAATGTCCATGTTTCTGCCCCATACAATGCCACACTTCACATAAAGCACTTCACTAGTCTCTTCCTTAGTTTTTTTCCAGAGATCCGCAGGAAATGCTCCTTTTTCTATTAAAAGCTTCCTTGGCAATTGCTATCCTCCTTTTGACTTCCTGGCAGCAGTTCATGTCATGCTCATAGTACATCTCAAGTATTTGAAGCTGTTTACTCGCTCTTCTGCCTCATTTAGTATTGACAAGTTTACCTTCTTTATTTTTCTTGCGACAACGATGGTCTTCGCCTTGTTTGCACTTATCTTCATCCCATACTGCTCACAGCTGTCATTTAGTTCCAGTAGCATATCACTTAGTATCGTTCCTCTGCTAACAACGTCATATCAGCAGCAAATCTTATCCACTTTATTTTTCTTCTTCTTCTTCTTCTTCTTCTTCTTCTAATAATAATAATAATAATAATAATAATAATAATAATAATAATGAGCTACCTTAACAAACTGGGACCACTTGATCCGTTTCATCATTCCTCTGAGAATTTTAAAACAACATCAGAAATTCCGGTACATTTCGAGTTTTGGATTATATTATTGTACTTTGTTACATATTTACAGACTCTCCTAGCACGCAGAGTGCTCTAGTTGAGTTTATTCACACTTTTTTCCTGTATTCCTAAGTGGGCATCGTCATAACGGAGGATGACATCACTAACCACTGCTTTCGCACGAATCCATCACTTTAGAATGAATGATTACCCTGTTACTTCATTATGAAACGTAATCATCCCAGTCAATGCGATGGCACTAATGATCATGAGAAACAACAGCAATCACACTCCAGGGAATTAATTCCGGCTCACATTACATCATCTCTCTTCCGTCAAGCTGTCTGTCTTTGTCGGTCAACTTGTCTTCTGTTGTCGCGAAATTGTTTTTAAATTCATAAAGCAGTGTATATACATGTGTGTGAATTTTAAATGTTATGTTACTTAATAATTAATTACATTTAGAACCTTCCCTGTTTTATTATATTAACTTTAAAGAATCAAAAAGTACTTTAATGTGCAGTTACTGATAAGTGATAAATTACATTATTCTTTTACGGCTTCTATTAGATTCGTTCGCTTCTTTTAATTTATATTCTTCTAATACTGTAATCATGTAGGCTTATTTTACGTTACGTTGATAAGCTGTAAACAAGAAACTCTATATCATAATGTCCAATTGTAACTCGTACGAGGTAACCCCTGGCATAAGCAACCCGCAGCGCATATTCTGTAAGGTCGTTTTTCCTATTTTATATGAAAAGTTATTGACCTTAGCAGAGCATGCTTGACGTACAATATCTCCTGGTTCTATAGGCGTTTGGACACCCATGCTTTACATTCTATTTTATTTACGAATTTTCTTTTCATATGCAGTCTCCGGCTTCTATATTCAACATTAAAAACATTTACAACTTACCTTGTATGAGTTTATGATTGAAAATTCTTGTATAGATGATGATGATGATGATGATGATGATGATGATGATGATGATGGTGGTGGTGGTGGTGGTGGTGGTGGTGGTGGTGGTATCTATGGCAGTTTATAAAAATGCCACGCCGTAGTGGCTTCACATGTCAACGGCAATAATGGGACCAGTGATCAAAGTCATCATACAGTTCATTTGCAGCCTAGATATGATGTTTCTGAATACCTGGATGGATGTCAATTACAGGTTGGACGTCTGCCGTGCCACTGGGGGTGCACATATCAAAATTATTTGAATGTAACATAAAATACAAGAATTTCTGTAAACGACAACCACTTATTTAATTAAATTATGGTAACTGTGATATGTGCTTTCTTATTATATTAAGCCGGTGTATTATTTTTACTTGGTTATTTAACGACGTTGTATCAACTACGAGGTTATTTAGCGTCGATGAGATTGGTGATGGTGAGATGATATTTGGCGAGATGAGGCTGAGGATTCTCCATAGATTACCTAACATTTGCCTTACGGTTGTGGAAAACCTCGTAAAAAACCCAACCAGGTAATCAGCCCCAAGCGGGAATCGAACCTGCGCCCGAGCACAACTCCGAATCTGTAGGCAAGAGTCTTAGCCGACAGAGCTACGCCGGTGGCTGACACGGTGTGTAACTACAATGAAATTTATAGTTGTGTGACCAGTGACGCAGATAACTAAAGAAATGCACTAAGATCGATCGATATCACAATATCTAACCCAAGTATTAATGTTACTCTCATCTCTGAAACTGCAACGTGTCCCAGAGTTATTGCTCCGAGTATAATATGGTTTATTTCGGGAAATATATAAGCTATGCAGTCTGAGTGTATAGCTGTTTATCGCCTAGTTTATTATGCGTACCGCTATGATATGCGCATGCGCAGGCTATTGTTGGAAAATATAATTGTTAGAAAATGACACTATCGAAACTTCAGAGAGCTTTTTGTCGTCTCCTGAATTTCGCAGTTCATCGTTCTATTGTGACTGTAGGAAGAGTAAGACATGTTCATTTTTCAGCAAGATGGTGCACCATCTCACTATCACTATCATGTGAGTAAGTCAACGAGCACCTCCTCAACTTTGCATTGACCGTTGCACTGCTGGAGATCAAAACTTGATGACGTGCCCTCTGTATTCAACTGACCTAAGCTCCTGTGACTTTTTTCTGTGGGGATGTGTGAAGGACAATGTTACGTTTTCTTTTTGCCAATAATTTGCAGAAGCTTATGGCGTCACATCACATCTACGGTGCAGGCGATGAATGCTGGCACGCTGAGCAGTGTGTGGAAGGAATTGGTACGTCGTCTAGATGTGTGCCGTGTGATCAGAGATTCACATATCAAAAATTTATAAGGTATCAAACAAAACTTGCAGAGAGTCCTTGTCTAATAGTAGTCTATTTCTTGTGTTGCTGTGGTATTAATAATTACAGACATATAGAATTGTGAAATTGGAACAACCGTTTTGGGACGTGTACAAACTATCGCAGAAAAAGATCGGGTGAAGTTGGGAATAGGGTTTTCGAAATTGTAAGAGGAACAAAAACATTAGAGAAGAAGATGGTCTGTGTGAAGCTGAAATAGACCAAGACCTAATCCTTAATAATTTTGTGTTGATAATAATGGCGACGATGACAACGACTCGGTTTCTTCTCAGGGACAGTTTTCTTTATCTCCGCTCTTAGGAAGGAATCTTACTGGCTATATCCTTAATATTAATATTTTAGAGGAAATGTTGTTTCGTAAATTTTAATTTGTGACATATTTTGTAATAAAATGACATGTAAATGCAGGATTGTTTTTCCAAATACAAATTATTAATTTAAATAAGGGATGTTTATTAAAATTTTAACTTCTTGAGAGTACTTTACCTTACAGTTGTCATCATTGTTATATATCGTCGCGTCGCCATTATCATTATCTTTCAATATTTAAGTTAAAAATCTCGTTCCAACATCTCCAAAATCTCGTTATTAGGTCTTAGGTCCTTAGGTTTCCATGTTATAATTTCAATGTAATCCATTTGTTAATAAATTCTTTCAGTATGATATTTAGGGAGGCCGGGACATAGATGGAAAGATAATATTAAAATGGATTTGAGGGAGGTGGAATATGATGATAGAGAATGGATTAATATTGCTCAGGATAGGAACCAATGGCGGGCTTATGCGAGGGCGGCAATGAACCTCCTTAAAAGCCAATTAGTTAGTTAGTTGATAGTATACCAGTTTTCCTATTATAGTTCTCTTTTTTGTGCAAGTTTTAAATGTACAGTCTTTACTTTGTTTTGTACTAATACAGATAAAGCTATAGAAAGGAGAACATTGATTCATACAAATGAATTAGGCCTATATTTAACGTATTCTTTGTAATCATTACAAGGTTTTGCATAAAGGTATTATATGTGACAATGAACTTCCTGAAGACTACATGCCATGTAGCTAACATATTGGCAATTGCAACGACACTAACTTGCCTGTTCACTGAACCGAAACGCTGCCAGTCATTTATGAAGCGCTCAGACGATCCGAATTGTATTCATATACTGCATCGTCTGCCCTGTAAGAATATTTGCATCCATTGGTATTCGTTGTCTACAGTTATTTCGTAAAGTTGTGGCTGGTATTTGTGAAGAATGTTCTACAAAAACGTAAAGAATGTATCGTTGGCTTTGAAGAAGACTCTCAAGATCCAGAAAGTATTATTTGTTCTGTTGAAATTAAATAACCTGTATTATTAGAAGGGAAAATGTTAAACTTGGTTATTAACTACCTGCTAGACAAAGTTTGCCAGTTTTTGGTGTGGTAACATATAAAGTATTGTAACAAATGTCACCCAGATAACTACAGCTCATGCATTTTGTCAAGACACTCGCGATGCGCAGTAGGGAATAACGTTTCTGTGGAGGGCGTAGGAGTAGAAGGGAAGGTCGGGCGTGTGTCTACCGAGTTCAAGGCAAAGACTAATCCATTCCCATATAACTCGTAAGTATACTCATCCGATCTCGTGCGCAGCTCTGTAGGAAGAGTGGGGGAGTGTCTGGACGTAATGCATTAGCTGTACTGGAGAGGCGTTTGACGGAAAAGAGTAGGGAGATGTCAATTCATAATCACACTAATCCAGATCCGTCTATATAGAGCGAACACGTGACTTTCTTGTACGAGATACACATCTGTTTCAATAAACCAACGTCACTATTGAGAAGAGCAGACTGATTTATTGTCAAGTGCATGCATCAGAAGCCAACATTTATAACGTAATGACAGTTTCTTAAATTATTCTACTGAAATTGAATTATCAGACTCTCTTTGAAGTCAACGATATAGTAATGAGAAATTTCATGTTCACAAGATAAAATGCATTTGTGCCAGTGCTTTCGTTGTAAACGTGTCAGATTTCAATGTCAAACACGTCATGTTTGTGAAAATCTGTAGATTTTTATGCTATTTATATTTAGGCACGTAGAACCAAACCCATACAAGCACCTTGACTTTCGCTCATTTACTTTCCTATATTTATAGTAAAAAAAAAAAGGAAATTGATACATAGCGATAACACTTGCAGGATAACAGGAAACTGCTCTCACATAATTTATTTTCCAGTACATATTACTTTTCAACTTGACCAAATTTTATTACAACACGAATGTTAGGTTTGCAAAGATTACGCGCTAGCTATACAGACAATGGTAAGCTTCTTGATTGTTCGGTGCTTCATCTGAGGACAGAGAATAACCTTCCTTAAGTTTCTTCCTGTATTGATCAAGAAGCATTCATTATAGTTACTTTTATCTTTTTTTCGTAATCTGTTCTCATTTTAAATGACCGGCAGTACGAGGGCCGTTCAGAAAGTAAGTTTCCCAGGGGCTGTTTACAGAATGAAAACACAATTTCATAGAACGATTTATTGGACAGATACAACAATTGTTGAGCTATTTTTCAACATATTCCCCATCCGAATTAAGACATTTGTCATACCATGGGATCAACTTTTGTATCCCTGTGTCGTAGAAGTCTGCCGCTTGGAATCGGAACCATTGTGTGACAGCCGTCTGCACCTCTCTGTTGACCCCACTTTGACAAATGTCTCAATTCCGGTGGGGAATATGTTGAAAAAGAACTCAACAATTGCTTATCTGTTCCAATAAATCTTTCCATTAAATTGTTTTCTTTCTGTAAACGACTCTAGGGAAACTTACTTTCTGGACGCACCTCTTACAAAACTCTTGTTGTAGAGTGGAGAATATGTTAAACGAGTTCTGGCTGACAAGGACAGGCATGATGGAGGATTAAAGGAAGAATGGCAAGAAAAATGGAACTACCCCAAAAGACCTACCCGATAAGGTCTTTGTCCATCGTCGATTCCACTTGGATTCTCAAGGATTGGTAACTTGGTCTCAGAAATTTCAGGCCGAATTACGAAACTGCAGACAGAATTTGGCTAGTTATTCCGATTATTGTTATTGCTGATTTTATTAATAGACGTAATGAAACATTAAAATTATTGACATACACAGAGTGTACACGATGAAGTAATAAATAGCATGCCAATTAGAAGGATGGACAATAGCCACTGTACAGATCGCAGATCCCATATTAATCTTTGGCCAACAGCAATAAGCGCTGAATATGAAAGAAGTTGACGTTGTGCGAAGTGTTCTTGAAAGGCAAAGAATGCCTTCGCGACGCATCTCGCCTTTTCATAAGCTAATTGTTATCAGTTATCACAACGCTTCTGAATGGTTGTAAAGTGTACTATTTAATGGTGCCGATCTTGTTGATATACGCTCGAGTGTTTGCTGTGAGATTACCTTCCATCTCGGTAAGAGCCCATTCAGGTAGTTAGCCCAAGTGGGATTCGAACCTACGCCCTGTCGCAGTCTCGGAATATTTATTTCTATGTGTTAATTATAATTAATAATGCAAAACTAAAAAAGTGTTAATTATCTTGGCCATTACTCATATTCTACAGTCTTTGTGCACACATAGAATGTGATGTTGTATGGCTTATAAGCTGGAAGGGTATGTCATGTAGTTACAAACACGTGGTGCATAAACTATACCCATATATGTTTACCATCTTACACACAATGGAAACGAGATACAAGATATTCAAATTTATTCAAAAGCCCTCTACCGACAACCGTGACAAGAAAGAGAAAAGAATGATAATCGAGGAGTTCAAGAGGGCGGGTTTATATGAGATGCCGTTTCAAATTTTTATGACAAACTTTTAACATTATAAACGTCTTTCGTTTGTCTGGAACAAAGAAATAATCCCTCCACCTTTTGTTCTGCTGTGGGATCTTTAGGAATACACTCCCTCAACTAATGATACTCTCTTCCTACAGATCGTCTTTTGTGTTGTGCATTGAAATGAAGGCTTTGGAGGCTCTATTCTGACTTGGAGGTCGTGTGAGAGGTGAATGCTTTTAATATGCTAAATCGGCCCAGGTTTATCTTTATCATTTTCACATTCAGAGTAAAAAGAATCCTGTTCAAATTGAAGTAATTGCTCAAACTGTCAAATGGATAATAAAACATACTCGGATACACAAAGGTAAGATGTCCCCACGTGACTTCTCCATGCTTTATTCTCTACGGAACGAGACAGAGGTGAATTATTATCATAGGGTTTAAAGTGTTTTATTTCCACACAGAACTATGGCGGGAGTTAGGTGGGTCTCAAGAGTTCTTTTGGAAATAGCGATAGAAATAGAACCGCTTGTCGCTACACTACCCAACATACTAACATTTAAGATTATTATCAGAGAATTGAAATTGCACATTTATAAATCCGTTGTTATTTCTACTCTTATGCATCAGAAATATGGTTCATAAGACAAAGTGGCAGGGGATTCATAAGATCCTTGTATTTGTGAGAAACGTTTATGTAGGCCCTACTCGGTTGGATGTTATTGTAATATTCAGATTTTTTTCTTATTTATAACGGATTTATAGTAAAATAAATTTAGTACAATTTATGTGTTCCATTACTAGTGATTATTTTTTCTTTATTTTTTTATTGATATCACCATATTCTGTACAAGTATTTACAATTGTACCTATTACTGTATTCAATCAGAATGTTTCATTGCTAAGTAAGTGACGTCATGACAGTGTGACGTAACTCATTGCCGTTGATAAGCAGTTGATGTCAGATCAGTGTGACATTGCCGTTTTTGAACAATTAACGTCAGAGTAGTGTGACATAACTCATTGCCGTTGCTAAGCAATTGATGTTATATGTATAAATTTCCGTAACATTTTAATCATTTGATACACGAGCATTAAGGTTTCACATTAAAAGACGAAACGAAATTAGGGTTGTTATGTAGAAAAGCATTAAGAAGAATACAGGGTTCGTCAAGGAAACGGTTGATTTGGAAGTACGCGCTGCAGAAATATTGTAGGCGATAGAAGGTGCTGTTATCTGTTGTTGTATTGTCGAAGCGTTACATGATCAGTCGCCATGGAGCAATGAATCGGTGCACAGCGTGCATTTGGACCACATGGTTCTGCGTCATAGCTCTGTGGTCTATGGCGGTAGCGGTACGGAATGAGCGATGGTTCGAGTTCTCATAAGGAAAGAGATTTTCTAAAAATTTTGAGAAGTTTATAGGATCGGTGCCCACTCAACATTGTGAAGAATTTGAGAGTTGCAGTGAGTAGCGAAATCCGGTTTCGTAAGCCAGCTATGACTGTTGGGAGGAGGGAATCATCGTGCTAATCACACTTACCCCACACTTGTTGTGTGATAGTTCACTTCTTCTGAGGAACATGAACGTGAAGCCAGCAGTGGGCTAATTGCCCTTGGCCCTTCATGAACTGTCGTGACACCGATTATTAGGAAAACCTGCTATGAGTAACGATACCCGTTTGCGTACATGTACGAAGTGCACAAATAGGCTAGACAATAAGTCTCGAGAAGTGAGTAATTTAGTCGTCAAATTCTCGACATTGGAAATCAGTAGTGCTGTTGATCGATCAAAATATTTAATCGATTAACTATTTGAATTTAATTCGAGTTTTGATCGAGTTGAAAAAATGTTTTAATATACTGTAATACACAATTATTGTTAAATTGAACTTGTGTTCAGTGATAAGCATAAGTATTAAATGTTGTATATCTGTATATATTGTATCGTTATATTACAAAACAACTATTTTAATTACTTACTAACATATTTATTATAAGGCGTATAATTTATTGTGTCAATTTTTCCGGGAAGTTTTGAGACAAACATAAATAACAAAAAGTATGAAGACTCAGCTAGTTAATACTGCTTCATTCATGATTTTAAACATGTGAGTGTATTCACATGCTTCTAATTAAGTGCCGCTCTACGTTTAGTAACAATGTTTCCTACATCACTAAACACGAAACATTTTTTTCTGTCAAGCACTTCTCCATGACCGTTCAATTTAAATCCAAACGTGTCACCGACGAATTTACCTCTCATATTCTCATATAACATAATGGAGTTTACACTTTTCACAAACCATAGAAAACAGATTTTTTTTCTTTATCAAACTAAACACACAACCTTCATACACAAACAGTACAGAAACTGCAACTGCAAAACTACAGCGTTCGAAACAGAAGACTGGCCCCTATTGTAATCGAATTAAAAAGAGAAGAAGGTAGTTACGCTCTCACTTGCACACAGTGTAGACATGGCTATTTTAAAAGGGATGAGTAGGACGAATCCCAGAAAAGTGTGTATTTCATATGCTAGGAAGATGAGCTGGCAACAAGGTGGAAGTTTTTTTGGAAAATTATAGAACTTAATAAGGGTTTGTGTTTCAACTTTCAATAGAGGTAGACTAGATCATTGTCCTCATATTTCCATCTCTTTCTGAAGTGTTTGTGCAAAGATTTTCCCTACGCTACCTGCTTTGCAGTTAGAAAATAATAGTACTATTGTGCTTTTAAGTAAGCAATTTCCGAGAGAGAAATATTATCGGAATTTTTAGTATGAGTTTCTATTAACAAAATACTAATTAATATCAACTAGAACAGATGAATTTTAATCGACTCGATTATTCGATTAAATATTTTTGATCGATTAATCTTACAACAGAAATTGATCGATTAATCTATTAGATGGCGGTTAGTAATAAAACCGATAAATACATTTCGTTTTTCTAGAATGCACCAGAAACATTTTAAATGGGATCTAATTATGATTGTCAAATGTGATGCTTTGAAACAAAATTATTTTAATGTCATTTCATTCTAGTTGTAATGATAACGTGGCCTTTAGAGGTTTGTCAGATGCTTTCATGTATCATTCCTGTGTTGAACTTGGATTATTTACGCCATTGGATTATGACAGACATTGCCCTTCACACTGCTTTGCCCACAGGCAGAGCTGGAACATCGTTCAAATGCTTGCATTCAAAAGCGAGGTCATGTGGAAGACTCGGGGTTTCATGAAAGGGAGCTTCACATGAGCAAGCAAAGTGCTTTTATATAACGTTTATTTTCTACATAATTTTCTTTGTGTTTGTATAACAACTTTGTATCAATTCAGTTTGAACCGTCGTTTAAATGTTCGTTCTTCTACTGCGAAGGAATATAGTTCCATTTCAAATTGATTTTCTCGCCAAGCTTTCGCAAGAGAGCAGTAACCCACTTCTGGCTGAGCAGAACAATCCCACGAGTTCCCACGCAAACTTGACCAGATTTTGCTTCCTTTAATAGTAGAATACTGCAAACGACTTTATATTCTTATTTTGTTCCTAGAACACAATATTTTACTCGAATTTACTAATGAGTCCGCCCAGTTAGCTCTGTGGTAGCGCGTCTGCCTCCAGACTAGCCGGCTCGGGTTCGATTTCCAGCAGGGTCAGAAATACCGCGGGACTAGGAGAGATGGCGGTGCACAACTTTTAAAACCAAATTGTGCACCAATATGCCAGGGTTAAATCCAAAATCTCTCCGCAGTGCATATGAAGAGAAGGCATTATATCACTGTTGATAGTGATTCGTCCGTCGGATGGGGACACTAAACCTGACGGCCCTCTTGGTGCTATTAGACAGGAGTAGGCTACGTGCCGGCACTGGGTTTTCCCTTCTCCCTTTTCACCTTTATCACCATCCTCACCCATTTCCTACACTAAACTTACACGGACACTTACACACACATTGACCCTAGTACACGACATAACACTTCAGATTCATATAATGCATAACATACCCTCCGAACTTGCAACTTGAAAATGGGTCACAGTCCTGCCATCTGTCCGCAATATGCGGAATCCAAATCACGCAAGTGAAGTGGGTAGGCATTAGACACATACACACACATAAACGAGAGGAAGTCGCAATCTGTGAACGGAGTATTTTAATGAAATCTAGGCTAGCCTATACGAAATTATAGAATTGAAGAGTGTATTCCAAAACACCTACAAGAGCACCTTTTACATTATCAGGTCAAATCTCTTTGGAAATTTATATAAGCAACAAGTTACACAAAAAAACTGTCAGTGCAAACTATTGGATATAAAAACGCTTGAAAATACAGCGTTAATATTTTTTCTACTAGTAATGAGTAAACCACATACTTTTCCGTAGAGAAAACAAGCCACATGCATCACATCCACATAGAGAGAGTTTGGTAATTTGTACATTACAATTCGATGGTGTTTGGGTAAATGGAGATGTCAAAAAAATTTTTTTTAAGATAAGTGAAAATTAAACTTAACACCTTTATTGCAAATAATTTTCTACACAAATAAAACACGCCAAATACTAGTATTATTTTGTTTTTTGCTCACCCATTTGTAGAATTTAACTCGTGTATTCACCTGGGTAACAAAACTTTTTTTGCAAAAAAAAAAAAATACTTAACCTCCTTTATTCGAACATCGTCGAATTTAACTAGATCATTGTCCACTGCAAATTGAGTGTTGCATCACCGTTTAAATACATGTCAAAAATTTGTCCTGTACCCACACAACAGTAGCCTATTTTTATACGTATATGTAGATGATCGAAGACAAATTATTTATACTGTTTTTGATTTGTGGATGGAGATAAGTGGAGAATTAAGGCAACTCATGTCGAACATATATGTCCCAACTATTGAAGGAAGCTGTTTTTTGTGCCTTACGGTTGGTATTTCCTTCACTTCAATTTGTTTATTTTACTTTTGTTTTATTTTATTATCCATAGATGACTTTACAGTGCAGATTCAACTGGATTATTGTGTCTTAATTCAGTTATTTAACGATGCTGTGTCAACTACTAAAATATTTAGAATCAATAGAATTACTGATAGTGAGATGGTATTTGACGAGATGAGGCCAAGAATTTAGCAAGGGATTATCTGACATTCATCTTGCAGTTGGGGAAAACCTCGGAAAATGCCTAACCAGATAATCAGATCAATTGGAATGAAATCCACTTCCGAGCGCAACTCTGGATCAGTAAGCAAACGCGCCACGATGACGTTGGTCTCTGATGACTGGAGTTTCATCTGGATGGATTTCCTATATATATCTAGGTAATCATTTAAAACATTTGTTTGTTTTTGTTTTTAGGCACCACCATTATTTTCTTAAGTAACCGTAAATTGCAGCGAACTCGCCAAAGGTTATCCAGTTCACTACGGAAGTTTTGTCCTTTGGTCGAGTTCGTACGATATGATAAATCCGCACTCTAGCATTTAGCTGCTCTGATGAGCCCTTGCGAGCTCTTGCCGTTACAGGCAGACCGGTCTGCTGTCATTTAAATTATGTATTCCATATAGGCTATTTAAATAATTCTAACTATTTTATTTATATAAAGTCTAAAGATGAGACGCAAGAAGGCTTTTCAATCTACGTTTCTTATTCGAAGTAGCTGGTGGCTAAGCACAATTTTCTATGCTTTAAAGGCAGCGAGAGTCAGTTGATCGCCTTGTTTAATTCAAGGATTCGAGTTACGCAGTGTAAGCTTCCTCGGCTTTCTTCATATTTCCGAAAGTTTTTGTATATTTATGCAGCAGCGCGTGTGAATATTTCACACGGGAATGTCAAAGTTTTCCGCCTTCAGATATGAAGGGTTCAGAACCATAGTGGGCCAAGCGCCATTTACTAAAACCGTAGAAAACAAGGGTTAAAATGAAATTATTACCATAATTCAATGGAAACATATAGCAAGTAATATAAAGGATACACATTCAAACTAAATGATGTCATTCTTTATTGAACTATGGTATTCATTTAACTTTAACCCTTGTTTTCTCCGTTTTTAATAAATGACGCTTGGCCCACTATGGCTCTGAACCCTTCATATGTGACTTCTTTTCAGATCTTACGGGTTGCATGCGTCTGCCCAGTGTTTACACCTCCAATTCTACTAAAAAAAAGGGTAATTATAACATCTGTTATGGATTGCGATTTGAAGAAGATGACTGCATGTTTACAGATCCCTATACAGTTGTAAATAATAGTAAATTGTTTATTCTTGACGTTAAATCACGGGGAAGGAAAGTAAACATGGTAATTTTGATCGTTCTTAGCTTGTGTCATAGATGGAAGGAATTCACTTAATTTTTAGTCCTTCATAACACTTTACACTTTTCTTTTTAGTTTTAGTTCCTTTCGTGTTTATTTTAAGTAGTTTTTTTAGCTTCTTATGAAAGTTAATTTGGTTCAAAGTATGTGGTCAATCTGCTTATCAATCTCGCATTGTAATAATAATAATAATAATAATAATACTTATGGCTTTTAAGGAACCTGGAGGTTCATTGCCGCCCTCACATAAGTCCGATATCGGTCCCTATCCTTCCCAAGATTAATCCAGTCCCTATCAAATCCATTTTAATATTATCCTCCCATCTACGTCTCGGCCTCCCCAACGTAGTAGTAATAATAATAATAATAATAATAATAATAATAGGCCTAATAATAATAGTTTTTATTTTTGTTATACATATTAATCTCGTGTCCATTTTTATAGCCTGGTTTCATCATGATTTTCCATCCAGCTTTTACTATATTAGTCTTCTAAATTCAGGATATAAAATTTACACAAAACTTTTAAAACAAAAATTATATACATTTTATGAAACCAAATTAATGAAGAAACAAAATGGATTCCGGAAAGGTAGATCATGTGCTGATGGGTTCTTTACTCTACTATCAGGGACTGGAATGCTTTACCTGCAGACTTACTAAAGGCTTTACCTACAACCAAAAATGTATTTAAAAATAGGCTTAAGGACTTTACTGATAGACGGTAATTATACGCAGTATTTAAAGGGTGTAAATGATATTTTGTTATTGAAGTGTTGTATCAGTGAAGAATTATGTTGTGTCAGTGAAGTGTGTTGTATCAGTGAAGAAGTATGTCGTGTCAGTGAAGTGTGCTGTGTAAGTGAAACGTGTTCCTGTCAGTGAAGCTTTATAGTTTATAGTGGCAGTGCAAAGTATTTGAACAGTGAAATGTTTTTGAAGTGTTAGTGAAATCAGTGAAATGTGTCGTAATTCCAGTGCAGTGAGTGAGTTGACAGCGAAATGAGTGTAATGTTGAAAGATACTTGTGCAGATATGAACATATCATACTCGTGGGTGTTAGTTCGAACTTAGGTTTAAGATACAAATTAGATTTATTTTAAATGTTATTTTAAGTGATCGTGCTTCATTTAATTTAGGATATTCCCTGTTATTATTATTATTATTATTACGATTATTATTATTATTATTATTATTATTATTATTATTATTATTATTATTATTGTTAGTATTATTAATTGTATTTTTAATTAATAAGTTTATTATTGTCATTATTGAGTGTAATTAGTTACCACTGCCACCGGGTATATACCCATTGCAGTGTGAATAAATACATACATACATCTAAAAATAATAATAGAAAAACAAAGAGAATTTAATAAAGAGACACATTTGGCTTTTATCGATTTTAAAAAGGCTTTTGATAATGTTAATAGAAAAACGTTATTTGAAATTCTGAAAGAAGATCATGTTCCAAATCATTTAATAAATGCAACCTATAATTTATATTGTGAAAATTATATTTTAGTATGTAGTGGAAACAATCAAACTGAGTGGAAATAAATTAATCAAGGTGTTCGACAAGGTTGTAACCTATCCCCATTACTATATATGGATCACATGATTAGAAACTGGAAAAGAATAACACATGGTAATTTGAACATGAATAGAAATTTAAAGTTAGATATATTATTGTTTGCAGATGATGTAATATTATTAGCAGATTCTGAAGATGGCCTCCAACGTTCTGTTTCCCAATTACAACTAATTTCTGAGTAATACGGGATGAAAATTTCAGTTAATAAAACTAAACTTTTGGGATTCATAGGAAAAAATCTTCTTCTTCTTCTTCTTCTTCTTCTTCTTCTTCTTCTTCAGTCCCTTCTGCTGCTAAGCGTCGGGTTCGCCTCTCTCCGTCCATTTCATCCATTTTTCCCGGTCTCTACACATCCTCTTCATCTCTACCATTGTTTTTCCTTTCTGTTGGCCTATTCTTTGTATTGTATCCTCCCATTTAATCCTTGGTCTTCCTCTTCTCTTTCTTCCTTCCTTCCACTCTCATTTCCATCACCTGTTTAACCTTCCTTTCCTCTCCCATACGATATACATGCCCAAACCATTTCAATTGCCTTTCATTAATCACCTCTGTTGATGCTTTTCTCAGTTTAACTTCTTCTCTTATCCTGTCATTCCTTATCCTATCTCTTCTGGTCTTTCCTACAGTTCTTCTAAGATATTTCATTTCCACTGCTGTTAATTTACTTCGATGTTTATCTAAGAGTGGTAAGCTTTCGGTACTATATTGTATTATAGGTTTAATTATTGAATTATATATCTGTATTTTTGTCTTAGTAGTTATTTCTTTTTTCCCAACTATTGTATTACTTATTTGATAGTATGCTGATGTTGGTTTCTTTACCCTGTTCAGTACTTCTTGATCTACTCTTCCATCACTAGTTATTATTGTTCCTAAATATTTAAAACTTTCCACTCTCCAGGTTTTGTCCTTCACATTCAATGTTAAATTCTGTTTCCTGTCTGTCTTCCTTAGAGATCCACATTACTTTACACGACGACCGGAATGGAAAAGGACATTACGAATTGGAACATGGAAAAAATAATCTCCGCAGCAAAATTTGCCTTTATAATAAACCTGTAGAACAGGTCTCATGTTTTAAATATTTGGGTTATCATTTGAGCTATGAACAAGAAAAAGATATTTCTACAAAATTGAATTACTTTAACTATGCAACGGATATCATTAATAACATTTTCAGACCTTCTCTTGTCCAAAACCATACAAGAATTAAAGCCTATAAAATATTGACGAGACCTGTTCTCATTTATGGAAGTGAAGCATCGACCATACGTAAATGTGATGAACACCGAATGACTGCCAATGAAATGGAGATTTTAAGAAGAACTGCTGGCTATAGCTTACAAGATTGACAAGAGGAAAAATTATGATATTTTGAAAGAATTAAATATTGACCCAATTTTAGACAAAACTTCAAAATTATAGACAAAAATGGAAATCTCATATACTTAGGATGCCTAGAACAAGGATACCACGCCAGGCACTAAATTACCGCCCTTTAGGAACAAAGTCTTTGGGCCGTCCTCTGAAACGATGGAGTGAGACAGTAACAGGCAACCAGGCTCAATACGTGATAATAATAATAATAATAATAATAATAATAATAATAATAATGATTTATTTTAGCTGGCAGAGTTAAGGCCGTAAGGCCTTCTCTTCCACTCAACCAGCAAAAAGTGTATATACATATGCATGAACTTACAAAGAATCCAACAATTTGATTTAGATGAGAGTTACATGTATACAAAAGTTATTTACAAATTAAGCAACAAAATACTATGAACTATTAATTAAGCACTGAAATAAACTGTGTAGCAGAATTAAACTAAAATACATAGAATGTTAATATATTTCAAATAATATTAGATAATAGAAAGAGATTATTACGAGACAATTAAAATACAGCACAATCAGGGTGATGTCTAAAGAAAAAAGTAACAATGTAGTCAGTGATAGTTTATATTAGTATGATTGGAGTGAAATGCTAATAAGGTTATCTTTTAAGCTGTTCTTAAAGGTGTTTATTGTCTTGCAGCCCCTAATACTTTGTGACAAGGAATTCCATTGACGCGAGGTGGATATTGTAAAAGATGATGAATAACAAGATGTTCTATGAAGAGGTATACTTAGCGTGCCACAGATAAGTGATCTGGTATTTACGTCGTGGTTAGAGTATAGATAAGAGAAACGAGACGAAAGGTAATTTGGTGTTGAAGTGTGCAGAATTCGAAAGAGTAAAGACAAAGAGTGTAAAGTTCTACGTTCTTTAAGTCGGAGCCACGAGAGACTTGCGAAGGACGGTGATATGTGATCATACCGTCGGATGTTGCACACGTATCTGACGCACATATTCTGAGCTCGCTGTAACTTGACTGACAATTCAGAACTTAGGTCACTTAACAAAACGTCACAATAATCGAAGTGCGTCGTTACTAGGGTTTGCACTAGGGTAAGTTTTAGTTGCTGGGGCAAGAAGTTTCTCAAGCGACTCAAACAGTGAATGGAGGAACAGATTTTTTTTATCGTTTCTTTAACTTGAAAATTCCAACTTAGATTATTATCAAAAAAGAAGCCAAGATTTTTTACGACAGATGAATAAGGGATTAGCGTGTTGTTAAGGGTAACAACTGAAAGATTACTGTTATTAAGGGAGTTAACTAAACGCTTATGTCCAATAATTATGGCTTGAGTCTTACTTGGATTAAGTGCGAGTCCGAAATTGGCCGCCCAAGTGGAGACAGTGGCTAGGTCACAATTTAACTTGTCAATCGATTCATTGATCGTATTGGGTCTGGAATGTATGTAAAGTTGTAGGTCGTCGGCATAGAGGTGATATCGACAATACTGTAAGTTCTTTGATACGTCATTAATGTAGATAGAGAAAAGTAGTGGTCCTAATACGGAGCCCTGCGGCACTCCCGCCTTTTTGCATCTCCATTGGGAGAATTGATTATCAAGTGAAACACACTGTTGGCGGTCACGTAGGTAGGAGTCCATCCAGCTCAAGGTATTGTCTGACAGGTGCAAAGCCTTCATCTTTGCAAGAAGCAAGTCGATATCAACAGAACCAAAGGCATTGCTGAAATCGAGAAGAGTTAGTGCCGTTACTTCACCCCTATCCATAGCTTCACGGATGTCCTCAGTCACTTTAAGTAGGGCTGTAGAAGTGCTGTGTCCATGTCTAAAACCCGATTGATAGTCATCAAGGAGTTTGTGTTCGTCGAGATAGTTCATAAGTTGTCCATGTACAATATGTTCTAATGCTTTTGAAAGAGTGGGAAGAATTGATATCGGTCTGTATTGGTTTACTGTAGAAGGTGTGTTAGATTTAGGTAAAGGTTTCACTAATGCCATTTTCCAGAGTGAGGGGTAGGACCCAGTCATAATAGATGCATTGAATATATGTGTGACGGTCGGCAGGATCACATCTATTATTTTATACAGGAGAGTGATAGGAAGAAGAAGAAGATAAATATATTAATGTGCCAACCAACCAACCATAACTTAAGGTATGCAATTTTTGCAAGTATCACACCACACGAGGTATTTGCCTTGTATGGTTTTCAGATGAAACATGAGGAGGTCAGCCTCCGATAATTCAAAATCATTTCAATACAAATGTTACATATACACAAAAAAATTATTAGATTAATTGTCTAGCAAAGTTTTTGGTCTCTGTGTGGGGCTATGAGAAGTAGATTTGGATGCTCCTGTAGATATCTGCCGTAGAGATGAGTGATGCATCGGATTATAATGCTTTGGGTGGATTCTAGACCCAGGTCCTCATGAAGTTGGGCGACGCGAAGTCCACGTAGTGAATTTGTAATCACTCTTGTTGCTCTGTTTTGCACCCATTGGATTTTTAATAGATGAGTCTTGGCAGAAAATCCCAGGCTTCGCAGGCGTATAAGATGGAGGATCTGCTGAGTGAGTAGTAAAAGATTTTCTTTTGCTTGAGTGAAAGTTTGGAGCTGCGATATAATGGATAAAGTCTCAGAAGTTTAACGTGAGGTTTGCTTACAATAATGTCTATATGCTGTTTAAACGTGAGCCTTCTATCTAAATATTTGACACTAAGTTCACAATTGATGTGGTTTCCAAATACACTGACGCTTTGAGGTAGTTGGACTCGTCTCTTAGGGAATATAATGTGCCAACCAACAGCGATTAGCCAATAATAGGTTAGCACAAAGAAAGGTTATGATAATACAACAATAATATTAATAATAATTATACTTAACAAGTGTGGACAAGTAACGGAGAGGAACTCAAAAAATTGATAACGATGGAAATGGATTAGGCCTACTGGCGAAGAAATTTTTGTCTAAGAGAGTACGGATCCAAGAAATAAATAGGGCAGAGACCGATACAACTTGAGACAGTTGAAGCCAGAATATGGAGAATATGACGACATGAGAAGAATAACAAAACACAGGTGCCCCAAGAATTTGGAAATGACAGCCAAAAACACGCAGAAAAGGAGGAAGACTTCCTTCTTTTGGAATGGAGTGACGATTCAATGGATAGGAAAGGATTAAGAAACTAAAATTGGAAGGATAGATAGGCTATATATGGAAGCTAGGATGTGAGACACCAATGGTGTAATTAAATCACACTGTAGGCCTAGTATTACTGCTACTACTAAGTTAGTGCTGCCACTACTATATTAAATAATAATAATAATAATCATCATCATCATCATAACAATAATAATAAATATGCTACATATTTACTATTATTTCTAAATTCCCTAAGGTAAATGGGTCGTATTTATTTTTGGCACTTTTAATGTATCTGAAGATTGGAGAAAGATATTTATAATTTCTGTTGTGCAATAGATTTTGCAAAAGCTAAAGATTATATTACCTTTAAGTGCCTTGAATAAAAATAGGGCGTCAGGATCGTAAAGTCTGGAGTATAAACTATGATATTTGAATAAGTTAACCACAGTATTTCTCAAAACTCTTTTTGGCATGATTTGACAGAAATCTATACAATAATTACATCAATTTGGGTTAGATACTTTTCATATTTGCCCCGCGCCGTGGCATCCTGCCTAGGACTCGCATTACGGAATACGCGCTGGTTCGAGTCCTCATGGGGGAAGAAATTTTCTCATGAAATTTCGGTCAGTGTATGGACCGGTGCCCACCCAGCATCGTGGTGCACTTGGGGAGCTACGATAGTTAGCGAAAATCCGGTTTCACAAACCATCTATAACGGCTGGGGGGATCATCGTGCTGACCACATGATACCTCCATTCTGGTTGGATGATCGTCCACCTGTGCTTCGGCATGTGAACGTGAGGCCAGCAGCCGGCTGGTCGGTCTTAGCCCTTCAGGGCTGTAGCACCATGGATTTACTTTACTTTACTTTTATTTTTCATATTTATTCATGTCAGTTATTGTAACAGAAGTCGTCCTGGGTAGCGTAGTCGGTATAGCGCTGGCCTTCTATGCTCGAGGTTGCGGGTTCGATCCCTGCCCAGATCGATGGCATTTAAGTGTGTTTAAATGCGACAGGCTGATGTCAGTAGATTTACTGGCATGTAAAAGAACTCCTGCGGGAAAAAATTCCGGTATACCTGCGACGCTGATATAACCTCTGCAGTTGCGAACGTCGTTAAATAAACCATAATTTAAAAATTTTTTTGTAACAGAATTTCAGACTCGAGATGCATATTGAGGTTTTGATCTCACAAAATGCGAAGTAAAATATTTTAAGTGCAATAATTAAATATAAAAATAATAATACAGTAGTACAAGCATAACAATAAAAATGGCTTATCAGTAGGTCCATTGTACAAAGTTAGGGACAATGTTGTATAGCTTCAGTTTTGTTTCGATTATCAGACAAACAGTATGTCTCATTTTTTATTTATTTATTTATTTATTTATTTATTTATTTATTTATTTATTTATTTATTTATTTATTTATTTATTTATTTATTTATTTATTTATTTTGCAACGACCTGAGCGTAAACATCGGATAATTTAATGTTGAAAGGGTTTATTGATGTCTGCCACAAGTTTCATTGGATAATGAGATCAGACTCAGTGACCGCTTCACATGTCGACTGAAAGCATGTATTATAGGACCCCCCTCCCCTTAATTATTCAGCGGAAATGAATGATTGTTTCAAACTAAAGTTGGGCACAACACGTTACGCCTTAACATCCCTCTGTACATAATTTACCACAATGTATACGTTTGTAGTTTCTAGGAACGTCAGAAATGCACTGGAACACATTTAAAACTATGGAATGTAACAAGAGAATTAAAATCATATTCATTAAATCGAACATGAAAGATTCTGTGATTAAATATTATGGAGCACGCTTTTGTGCTGAATGTGCAATAAGACTCTCTCTCTCTCTCTCTCTCTCTCTCTCTCTAAACGTTTATTTCAATCAGATCAATAAATTTACAAGCGAGCTATAAATAAGAGACTGCTATGACAATGATCTCGAGATAAGCAGTTATGAATTGCAACTTCATGAATTTTCGATTTGATTAATTTGCAAATTGATTTTTGCTTATTCATCAGTTAATTCTGCAATATCTCTGGAATCGTTGGTGAAAGATCTTTTTCTCATAATCTCCCACAGAGTTGCCAGCTCAACATATCAACAAGAAAAAACAGTTTCTGTGTGAGGTCAGTGAAGTACGCAAGTATTGTAGGGCCACGTTAAGTAGCGCGCTGGACTCCGTAGTCCTGATTATGACGTAATCGCGATAAGCGAGATGTATTCACAACATTCTACAACAGTTAGTACTAGCGTACAAAAAACATTTGCTCCATATGTGCAGCACAAAATATACTGTACTCCAACCACGAGAAAGTCTTCAGGGAATGAGACGAAGCGGGGTGATGCTGTGAATGAATGTTGATGTCATAAGATGTCATAAGGTCACTCACGTAGGTACTCGTATCTCTATTGGCTATCTCTCAAAGCACAAACTATAACACTGATATACACATTTTTATACTACCCTAGTTACAAAATTAGATCACTGTTAATCTCCTGGTCTTTTAATCCCTCCATACAGGAAATAACATATGCGGGAGAGCGCATGATTTTTAAACTGACGTTTTAACTCTAATATTATCTATCTACTTCGCTCCAATAGATGACGCAATAATAAGCACATTCCTTTCACGGTTTATCTCCCTGTTGGAGAACAGTACTGAAATTCCGATGAGAACAAGACTATGCTATATGCATTGTAAAATACAAATGTAGATATAGACTATCCAACTTGAATATTGTGTGAATTAGTAATTAAATGCAATTTTTTACAGTCTGGAATATATGTATATATATTTTTTTTTTTTCAGTTTTCTGCCCAAAGACAGGTCTTTCAATGCAAACCCAGCAATTACAAATCTTTCCTATTTTCTGCCTTCCTCTTAGTCTCCGCATTTTATCCATGTATCTTATACTGTTCTCCAACCAGGAGATCAACCGTAAAAGGAATGTGCTTACTATTGCGTCACCTATTGGAGCGAAGTAGATAGATAATATTATCGTTATAACGTCAGTTTAAAAACCATGCGCTCTCCTGCCTATGTTATTTCCTATATGGAGGGATTAAAAGAACAGGAGATTAACAGTGATCTAATTTTGTAACTAGGGTAGTATAAATATGTGTGTAACAATGTTATTGTTTGTGCTGTGAGAGCGAGCCAATAGAGATACGAGTACCCACGTGTGTGACCTTATGACATCTTATGACATCAACATTCATTCACAGCATTACCCCGCTCCGTTTCATTCCGCAAAGACTTTCTCGTGGTTGGAGCACAGTATATCATCTGATATCTTCCTTTGGCTCGAACTTTTCTTCCGCTCACTCTTCCTTCCAGTGCATCCTTGAGAAGGCAGTTTCTTCTTAGTCAATTACACAGCCAATTCCTTTTCCTCTTCCTGATCAGTTTCAGCATTATTCTTTCTTCACCCAGTCTTTACAGTACAGCTTCATTTATTATTTAGTCTGTACATTTTACACGTTTCAGTGTTCTCCATATCCATATTTCAAATGCTTCTATGTAGTCTCTTCTCTTCACTTCGTCGTAATGTCCATGTTTCCGTCTCATACAATGCCACACAAAGCACGTCACTAGTCTCTTCCTTAGTTCTTTTTCCAGATATCCGCAGAAGATACTCTTTTTTCTATTAAAAGCTTCTTTTGACATTGCTATCCACCTTTTGACTTCCTAACAGCTCATATTACTGCTTATAGTACAACCCAAATATTTGTGTATGTATACATATACAGTGTAACTTCTATATAAATGTTATTACTCTCACATAAAACAGTGTGTTTTTAATTGCTAAGGCAGAGTTATCACTAGCACTAGCACTTTCATTCCACTACCACCACCGCCATCATCATTAGCACTTCCATCATCTCCACTCAATCGAACATCACTGAGCAAATGTTAATTGCGTCAGTTACGCAATATGTATTTTATGCTGTGAAAACTAATGAGATCGAACCATTCGTTTGCAAGACCATATTTATCCAGAAATCTTTAGACGTCATCTCTGACTATAGATACCGTATACATGTCATACTAAAAAAAAAAATCCGTGGCGCGACAACCCATGAAGGGTCAAGTCCGAACAAATGACTGCTGGTCTCAAGTTCACATCTCTCAGTAGAGGTGAATGGCTTCCCAACCACTACTGGGTGAACGTATGGTTGGCACGGTGATTCCCCTAACCGTTTTGAACTGGCTTGGGAAACAGGATTTCGCTACTTACTGTAACTTCCCAAATTCATAACAATATGGTCCCATACACTGGCCGAAATTTCATAGAAAATTTCTTCCCTCACGAGGATTCGAACCAGCGTTCATTCCATAACGTGCATGATGCCTTAGTCCAGGACGCTGGGCGTCGGACGAAGTGTTTGATAGTTATTCTGCTAAATATTGAGCAGAGTAGCTACAGCAAAGAAAATTCGATATTTCTAGGTTAGGTTTATTGAATAAACAGAATTTCTCCAACGAGTGATTTAGTTATCTGTGTAGGTAAATAGCATGCAATAGAAATTCTCTTCTTTAAATTTTAAGTGTGACCGGTTTTTTATACTGTGTATAGGTACGTAGCATTGAATTTTATCTTGTGGTGGTCGTGCCTACATGGACGGAAGAAATTCGTCCAAAGAAGTTCAACCTTCACAAACCGAAAAATAAGGGAAATGACGATTCATCGGCGAGAATCTTTCTGTTTTAAAGGTGGAATACAACATTTTCAGATCCTTGCTTTTCAGTTCTTCGCTTTTCTCTCATTTCGTTTAGTTTATAATGAAATACTCTCACAGGATCTTATTAGCAGTAGATTATAAAATATCAACTTTTAATGTTTATTCATATTGCTTTACAAAGTAGTAGTAGTAGTAGTAGTAGTAGTAGTAGTAGTAGTAGTAGTAGTAGTAGTAATAATAATAATAATAGTAATAATAATAGTAATAATAATAATAATGATAATCGTAATAATCCATGGCATGAGATCCCGAAGAACGTCAAGGTCGACCAGTCGGTTTCCACGTATCTCAGCAGAGGTGAACGATCATCCAGTCAGTAAAGGGATAACGTATGGTCAGCACACGATCCTCCCAGCCGTTATAGGTGGCTTACGCAATCACATTTTGCTATTCACAGTAGCTCCTCAAACTTTTCACGACGTTTCATATGCATTTTTATACTGGAATTTAAATTTGTGTCTAACCGTCTATATTAGTAAAAATTTATAAAACACTATATTATACACAGGGTGAAAGTGAAATAACCTTGCAGATTGAAGTAGACGATAGAGTACGCGTAAACGAATAGGAAACCTATATTACGTTTTGTGATTAAATGCACGGTTAATTAGAAAATTAAGTTTGAAATTTCAGCAGTCCGGCAAAATCGTCGCAAAAACACTTCACTCGTATACAGATGTAAGAGGTCAACGGACTCGGTTGGTCTCCGTACGTAAGCTGCCAAGACGTTGCCACGTTTTCGCTTCGTGCAATGGTTTGAATTTAGCGGTTTTAAAAATTAAATTTAGCCTACACGAAAACTATGCACACTATTGAAATATGTCAAAGGGATAAATTATTCTTTATTAGATATCCTATCGATATGAACAAAAATCACGATCCTACTCGCAATAGTTACTGAATAAGAGATTGTTAAACATTTGGGGGGGGGGGACAATTTTTTCTGGAAAAAAAAACTGTGAACTTTCCACCAATATGATATTATAATTTTTTGTTACATACAACATGAGCTGTTCGCTCTGGAAATCTGCAAGGCTATTTCATTTCAATCCTATATATAACGAATTATTTATTTCTTTGATCCTCCATATCTTTCGAGATATTTAAGTGTTACAATTTTATTCATTGGAGGAAATCTTCTTTTTTTAAAGGTGGTACCGGTATACAAAATTTACAAATCATTAAATAATTCGTTATGTGTGTATAGTGTTTTGTAAATTTTAACTAATATAGACGGTTAGATACAAATTGATATGCATGTATAAAAATGGACATGAAATTATGCATTGAAATACATCTAAATGGCTAAAGTCATAGTCCAGGGCTAGGGAAAACGAGCGACATCAGTGCTGCAAGATTGAACTCGGGCTGATTACCTGGTGGGTTTCTTCCGAGAATCCCTTCAACTTTAAATCGAATGTTGGATAATGTGGCAAATCTTCGGACTAATCTCGCCGAATACCATTTCGCTATCGCCTATCACAATTTCACCGACCGTTGGTAACTGCGTAGTTGAGGTAGCATGTTTAAATGACCTTTTTTAAATATCAGTACTTAATTACACCTGAATTATTAGAGTTAATATGTTTCTTTACGGATAATTTTATGAAAAGTCTTATAAAATAGTCTCTGCGATAGTTTTGTAAATAATAGTCTACATATATTTATTTTCCTTCCTTTCCCCTTTTTTGTTCTCTTGATCACCAGATAAATTTATTATCATACCTTTTTTATTGTGGATTTTATTTAATTTGCATATATATTTTTTCTTCTTTTTTATTATCATTTTATTACATTTCCATTTTGCTGTATTCTTCCTTACGTTTTTCCTATTAACTATTTGTGCTGAGTTGCTTTTATTATATTCCAATCTTTAGATCTGTATTTTACTTTCTTTTTTCTATTATGGTATTATTTTCATGTTGTTTGGTGTCGATTTTGTTATTCTATTATTATTATTATTATTATTATTATTATTATTATTATTATTATTTTGCAATACGTTAGTGTAATGTTCTTTAAGTTTTTCTTAAATTTGCTCTCATTGTATACTTTGTGACCTGGTGGAGTGTAAGAGAAGGCCCTATGGCCTTAACTCTGCTAGTATAAATAAATAATAATAATAATAATAATAATAATAATAATATTATTATTATTATTATTATTATTATTATTATTATTATTATTATTATTATTATTATTATTATAAGAATTTCCCATAGCTTTGAATTGCATTGATGTTGTTCATAATAATTTGCTCTTAAAAATACAAGTAGAATAAGTTTTTTACTCGTCTATATCCCGAAATGTACATCCAAATAAAACTATCGATGAATTCTGTTCTTTTTTAAATGAATGTATTGTTGTTAAAACGGCATATGCATGTCAAATTCGTATTAACTAGTGAACTTCTACTCCATACCCTTTAGTGTGAGAAGAGTTAATCTAATGACATTTGCGGTAATGCATCCTTTTAATTGAACCAGTCCCCTTTAATTATTTTCCTTTCGCTTCACTTCACTCTCCATTTCTCTTGCTTTCTGATACATGTTCTTCATCATTTATAATCAATGAAGAAGATTTGTGAACTCTTGCTTCGTCGTTTCTTTCTCAACAGGCCGTATCTTATTTTTAGTGCTACGCTTGTAAGGTCATAAAAGGCTATAAAAGTGGACTTTTTTGTCGTGAATGCTTGTGTTGGGAAGATTATCGTTCACATCGCATTTCTTATCTTGCCATCTCTTATTTTGAGAATGTATATACAGTAAGTCAGAATTTAAGTTAAATGTTCCTTATCTGTTCTGTGCTCTGCTCAGACGAAATATTGATAAGAATTTATCTAGCTGTACGTGTGTAATTTTATAGTGTACTTCTATAACATTTGACTACTGCATTATCGTCATTGCATTATCACATGGTGTATGTGTATATGGTGTATACAACTCGTGACACAATAAAAGAAGAAGAAGAAAGCTACCTAACGTTGATTTGCTGATTTCGTTTCCTAGTAGTTTGTTATTCTGTCTTAAAGACCAATTATCGCGAGGATTTTTTGTTTTATTTGCAAAGAGAATTAGAAACTTGTTGGTAATGTGATAATTTAATGCCATTTCCTGGAGAAGATCGGTGTATCATTTGCTTTCGCCATTGTTTCAGCATTCTTTGAGTGTACATATCTTAATATTCCTCATTTATTCTTTTCTATAGTTATTACCAGAGCTAGGAACTTCGTACCGATCTCGTTATTCAGGGTGCGAGCAGCCAGGAAATGGGCATACAAAACGGGCGACCTGCGCGACCAACGGCCGCCTTGAAGTGCATCATATTCATGTTAAGAATTCTTACTGCATGCAACAAGGTCACATAAGCGGTATGGAAGACGTTTGAGTAACAACATATTGTTCTACTGCAAATGTGAGCGAGATTTATTCCCTGTATAAACACATTTAAGTTTCCTAGCACTTTATGTGTGTGTGTGCTTGCGTGCGTGCGTGTATATGTTTTCAGTTTGGTTTTTACTTAGTAAACGTTTCAAGATATTTACCAAATGTATTATTTTATTATTAACCTATTGTTTTGCATTATTTCTGTAAATGTTACACCCTGTGTTATATTTTACAGGTGTAAATGATGTAAATATGTAAAGAGCAATTGTATCAATGTCAGTCTCGTATTATCATTTAATTCGAGAAAAATTCGTTCCGGCACCGGGAATCGAACCCGGAACCTCTCAGCTCTGCGCGCTGAGTGCTCTTTCCAACTGAGCTATGCCGGGACACGATCCACGGTGCCGGCCGAACTCCTCTCGTAATGTTTTACGGCCTTACTATCTGCACTTTAGACAATGTAAGTCATACATGCAGGAGCGCATATTTAAATGACTTTATGGCCATATTCAAGCTCATCTTTTGACAACTGCTAACAGTTAATACAGTTGGAAAGAACACTCAGCGCGCAGAGCTGAGAGGTCCCGGGTTCGATTCCCGGTGCCGGAACGAATTTTTCTCGAATTAAATGATGATAATACACATTGGCTACTTCATAGTAGTCGTGTCATATTCAATGAGGTAGGCGAGACCTCACATATAATGAATATGTGATGTATCAGTCTCATATGTATATAACAACTTGTATAGTTGTACATAAACATAATTATGCAACTAGCTTGCATTTATGAATGCCCCATAGGTCTTTCTTTTCTGGAAACGAGAATATTGCCTTGGCGACGAGTTTGTTTTCCTTTCCACTGTACGTTCCTATTTCTATGAGCAGCTGTAGCTGTGTTTTGATGACGTCACACCTGGCTGGACGTACTCTCCATAGAGCGATAGCGATCGGTACGAAGTTTCTAGCTCTGGTCATTACCCTTTGATTGAGGTTCTGACTGATGAATCTATTATGCAACAGTACATCTCATTTTGAGAGAAAGAACAATTTTATTATTGCATACATCATGCAATTCATACATTTCAAGTCTAATTAGTAAACTATGTTGTATGGAATGGAGGGAGAAAAGGAACTGACCACCCTACCCCATTACCTTCTGGCTTAGATGCCTCATGAGTGATGTCTTATTGGTGTCACTTATGAGATTCCAACCTGTCTTCGGACAGTTGACTAAACTCTACAACGTAATCATTATCTTCACTTTCTTAAATTCCTTTATTAATTCATTTTTATTTACTTGTGGTTTTTGGTATGCCTTGTGTTTTCCGGTAATACATTTTCGTTACACGTTAGATAAAGCCCTTGTTTTTAGCTACAGTAAGCTTTATTTTCTCATAACACTCCATTTATTTTACTGATTACATTCTTACAGTAGTGTGCAAAATAATTGCTGAAAAATAGTATGAGTATTACAATTTCACTTTCTTCCTTGAATAAATTAAATTTTACATCCTCGATAACAAGTAACAGACTTCATTAGTCATTGAGTTTTATATTTCTTTTTTACCGCTTCATTTTTCTTCACTTTCATAACATCAGTTGACAGTCAGGAAGTAATCTTTGTTCTGAGCCTTGTCTTAGCTGTTTCCCATCTATTCTGTATGGAGCTCATAAGTGTTGCGTTTTCGTGGTCAATGAATTCCCTTGATTTCATTTCTATTCGTAAAGTTGGTTATTTTTGTAGAAGTATGGATGATGCCATCTTGGAAATTATGCTTCCAGTGGCGAAGAAAACATTTCTAGCAATTTTGGAAAGTTAAGAAATCTCCCGAGCACCTACTTACTTACCTATCATTTAATAAATATATTTTGAACCTGTTGTCTGCCTGGGTGGCGCAGTCGGCAGAGTGCTGGCCTTCTGTGCCCGAAGTTGGGGGTTCGATCCCGGCATTTAAGTGTGCTTAAATGAGACAGGCTCATTTCAGGTAAATTTACTGGCATGTAAAACAACTCCTGCGGGACAAAATTCCGGCATACCGGCGATGCTCATATAACCTCGGTAGTTGCGAGCGTCGTTAAATAAAATACAATTTACAATTTTGAACCTGTTAATAAGTAGCATTTAAGGGGTTAGATACAGCTCACAGCAGTAAAATTATTGGAAATATTCAACACTTTTTTCCTCCATTACTGTATCTTGTACAATAATGAAAATTGGTATGCGTAAAACACTGTCCTTCTGTTACATGAAAAAATATTTTTACGATTTAAAAAAAAAAAAAGTTTTTTTTTTTAATTCAAAATGGTGGCAGTTTATTGTGCAGTGACGAAGCGTTTCCCTCATAACTCATAAACTTGTTAACTTTTTCATGTTCTCTCTTTTTTGTTTTATTGCTCAAACTCATGTTTACAATATCATGCTCTTTCAATTACATTCCTTAATGAATAATATTTTTTTTTGTTTGGTGCTAGAAGAAAATACTGATATTTGACCATTTTTTAAAATGAATTTATTTTTTATCAGACGGTCTATCTTGCATCATATTGTAGATATGACATGCTTAAATACACACGACAAATCTCATCACAGAATGTTGGATAGTTTTTGAATTGTGTGGGAAACCCTTCACCACTGCACAGTGAACTGAATTTTGGAAAAGAAAAAAAATATATATAATTTTTTTTAATCTTAAAAATATTTTCTTTTTCATATAGCAGAAGGACAGTGTTTTACACATACTAATTTTTATTATTGTACAAGATACATTAATGGAGGAAAAAATGTTGAATATTTCCAAAATTTTGCTGCTGTAAGCTGTACCTAACCCCTTAAAAAATTCACATTTATGCAATAATAATGTCAGAATTAATTGCAAACTCCTGTAGATAATATATTCATCATTTTATTGTCTACGTCACATATTGACTATCAATAGATGATTCAAGATACTTGAACTTTTGCTGTTTTATTTCTTGATTAATTTTATTACATTATCTTGTTAAATTTCTGTTTAACATTTAATCCACGCTATCATCTTTTAAATTATTTTACCATGTATGTTGCATCACCATCTCTTGAGAATGAAGTACTTGACCGTTAGCAAAGAAATGATATACATACCCATTCCTCTACATTTTCCTCTTTTGTTTCAGTGTGTTAATAAGTTAAAGCTGCGTTAGTTATCTAGGTCTGTGTACCGTATCTTCGAAACAAGGTGCTTTAGACATCAACTTATCGTCGCCCGTTGTTGCTGCGTGCAGTTACTGTAGTTACACGACATATGCCGTCCCGCCACGTGCCGAATTGCACGGATCAACGTCTTGCAGCTGGAGTGAGACCCAATTCCTTAATTTTTGCCCGTGTAGCAGAATTATGAGTACGTGCTTGTAACGGGATGCATGGCGACCTCCTCATCACTCGGCTATTCCTTCTTCCTGGTGCATCGCACCCAGTACACATTCAGCGCCTTTCCTTTTATATATAGTTCACATTTCGTCCCTCCTCTGGCAAACTAGCGAAAGTGACAAATAAGCGACCCTGCATTTAAGGTCTATATTGTACTTAGTACTTAGTACAATATAGACTTTAATGCAGGGTCGCTTATTTGTCACTTTCGCTAGTTTGCCAGAGGAGGGACGATTTGTTCTATTAATTATGTTGCATAGAAATCAGTTTTGAAGTGAATCTGTACATCGTGGCGTAGTCAAGGAGTTAACCCTCAAAGCCTGTTTCGGTGCCGCTCTACATACCAAAGTTTCTTAAGAATTTAGTTACATAGGTCATTCGAAAATTTGTGGCAACATTCCTAGTATTCAGCTTTCCTAGCGGTGACAAATGAACGACATGGACTAATGTCTGACATTTTTTGTCTGTAGAGACCTGATTTTAAAGGGAATCCCTTTTTTATTTCAACACGAAACATGAAATAATTAATTACGATGTTCAAAACTATTTTCCACCGACCAAATTATGTGATTTTGACTACCCTTTTTTCCCCTTTTTCAGTCCATATTCCCTTTTTTTCCCTTTTTAAAAAACATGTCTTATATTGGTCCTTTTTTGACAGAATATCAGAAACATTTAGATAATTTTCCTATATTTTTTTTCCGATATGCCTATAACTTCCTGAGCAAGCGAAAATAAATATCGTTCTTTTTCTGATTCCAGACATTGCAAACTAATAAAGTGTACTGATTTAGAGTTCAGGATAAAAAGAAAATTTTCACCTCTGGTTTCAGTTGATGTTGAGCGATCATTTTCTGTTTATAAAGACATTCTGCATTCAAAGAGACAGAATCATATTGAAATATAAATGTTGAATGTGATCAAATACAACACTTTCCTTATGTTGTGAAGCGATTAATATAAGCTTATGTGTGCTATGTGTATCCATGAATGTGCTGAAGTGTGTTTTCAATTAAAATAGCACCCTTTTGAGGGAGTAATATAGCCCTTTTTGAAGTACTTTTTTGACAATATCAAATACAACACTTTCCTTATGTTGTGAAGAGATAAATGTAAGATTGTGTGTGCCATGTGTATCCATGAATGTGCTGAAGTGTGTTTTGGGGAGTAGTATAGTCCGTTTTCAAGTCCTTTTTTTTTTATGGCTATAACTTTTTCTTTTTCTTTTCTTCTTCTTCTTCTTCTTCTTCTTTTTTTTTGTCTTTTTTTTATGAAAAATTTTCTCTTCAAAATCCGGTCTCTAGTTACCTGTAAGTTATAAATGAGATTATCTCATGTATACTTTAATGCAATGATTGCAATACTGAGATGTCATCTGCAATGCCCCAAGGCAAAAAATGTGGACATGAGCAGGACCCACTGAAGGTTACGTTTATTCTTGTTTATGATTATGAAGGTGTATTATTCACTCATTCTGTTTTCATAATTTGAATGCTCGTTGATGCTGCATATTACGGTCACTTTGTAGAACACCTTACGACTAGCAATACAACAGAAGCGTCGAACTCTCTTGAATACCCATCCCATTATCCTTCGCAATGGTGCTCGTTGTCATGTGTCTGTTCAAGTGATTAATTTACAGTCAGGTGGAATAGGATAATTCTGCGCATTCTCTTGTGCCTACGACCTTTTCCCTACGACGAAAAAACCACTGACAAGTGTAAGCTTAAGAAATAGACACCTGCGTCGTTATAAATGTTGTAGAGCAGTCAATTAGAAGCTTGGAGGAAAGTGACGCTGTGGATGGTATCCGTCGCCTTCCAGAGGTGTAACGATATAAGATAATAATAACTTTCTAGCCTTAAAATGAAAACTAGGTGGTGAATTACCTAGTTGACTAGTTTCAACTTCGTATTAGCCATCTTCAGAACTAGTGAAGTCCTTCTTCCGGTTTCTTCAGCTGTTTTACTGATGGCCGGTTTCACCAACCTTCGTTATCATTATAACGTCTCGTTAAATAATTTAATGACACATTAGTCAGTTTTTGTGTTTCACCAAGTATCATTATTGCTAACGCATCTTTAAATTCATCGTTAATTTATTAGGACCTATTCGTCGCGTTAAAACAGTAACGATGCGTTAAGAAGTCAACAACATGGCGGACGTAATTATTCGATGATGAAGTTCTTTATTTAGAACTTCAACATAACGACGAACTTATATGTTGTAATAACACTCGGAATAATCATTTTGAAGATTTAAGTGATAAAGAATTCCACGAAAGCTACACATTAAAGAAATAAGTAGTAAGAATGATTCTAGAAGAAACTGAATACCGGTATACTGTATAGGTTAGAATACGACAGATAGAAATCACCCACTTAACGCCTCTTCAACAGACTCTTCTCGTTTTAAAATAACGTTGCGGGAAGTTTTGAAATAGTAATTGATGATATGAACGGGGTATCAAAAGCTGTATTGTCTAGATATGTGAATAAATTATCAGACGTACTATCAACATTGCAATAGTCATTATTTCTATAGGTCTAATAAGCTTATAGCTAAATTTTATGTTGTCATAGACAACATGGATTGTGTACATGTTCCAATCGTATATCCTGGCAGTAATATAGCCAAAAGATTCTGCAATAGAAGATCCTATTTTACCTTCAATATTCAAACAATTTCATAGGCCTATGTAACGCTCCGCATAGAAAAATTGTGGCTAAACTAGCGTTGAGGTAGTTTCCTTCGTACTCTGCTTATACACCTTGCACATACGAATCTGTGACAGGTTACGTTTGATTAGTTTAGGTTTTTGTTATGCCTTGCATATACGATCAACTGCATTACCACAAAAAAATCCTTTATAAGTTCAACGATTTTCACTTCTACCTCAGAACTAAGCGCTAGTTTATTGAAATTGTAATAGATTAGAATACGACAGATAGGAATCACCCACTTAACGCCTCTCCAACACATTCTTCTCGGTTTAAGATAATGTTACAGTCTACACGGATAGCACAACATTCCAAAGGAGGATGCCTTTTAAATGAAAAGGGTGCAAAGAGATTTTCTTTTAGGAGACAATGGATACCCCTTAAAATTCAATTTAATGACACCTCTCCTGAATCCTGCCACACAAGCATGGCAAAATTGTTACGGGGTACTAATATATCTGCATGAAATACAGTGGAAAAGTAGTATGCAATTTATGGAAGAGGCAATTTCCTGTCCTAAATTTAGGCCTAATATAACTGCTTAGAATGCTTTGTATAGAATTAATTGTGGCATCAATTTTTCAGCTATCGACCTTGTAGTCCGCTAAATTTTCTCAGATTTCCTTTAGAAGCTACAATTTAACTGCTCTACATTCCTATTATTTACATTTGGAAGCAGCTGTCTTTTTTTTTTTTAATTGCGGTATGACAACATACTGTATTTAGGGAGATGTTCTTAAAATTACTGCCTCTTACCCGTTTGCCTATGATTGTTTCCTCATGCCAAACAAAGTCAGCCATGATTATATGTAACCAATGAAATTCGCGATTTCGAAGCTATGGTCGTATGAAAAACAAAACATGCAAGATACAAGTACAAAATCCCCTCGTTAGTAAACGCCTGTTAATTTTAAAGATACGAGGCTTGGTGAAACAGTCAACTTTTAAAGATTCCGTTAAAATTAAACGATCCATTTGCTGACAAGTCGTTTGTGCTGATTTAAAGAAGCTTGGTGAAACCGGCCATGAGAGGTACGTTTGTGTTTTAGCTTGAAGTCAAAATAGCGTGTGTGTTCTGAAATTTAGTTGCACATCGAGGAGGCGTTGGTGTGTTTTTGTGTGTCTGTATATTTCGTACTGTTATAGTGTATTTATGTTCTGGTTTTTCGGTTGAATATGTAGGATTTTCATTTCTGTTTCTATGTTGCCATAGCTGTGGTTGGCGTTTGTGATATGTTCTGCGTATTTGGAAGTATGGTATGATTTTAGTTATGCTGTGTTGCGTACTTTGGAACACAACAACACATCGTCAGTACACAAGTAATCTCAGAAAACACACCCTATTTAACTCCACACTACCAAAGACAAACGCACCCCCCATTCCCAACAAAACAACTGAAATAATCGGAAGAGGCAAGGACCTCACTAGTTCTGAAGATGACTGATACGAAGTTGAAACTAGTCAACTAGATAATTTACCATCTACTTTTCGTTTTAACACTAAATAGTTTTTATTACAACTAAATTCTTAAGTAATACAACGTGTTTTTTATTGGGTTATTTTACGACGCTGTATCAACATCTAGGTTATTTAGCGTCTGAATGAAATGAAGGTGATAATGCCGGTGAAATGAGTCCGGAGTCCAGCACCGAAAGTTACTCAGCATTTGCTCGTATTGGGTTGAGGGAAAACCCAGGAAAAAACCTCAACCAGGTAACTTGCCCCGACCGGGATTCGAACCCGGGCCACCTGGTTTCGCGGCCAGACGCGCTGACCGTTACTCCACAGGTGTGGACTACAAAGTGTTAAAAATGTGTACTCAAGATGAATAATACCGAAGTTGCTTTTAAATCGTCCTTTGTCTCGTTTTGTTGGCTAGCATTTAATTATTTGTTGTAGTCTGTCTCTCTTAATCCGTTGTCTTTGTACCGTTGATTTTCGTAATACTGTTTCTGCTTCTAATTAGTCTAATATGCTTCGATTTGTGTTGTAATTCGATTGTGTTTGTTTAACTGTCGTCAGCATATTTTTCCCATGTTTACGTAGCTGTTCTGCGTGTACATTTTCTGCTGCAGTTATTCTCGATATTTTCTCTAGCTGTTTTGTGTACGAACTTCTTTTCAGTAGAGCAGAGTGAGTAATTGCAATGTGTAAGCTATATATAAACTGGTGTGTTTTTGTATTGTGTAGGATTTCAAACTCAATAGACCTGATATGCATGAGGAGAATTTTTCATTTTAAAACTATATGTTTTTTTTTCCTTGGTGTGGAATTGAGCGACTCATGTAGTTGAATGTGTTCACCTGTTCTGTAAAAGTTACTATTTATTATTATTTTACTCTTATGAAATTTCACCCTTTGAAAGAGATTGTTTCGATTTCGCAGCTTTGAGGCCAACCGTTCTGTCTTAAAATATTCCCAAATTATGTACTACACTTTAATTGACGAATTTGTAAGGAAAATTAAATCGATAGTAAACAACGGAATCAAACGATTGAAATATGGACGTATACAATTTGCAGACTACCATGTTATTGAAATTTGAAAATTTTCGCATTTTGCACCAGATTAAGGGGTATTATTATATAAGTTAGTCTTAGACCTTCGTTATAATCAAAAGCGAAATGGGTTGCCATGGAAAAGAATATATTGTTTGATAAATAGTTACTCCATGTTTGATGATAAAAAAAAAAATTAGCAGAATCTATGCTTTGAATAATTAATGAAATTGTCATATACAAATTAAGTTTTTGATAAAATCAAGTATTTGTGTTATTTACTCGGGGTCAACTGCTGGGGTCCACACCTGTGGAGTAACGGTTAGCGCGACTGGCCGCGAAACTAGGTGGCCCGGGTTCGAATCCCGGTCGGGGCAAGTTACCTGGTTGAGGTTTTCTCCTTGGTTTTCCCTCCACTCAATTTGAGCAAATACTGGGTAACTAGCGGCGCTGCACCCCGGACTCATTTCACCAGCATTATCACCGTAATCTCATTCAGACGCTGAATAACCTAAGATGTTGATACAGCGTCGTAAATAACCTACTCAACTGCTGGGTTACTTAGCGTCGATGGAATTGGTGATAGCGAGATGAGGTCGAGGATTCGCCAAAGATATCTGACATTCGCCTTAAAGTTGGAAAAAAATCTTGAAAAAAAAAAAACTAGGTAATTAGCCCAAGCGGAATCGAACCCACGTCCGAGCGCAACTCAGGATCAAGACAAACGCGATACCGCCTCAGCTACACTGGTGACCTTGGTGTTAAAGTACCAGTTTTGAAAGAGTTATGCAACAAGGATGTATGTGCATTTGATGGACACGTTGAAGAGTCATTTTGCTTCCCACGCCACCATAAAAAATTGGGTTGCGGAATTTCAGACACGAAGAACCGATATAATAATTGAACGCTGTGTTGGAAGATCTGTTTCTGTGACCACTTCGATGCTGTGCATGGCATGATTTTGGAGGGTCGACGAACTGACTCTAATAATAATAATAATAATAATAATAATAATAATAATAATGATTTATTTTAGCTGGAGACTTTGAAAATTACTTATGAACGATTCTTTGACAACGCACGGCACATCATGATTTGGGTATGAGAAGATTATTTATTAAATAGTTTCCTAAATGCAGAAAAGCTGATTAGAAACAACTCAGAATTTCAAAGTTATTTTGCTGCTGTTCTGAAGAGGATGGACGAAACATGGATCTTCGTTACGATCCAATTTGACCATATATTTTGGATGAATATTGCTTTCAGCATTTCCAGTTGTGCCAAATTGTATAAAAATTTAAGTAACCTAAAAAAAAAAACGTTTCCTTTAGCGACGCTCGCAACTTTCCAGGTTATCAGCGTCGACAGTGTACCGGAATCTTGGCCTGCAGGAGTTCTTTTACATGCCAGTAAGTAAATCTACTGACATGAGCCTGATGCATTTATACACACGTAAATGCCATCGACCTGGGCCGAGATCGAACCCGCAACCTCTGGCACAGAAGGCCAGCACTATACCGACTGCGCCACTCAGGCCGACAACCTCAAAGATCTTTTGAGTTCTTGTATCCATGGTAGTGTCATTGATACTGAAGGACAGATTGTTTTATATCTTACGGCAGTAGACTTAATTTTATACAGCGTGATATGGACAATCCCTTGTAATGACATTGAAGTAAAAAATAATATATATTTTCATATACAGTAGATATTATTATTCGATCATTTTCCATCTAGGTTCTGTGCGCCACTCAGGCCGACAACCTCAAAGCTCTTTTAAGTTCTTGTTTCCATGGTAATGCCATTTTTAATGGTTTATTTAACGACGCTCGCAACTGCCGAGATTATATCAGCGTTGCCGGTGTGCTGGTAGGAGGAGGTAGTAAATCTACTGACATGAGCCTGTCGCATTTAAACACACTTAAATGCCATCGACCTGGGCCGGGATCGAAATCGCAACCTCGAGCATAGAAGGCCAGCGCTATACTGACTACGCTACCGAGGTCGACTAATGTCATTAATACTGAAGGACAGATTGTTTTTATACTGTACAAGATCTGGCAGAAACAATTAGACGATTGTAAGTAGGCTGCATTTGCATGTTTGGCGTAGTATACCATTGTTGCACACAACAATCAGCTAGGCTTATAGATCAAATGTAAACATTCTGTCGTCGAATTTTTTTTGTTGTTGTACCATACAACTGTTATCAGCTAGAATAGGGAACTCTTGACAAGTGTTCATCTATATTCTAGTGTTTTGAACACCCATCTTGTTAAAATGTGACTAAATTTACACAACGCTGCCTCTGCAATAGTGTGAGGTGTGGCGTATCTGGATGCCTTTGCTAGCGAAAGTGAAAATGTTACCCACATATTATGCTGTTTTCCAAACTTGTTTTCTTTCTGTTTGTTTTCAGTATAGATTGGCAGCTGCATTTCAGTGGATCACTTTTCTTTTGCAAACTTTTATTGTGTTTCAGTCTGATGTTATGGAAGAATCTCTTGTTAATGGAATATACATATAATGTATAATGAAACAGTAACACTTAAATATCTGGTAAGGCCAAATACCAAATAAAATAATGGTAAAGTCGGTAAATAAAGACAATATTCCGTCGTAACCGCGTTGTTATAGCGTCATGTTGATTAGCCGTACGGAATGAACGCTGGTTAAGACTCCTCATGAAGGACGATTATTTTATGGCAGTGTATGGGACGGTGCCCATTGAGCATCGTGATAAGTTTGGGGAGCTATAGTGAGTAGCAAAATCTGTTTTCATAATGTGGCTATAATGGCTGGGAAGACCATCGTGCTGGCCATACGTTATCCGTGTTGATTGGATGATCGTGATTGGGTCACAGAGCAATGTGAAAAATTAATTGAATCACAGAAGACTAGTACTTATTTACACGTACTTGCTTAATTGAAATTACATTACATGTTAGCTGTGTGAGCTGTTATCGTTGGAGAATAAATTGGAAAGTGATACGATAATTCGAAGTTGAAATTCGGAGAAATGAGATAGTGCTATTACATCTTTATCAATTGAAGTCTGCAGGTGTGTGAACTTCAGATGTCCCCTGTGGTAATATGATATGATTTATCTATTGTCGTCTGTTTCACTTTTGTTCAAACACAAACTTTGTAAGACAGAGAAATAACCTGCACGGCGATATGTGCGGGCAACATTCTCCCGTTACATAACTAGTTATCGAGTAGGACATGAGCAGCTTGCAGTGAAATACTGTAAAGGTAACGTACAGCATGTGGTTGCTTTTCATTGGCGATCTAACGATTAAATATGGTGATTTTATTTTCAATAATCGGCGATTACTGTTATTAATTTAATAAACACCGACTACGAGTATTAATTCCAATTAACGATGAATACGATTATTAATTTTATTAATTGGTTATTACGATTGTAATTATGAATTTCAGTAATCGACTATTACAACTACGATTATTTCGCGTAATATCGAATATTTGCCTTATTGTTGGTCATATTCAACAATTTTCATATTTTGGACATCATATCTGATGTCTTTGATTGAGGTTCTGGCTGATATACAGGGTGATTCATGACTATTGTGCAGTACTCTAGGATGTGATTTCTGGCATCATTCTGATGAAAAAAGTTCACATAAACACATGTAATGTTTTTTAAATTGAGTAAGTTACGTCCTCCTGAATGTTAAACATGAACGTAGATAGTATGAAGGTTTAAGCATTTAAATTATTTACAACAATGGTACTGAATGTATTATAAATTCATTAAAGAACATTCATGCTATTACTCACCTACTCACTTAGGGTACTTGATATGTAATTTAGGCACCAAGCAACATCAAAGTCCCTCTATGCGCAATTCTCTATGTCTTCTGCTCCCGTGACAGAGATAACGCTGTACAGCTTCCAGAACCATACGGCATATGAGACGTGACATATTTATGTACTAGAAAGTAAATTACTAATATGTATGAGAAAGTAATATGGGAATGAAGTAACAGGGGATGTAAGGAAATCCTAATGATTGCGTGAAACTTCTATACTCGAATTAAAGACAAGTAATGAAATAAAACAAAATATTTTCGTCTTTAACGCTGTAATATATTCTATTTGCTATTTATGTATACATATAACCAATATATTCAATATTTCTATAGCTATTGTGTGGAATTCAACGCTAATGGAAAATGGGAGAAGAAATATTGGAAAGGTACGCGGAAACGCGTCTTTGCAAGGAAATCTGGGCTTATAAAAACTGAATATATGAGTTCCAAACCTGTAGGCCACTTGTCTGACTCCGATTTTTGGGAAACATCGAGGCACATTTTAATATACAGTGAGGCCACTGAGTTCCGTTATAAACAAACAAAATGAACGGCAATTCTTTGTAGTAGTTTTATTTACTGTAGAACTTACAATGAATTTAAGATATTTTCTGTGGTAGGCCTACTGACCATTAAATATCAGTAGGCTCAGTGTATGCACCGTCATAGCAAAGGATAATACGCCGTAAAGTTGTGTGCGACATTTTTTGTAGCATTTCTGGTATAACATGAGTGAAAGCACGTGTTACAGCATAGCCTTCGTTTAGTTCATACGATCTGAAACAAGCTAACGTAAATTTACACAAGGGATAACTGGACTTTGTGGCCTCACTGTAGAATAGAGCGAGACGGACGGCGTGGAAAACCACTTACACTTCTGTTTCCATGGTCCCACGAGTGACGTCATCGTTTTAAAGAAAATGGGGCCTTTTATCCGTATAAGATTCCGTTTACACGTGTCACGTAAAAAATGAGCTAGAAATAAACTTCTTACCCTGTCTCTGAAGCAAACATTCTGGAGACAACGTTCTGTATAACTTTATCTTTATATCAGAAGGAAAGTTAAGCAGGAAGTAGTTGAAAACGAATTTGATTAAATTGCTAGTAAATATTTCTTTTAAATAAGGACTCTTTGTTAGTTGATACTGAATATAAACAAAATCCGCCTAGTTTTCTTCGAGAAATTCATAGCCTAATACTTTTATTTTATAATTCGCCCAGTGAGAAATATGAAAATTAAGAGTACATTCGTTAAGTTGGTACTATGAGATGGATGCCAGACATCTGCATACAATAACTGTTATATCGATGGCTAAAAAGTGATACCTCGTATCTGTAAATTTGCATGTGAATCAAACAACTGTTTTACAAATTAATTTCTCTCAAAATAGACACGATCTTCTACTGGAGGACAATTATTACTACTGTTCAATTTTGTAAACATAGTAATAATAATGTAGTTAAACTCAATGATCATTTTTGTAGATACGAGATATCATTTCTTTGCTATCGATATAGTATTGTACAATAGCAATGCAGAAAGACCGAAGAATAGGTGGACCGACTAAGATTATGAAGACTTAGTAAACTAAAATAATCAAAACGACATTATGATGGTGGTGGTAGTGATGATGATTTCTAGTTGCTGTAGAATTTTACAGTTTGTTGTAGCAGTGGGCCTGAAGAGAACCTGTGGTTTTGAGTGGCTGTGTTGTGACAGACGTCCGCACGCACACGTGGGAGATGACGCGGTCGCGCGCGTCCACGTCAGTCACTGATCGCTACAAACGAAGGGGCCTTTACCTTGGGCGGGGTCTCTGGCTGTTGACTGGCCGTCTTCAAGGGCAGAGACCTGGTGCGACGTTGCCAAGCGGAAAGGACTTCCTTGTGGGCAGCACATCCCTCGTCCACGTTATGATGGACCTGGAACAGTCTGTTCATATGATACAGTACTCTCACGGTTACCATGCCGAGATTCTATACCGCGCATTAGTTTCTTTCCAGACCACACTGATGTCAAACCTATACATACTGTACGTAGACTGCATTTATCTGCTGTCAGTAGCCTACATGAATTTCCTTCTTCTCCTTCTTCCTTCACGATTTAGGCCATAGCCTGTTCCGACTCACTGAAACATCTAACCTTAGGTTGGCCTCGTGCTCTTTTACCATTTGGTTCATATCTAATAGTTTCTTTCGATAGTTTTCCTTATTCCATTCTCTCAAAACGTTCTTTCCAATTTTCTCTTCGTTCTTTCATTGTTTTGTATGTCGCATAGTTTCAATTTTTCCCTTATAGTTTCATCTTTAATATTATTGTATATAATAAATAGGGCTCGGATTTTTATCACATGTCATATTTTGATCCTGATGTCTTTTCACAAACTTAAATAAAAAGGCATTAATAGCTTTTCTGATCATGATGATACAGTTTTTATTAGTCATATAAATGCATATTTTACAATATTTCAACATGGTCCGCCGAGTAAGCTCTTTGGTAGCACGTCTGCCTCCAGACTAGCCGGGTTCGATTCCCGGCGGGGTCAGAGATTTTGATGTAAAATTTCTACCTCGGGACTAGGAAAGATGGCGGTGCACAACTTCTAATCACTAAATTGTGCACCAATATGCCTGGGTTAAATCCCAAATCTCTCCACAGTGTCTGTGAAGAGAAGGCATCTGTCACTGTTGATGGTGATGGGGACGTTAAGCCTTGTTGCTATTCGACAGGAGTAGGTTACGTGCCGGCGCCAGGTTTCATCTTCTCCCTTTCTTAACTTCATCATCATCTCACCCATTCCTTACATTATACCTACATGAACACTTAGGCCGGGTGCACATAGAATCAGACGCGACGCGACACGGCGCGGCGCGACGCTACGTTTTGCTTTACAACGCCTCGCGACAGCTTAACACATGCACACCCTACACTTACACACGACATAACTCTTCAAAGATACAATTACGTACAGCGTGGCCCGCCGAAGTGGTGTACGCATTGAAAATGGGTCACAGTCCTACCATCTATCAGCAAAATGCGAAACCCGAGTCACGCAAGTGAAGTGAGTAGGCATTAGATACACACATACACACTAACACACCATACTTTAACTTTAAACTATATTTGACCAAAGAAATGGTATAACAGCATATTTTTCGTCATAATATTACAATTATTGTTTTAATAGTTCTCCGAGTATTATTCACATGTTTGGTGACAATAATGACGTCTGCGTTTGGTTAATTATTCTGGATTTCCTTCCCTTAGAAATATTTTGTGGTTAAATAAAGTTGGAAGGTAACAGGATTCGCCAGCAGTAAGTTGTCAAAACACAAAGAGTAAAAGAATGTAATGAGTATGGCCGGATTGTTTCTGGTCGGTATCGCCTTCACCCTCTTCATCCCTCCCTATGAGACACTTAATGGTCCACACATGTGGAGTAACGGTTAGCGCGTCTGGCCGCGAAACCATGTGGCCCGGGTTCAGTTCCCGGTAGGAGCAAATTATCTACTTCAGGCTTTTTCCGGGGTTTTCCCTCAACCTAATATGAGCAAGTGCTGGGTAACTATCGATGCTGGATCCCGGACTCATTTCACCGGCATTATCACCTTCATCTCATTCAGACGCTAAATAACCTAAGATGTTGATAAAGCGTCGTAAAATAACCTACTTAAAAAGATAGTTTGTAGGTTCCAACCCCGCTGTTGCCAGATAATAATTCATAAATGGTCAGTGATGCTGTTAACATAGCTGTAAAAGATTTATTCAAGCATAGGGAAAACATAAGACATTTTTACCTCTCTTTTCTCCTTTTATTTTTTATAAAGCGAACAGTCCGCTTTGGCTAAAACAAGGAGTTAATATTCACAAAAACAGTTTTGTAGAATGGTGAATAAAAAGTTTGTTAAATAATGTTTGGGTAATGTGAGTACTTAATTTGTTTTCTGTCATATTGCCAAGTTTTCATGTCATATATTGGAGTTTTTTGGGCATAATTGCATGCATATTTCCGAGCCCTGCTAATAAAGTATATTCTTTTACAGCTGAGAAATTTAATTTATGCTGTTTGAATTTGTTTCTTTCCTGGTTTTTACGTGTCTACGTTTCTCAATGATGGAGTTTTCATCACCTTGTAGAACATTATTTGTGTTTCTTTCCATGTTTTCCCCTTCAAAGATCTTCTTATTGTTCCACATATGACTTGGTATCGATGCAGTATATTATCTAAATGTTTATCTTAATGTTTTATTGCATCCTAAATATTGGAAATGGAACATTAGTTCCTTCTTTGCCAATTTATGCCACACATTTAAATAATTTATTTTCACTATCTATAAAAAAATGAATTGTCTTTTTATCGAATTTTTGTAGTGTTTGGTGCTTAATTTTGATTGTGATTGTGATGTCATCACTGCGCATTAAATGCCTAATCATCAGTTTGCTGTTATTAACATTCTACACAATACTTCAAGAGAAGTGCTAGGTTACAAACATTTGAAGAAGCCACAAAGTTCTACACTAATACATGACATCTTTCAAATGGTTATACATTATCACACATATAAAAATGAAATTTTGTTACAGTAAAATGACTTAATAGCACGAAGCAAACCCCAAGATTTAATTATCCATCACAACAGCTTCTCAAAGCCTTGGTACACGCGCTCACCATGTTCTTCACTGGCAACACTTATATGTAATATAGAAATTCAAGATGTGAATGCAAATTGTGTGTTTGTATTTACATAGAGCTTCATAATAATGAATAAACATTCCAAAAGTTTTATCAGTGGCATTTGTTCTTGCCAAAAAATTATCACTGCTATTAATAAAGCCTCCAAAGCATTTCTTTCAACTCAGTCATTGAAGTCCAAAAAATCGCGGTCTCCTTCTGGTCCGAAGAATGTCGCACGTTGCAGTGGAGAATTTTATTCCAGGCACAATTTTGTCTTTCATCTGCTTAATATTAGCATAGAAACTACAAGCACAGTAGAAATGACCATCAGGAAGTTTACGAACATATTCTCGTCGATATTCTTGCTTTAAAATTGAAAGAACTTTAAATAAACACTAAAATCACACGATTCTAGCTAGCATTCAGTAGGCCTATAGAATGAAACTTTTTAAAGAAAATATCAATGATTGAGACTGTAATAAATATCAACATAATTTTATCATGAATGAAGAAGACATGCCTGTATTAGTGACATACAGCGACAAGAACACCAAAAAAAAAAAAAAAAAAAGACAAACAAACGTCTGCTATTTGTGGTTTTCTGAAATTCAGTAGGTATTTCAGAAACTGTTGATATTTTGAGAAAATCGATGGCAGAGGCGTGTTCGACAGGTACATATATTCAGAAATAGTGAAAGAATTCTTATTGGGTAGTGATTTTAGAAGTTATTAACGAAGACATAAAGCTCAAATGAGTTATGTTTCTTTTTGAGTATGACGACGCAACAATTCTGTCGTTCTTTAATTTACTCGTTCGTTTTTTCGTGCATTAGTTCGTTCGAGAATGTTTATAGGTTTAAAACGATTCTCACATATTTTAACACACTACCACACACACATACATACATCATGGGAACAGCACAATGCATGGTTTTGTAATTCACAAATCGGTGCTCTGTCTTCACCATATCCGTCTTGCACGTCGTGGGTTTAACCATGGGTAAAGATCCGTATAGACGTGGGTAGTACAATGCATTATGGGTGGTGTACTAGACTCTGGCCTTCTCTTAGAACAATTGTTCGTTTTTAGGACAGATGGGAAAAGTACCACAAGGAACTTTCCCAGCACAAATAGGTGGGTTATGTTGTGTGTTTTCTTCCTCAAGGGTCGTTGTGTCGTCTAGTCGTCCGACAGACGCTGTCCTTATTCAGGGTTTTCGCTGTCTGATAATCAACTATACCGTCTTTTTCATCATTTCCTTCATAAGCGCTGTTACTCACGAGATGAAAAGCGGAAGGTGAGGCGGCAGAGGGAAGGATGTTAGTGATATGAATGCTTACGGTATGTGACGCAGTAGCGTTACTATTCATTAAAAATATGCCTACTTCATTAGTTTCTGGTCATTGCTATTTTGCTTGGGAAGTCAGAAGTTAAGCTATTAACTACAGTTCATACTAGATTAAGTAATTATTAATAGTTACTTTATTAAAATAATTAAGGGGAGTTTGTATTTCCATAGCTTATAATGTTAAATTCCTCAGTTTTGGGTGCACTTTTCTCATAAGTTATAAAAGGTAGACATGTAGAAAACATAGGGGACATGTAACATACTTTTATGTATACAACCGGTTAAATAAATTTAAAATCCCACTGAGCGGTTGGCAAAAAAAAAAAAATCATTGATTACATTTTTTTTTGCATTAAGAATTACTTCAAATATATATATATATATATATATATATATATATATATATATATATATGCTGAAGATAAAAATAAACTTAATTTTTTTTTAACCTATTGTGTAAAATGCCATCGCATTGATATTGTATAGCCTATTAATTTCAACCTTGTGGGTGCAATACTTACTGAGAAAAGTGCACCAATGTCACAAAAATAAGAAAGTGTAAAAAAATGGTTTTAAAGTTTCTATATCTTGAATGTTAAATTCCTCAATTTTGGGTGAACTTTTCTCAGAAGTTTTAAGATACAAATGTAGAAAAAAAATGCATATGTAACATATTTTTATGTATACAACCGGCTAAATAAATTTAAAATTCTACTGAGCTGTTGGTAAGAAAAAATTTTCATTTACCATATTTTTTTTTTCATTAAGAAATACTACAATATTTTTGCTGAAGATAGGGCTAAAAGCTGACAGTTAGAAGAAATAAAATCATATTAGCATTTTACACATATTAAACTACCGAAAAAACGATAAAAACCAAAATTTCATTTTTTTTTTTTTGTCAAACTATCCCATGAAGTATCATTTAATTCCACAAGCATATTGTTACTAATGTTTTCGACATGAGTAATAACCTGGCTGCTGGGATGCTTATCTGAAAGGTGTTTACAATAATTAGCAACGACGATCAAGGTCACATTCCTTGCCCTCGTCTTCTCCTAAGTAACCGACAATAGGAGACAGGAGCATCAGGTACAGGTACTTGATGATTGTGGGGTTCAGTACGAATGGCTGAGGGAATATTTGGATAGTTACTATTCATGTCCAAAGAAATCGTACAAAAATAGCAATACTAAATCCTCTATATTATTGGGTACATCCAAGGAGATATCGTATCTTTCCTGTTAACTATTCTTGTAGTTTTGTAGAACAATTAAGACAGAAAATATGTGCAGTCGGTATCTTTTCCTAACCTCCTACTTTATACACAAAGTAAAGATCGTACGCTTTTATAATTGTGATTCGTCACGCCTCCACATACAGGCTGTAACGAAAGTTCTTACTGTTAGTAACACATGCGAAATTTACGTAAGCCTATCGTAAGTCCAGTTACCTGGTTTAAGCATTCACGACGGCGTTTTCGTTGAACACTATTATGAGTATTCTAAAGACATAATGAAACACTTCGTGCACTGCGGAAAAACGCATATTTGGCTAATCCTAATGAAAATCAACAAAATTCATAAAGGAATGAGCAGTATGGTAGTGCTAACCTTGCAATGTGCAATAATAGAAAAAAACAATTCTGGCTAGACCAAATAGGAGACGTTCGCAACAATAAATTATTCATATTATGCATTTTTCAATAGTGTAATGTTTTACAGTATTCGAATATGGAGGTATAACAGTGCTATATCCAAACTTCTTATTCAAAGAAGCGCTATACGAACTCCGACAGGCTCTTCTTACTCTGCGCATTGTAGAAATGTAGACCCTTATTCATCAGAGAAAACATTTTAACTGTGGTACATCTACATTATGTAATAAAGCTGTGTACTGTATGTCAACAAATACATTAATAGTTCTGAACTTCACAGCTACAGCACGAGATATTATAATTATTATCTTTCTTAATTATTATCTTTAGACTGAGCAAATCAAATAATAATTTTAGCTCGGTTGCAGTTGCTATGTTCAATAAATTGCCACAACAAGCACATGTACATTTTAAAAGACTTGAAACCATCTTGCAAACGTTGTCTAATAGAATTAAGGAATTTCTCGACTCTTCTGTAGATTTACGTATTTTTCAGTAATGTATATTGTTAATGTTATTTTGATTTTTATTTTAAATGCATTCGTTCAATCTTGGTTTTGTACTTATATCTGTTGTTATAGATTATAACTGTCTATAGCATCACTCTGATGCTCATGACAATAAATAAATAAATAAATAAATAAATAAATAAATAAATAAATAAATAAATAAATAAATAAATAAATAAATAAATAAGTAAATAAGTAAATAAGTAAATGAATAAATAAATAAGTAAATGAATAAATAAGTAAGTAAATAAGTAAATGAATGAATGAATGAATAAATAAAGACATCTATGCTAATAATAAATCTGTAGCCGAAATGTTTCTGGTAAGTTTCGATTTTCCAAAAATAATTGGTCCTAACATATATAATTAACCACCCAGAAACCGAAAATCGCTTTTTTGAAATTTTTGTTTGTCTGTCTGTCTGTATGTTTGCTACCTTTTCACGCGATAATGGCTGAACGGATTTCGATGAAAATTGGAACATAAATTAAGTTCGTTGTAACTTAGACTTTAGGCTATATGACATGCAAAATACATTATTTAAAAGGGGGGTTATAAGGGGGCCCGAATTAAATAAATCGAAATATCTCGCTTATTATTGATTTTTGTGAAAAATGTTGCATAACAAAAGTTTCTTTAAAAATGATTTCTGATAAGTTTTATTCTCTGAAAAATTTTGATAGGACTGATATTTAATGAGATAAATGAGTTTTAAAATTAAAATAACTGCCATCTAAGGCGGTGTATTGAAATAAAAAACAAATGACTTCGTCTATAAGGGACCTTGGACACAACAATCGAAAGCTATGAAACATAGCCTACAGACAATGTTTCTGTGTTTGTATGAAGCTAAATTAACCGATTTGTATAATTAATTATTATTTCATCATTGGAAAGTGTAGTTTCTCTGGATGGACATAATGCTATAATGTTATTACAGTAACTTGTGAGTGAATTGGGACAGGTAAGATTAAAATAGCTTCTTATGCACAGAAAACTTGATAGGTTATTCTGTATATTCATTTCCTGAATTTCTTAAAATAATGTTTATGAACATATTCATTTTTATCTCAGAGAATTAACGAACAACGAGAGTGTATTGATTTAGTATGCAGTAATAGTACGTTAGCTTAGCAATCCATTATTTTATCATTCAAATTTTAACTATGCCCAATTGAATCGTGTTAAAATACATAAAATATATATGCAATAAATGCAATGCAAAAAAATTGGGTAATGAGCCAAGCAGATTATGTTGCGCTGTTGTAAAAGCTGTTCCTCCTGAGATTCAAGAGCTCCCACAACAAATTAAAAACTTTCTAATTCGAGTACATCCGTTATCAACACACTTTTTACATAATATAATATAATATAATATAATATAATATAATATAATATAATATAATATAATATAATATAATCTATACTAATAATAAATCTGTAGCAGAAATTTTTCTGGTAATTGTCGATTTTCCAAAAATAATTGGTCCTAACATATATAATTAACCACCCTGAAACCGAAAATCGCTTTTTTGAAATTTTTGTTTGTATGTCTGTCTGTCTGTATGTTTGTTACCTTTTCACGCGATAATGGATGAACGGATTTCGATGAAAATTGGAATATAAGTTATGTTCGTTGTAACTTAGATTTTAGGCTATATGGCATTCAAAATACATTATTTAAAAGGGGGGTTATAAGGGGGCCTGAATTAAATAAATCGAAATATCTCGCTTATTATTGGTTTTTGTGAAAAATGTTACATAACAAAAGTTTCTTTAAAAATAATTTGTGATAATTATTATTCCTTGAAAAATTTTGATAGGACTGATATTTAATGAGATAAATGAGTTTTAAAATTAAAATAACTGCAATCTAAGGCCGTATAACGAAATAAAAAAAAAACAAATGACTTCATCTATAAGGGGCCTTGGACAGCAACAATCGAAAGGTATGAAAGATAGCCTATAGATAATGTTTCTGTGTTTGTATGAAGTAATATCGGAAGCTAAATTAACCGATTTGTATAATTAATTATTATTTCATCATTGGAAAGTGTAGTTTCTCTAGATGGACATAATGCTGTAATGTTATTACAGTAACTTCTGATATAATATATGTAATGTAATATTATATAATATAATTTAAGTTATTTGAAGGGTTCAGAACCATAGTGGGCCAAACGCCATTTACTGAATACGTAGAAAACAAGGGTTAAAATTAAGTTATTACCATAATTCAATGGAAACCTATAACAAGTAAAATAAAGTATACACATTAAATCTAAATGATGTCAGTGTTCATTAAACTATGGTTGCATGTAATAAAATTAGAAACATGTTAAAGGAATTGTCATTGCACCAATGAGTGGTCTCTGGACCAAAATGATCGCATTTTAATTATTTGGATGCAATTTAAATTAAGTAACTTATTAAACGATTTATCCTCCTATCAAACACGAATGTTCCCTGGATCAAATGTCCTATTTTAATTATGTAATTACTTTATATTTATTTCTAACGGGTGCAGCGGAGCGCACGGGTACGGCTAGTAAATAAATAAATAAAGACATAAATAGGTAAAGAGAGAAATAGGTACATAAAGAGAGAAATAGGTACATAAAGAGATAGATGGATGGATGGATGGATGGATGGATGGATAAAATAAATCTAGGAGAAAGTCTAATTCAAAATAAATTTCGAGCTATAAAACAGAAAAAACGATGTCTATTTGAGCAGTTAAATTGGCTGCGCATATTAAGAAACTCATGAACTAAGTGTAAATTGTAATTTTTACAGAGAACACATATTTTAAGCTTATACAACTGTTATTTTACATTGAGCAGTGATATTCAACAAATAAAATGCTCTAAAAAACTACAGTATAATACAATAATTAACCTCTCCCTTTATCTCTCTGTAGTCATAAAGTTACTCTAATGTGTTCGTTATAATGTGTGCACATTCGTATATAGTTAATAGGTCTACTCGTAGAAACAGGCACGCCATTTCAAAATGTTTGTTCGCTTTACACAAGTTTGGAGCCCTAGTAACAATCTAACATAAATTAAATTATTGCAATTATGTATCTTATATAAGGAGGATTGAATGCCATGAATTGTAATACACTGATTCAGTACCAGCGTAGTTTAGGAGTCAACGAACTCTGCTCGTGCTTGACGATTGGTTTGGGCATGGTTTCGAATCTCTCTTATTCTTCTTATCTGGTTGGGATTGTTTCGAGGTTTTCCCCAAGAGTAAGTAGAACGTCAGGTCATCTCATTGCGAATACTCGAGCTTCTCTCACAAAATACTCTCTCTCAGTCGACGCCAGATAACTGTACACTGATACAGTGTCGTTAAATAAACGATTGAAAACATATCGTATCATTGAACTTCGCTCATTAGCGTCATAATCATGATGCGATTACATAGCCGCTGGCAGATGGAAGATTACAATAATCAGTGCATTTCTGATCTTACCACTAAAACAAACAGGAAGTACAAATAATATGTTACCAGACTCGTGTTAGACATACGCAATAAGAGCTGCAGTTCAAACAATCTATTTTTAGGCATCCTCTATTGTAATGAATGGGTTCGGACGGCTGACGGAGTAACACCTAAGAGAATAATCCGTTATGTCCGCTAAGCCATTCTGTTGTTCACAAATAGTGCTCTCCCACTTTGCTGACAATTAATATCAGTATCAAATCATCCTCTCCTTTGTCCTCTTGCAGGAGCATAAGCCATCCACAAAATGTCTTCATTGGATTCTGTTTTGCTCCAGCTTCTACACCATCTTCCATATTTTTTCTTCCTTCGTAATTTTCTGAATAATTGTTCGTCTCCATGCTTGTTTTGGCATCCTCCTCCTCTACAAACTGGACAAATTATTAGACTAAATGAATTATATGTGCAACGAAGTTGTATTTATCGGTAGAAATAATGATCGAAAATGTATTTTGCACAGATATAATGAACAGAAAATTGAGTCTTGAGGTTATTAATATTTTGTGAACATTCCCTTATTCTTTATTAACGCATTGATTTTGTCAGGGATGCTGGAAACCAAAGTTTGACACTTCCTTTGAATATCAGCATCATTTAGCCAGATATCAGACAGTGCTTAAATGAATCCAGGTTTTGTTGTAAGCCTCTTTTAGTTCTTCAGTATAGAGCACAGATTTTCAATTTCGTTCATGTCCGGTCTTCTTGCAGGCCATGGGAGAATATATTTTGCAGTATATAATTAAAACACCAGTAATACCAACATAGCCAGAAAAAAATATACTTAACCATTGGAAAAATGTACCAGAAGATGTAAACAATTATATTTACAACAATAGAGACTTTGTAAATTATACTGATAGTTGATATGACGAATTATATTATGTTTCCAAGAAAAACGTTTTAGTCTAATAACTTGTCCACGTCTGAATTCCCTTGAGGATTGCAGTCTAAAAATTCTTGTAAATAAGTTCATTGTCTTTCCTTAATGCATATCCTATATAATTCCATGTTCATTTCTTTATTTCTTATTTAATTTCTTTTATATACTTGCTTACTTACGGCTGTTAAGGAACCCGAAAGTTCATTGCCGCCCTCACATAAGCCCACCATTGGTTCCTATCCTGAGCAAGATTAATCCAGACTCTACAATCATATCCCCCCTCGCTCAAATCCATTTTAATATTATCCTCTCATGTACGTCTCTGTTTCCCCAAAGGTCTTTTTCCCTCCGGTCTCCCAACTAACACTCTACATGCATTTCTGGATTCGCCCGTACGTACTACATGCCAAACGTCTGGATTTAATCTTCCCAGTTATGTCAGGTAAAGAATACAATGCGTGCAGTTCTGCGTTGTGTAACTTTCTCCAGTCTCCTGTAACTTCATCCCTCTTAGCTTCAAATATTTTCTTAAGCACCTTATTCTCAAACACCCTTAACCTCTGCTCCTCTCTCAAAGTGAGAGTCCAAGTTTCACAACCATACAGAACAACCGGTAAACTTTTCTTTCATCTATGATTCTATTTTGTTTATCGCTTCAGAAAAGTGCAGCTGAATTACTATATTTTGCACAATTTTACCTGTGGTATTAAGTCTGCTTTCTTCGTAATTTTTATCGGTATCGCACCACATAACGTGATATTATTTGTTGATATTTGAATTGCCCCACGAATTTACCGTTGAATGTAAGACATTTTCCCTTTAAAGCTCATTCCTTTCGTTACTTTCTAAATAAATGGCGGAGGCAGTTTGTAAATGTAGAAAAGAAATAAATAGCTTGTTAGATGCACAAATTATTCCATTACCGCTCGCATCCTGGATCGGTCAGAGACCGAAGAAGATCCGTAACAACTGGAAATAGAATACTCAGTCTGCATTTCCTGCCATTGTTCGTCAGTAGACAAGGTCGCCACAACGCTATTCACTTTTCATTGAATCGTGGACATGTATTCTAAATTATTACTCACAGTTCCGTCATTAAAGTAATGGAGTCTTGGTAAGCAGTGTGATTCTCAAAGAGCTTCTTTCATCTTAGAACCTAGATCATATGTGATCTGGGTTTTCATTTAATCAACAGTAACATCTGACATCAATCAAATCAATTGTTAAATGTGTATTTTAAATCGATCGACTAATGTATCGACTACTAGGTTATTTAGCATCGATGGAATTGGTGATAGCGAGCTGCTATTTGTCGAGATGAGGCGGAGGATTCGCCATACGCTTAGGTTATACTCTCCATACAGTTGGGGAAAACCCAACCAGGTAATCAGCCCAAGCGGGTATCGAACCCACAACCAAGCAGCAAGCAAGCTCGCCTGCCGACTGAGTACGCCTGTTGCCCGTTCTCGACATCATTGAAATATTATACAGTTGCCCGTCTTAATAATAATAATAATAATAATAATAATAATAATAATAATAATAATAATAATAATAATGACAATAATAATAATATAATAATAATAATAATAATAATAATAATAATAATAATAATACTTTATTGCTGTAACTAGAGCCCGGATGTTTAGGCATTTATTTTGGTTAAAATAGGCAGGCATGTAGGCACTAAAATAGTAAAAATAGGCAGTGAAATAGGCATTTATTATTCATGGAAACAGACAAAAAAAATAGACAAATACTTAATAAACTGTCCCATACGGTACTCACTTTCCTTGGTTACGTGTCACAACAAGATGCTTTTTTAAGTTGTCAACTGTCATAGTGAGCCGCCTATCAGAGAGAACGTTTTTCATGGTGGAAAAAGATCTTTCTACTTCTACTGAAGTGATAGGAGCAAACTTAAAACAACTTATTTCAGAAGGACTGTCTCTACTTTCTTTCAGAGATCGGGAAAAACCGACTGTGTATTGTCTCAAAAAGAGGGATGTGAGAAGTGATTAGAGTCTTCAAAGTACGCGTGACAGCGAAAACAGTAATGGGACCTGGAGACTTGCTTTTAGTACTTCTCTCATCTCCTTTCTTTCGCTGGTAAAGCCCGAAGTGGCCTGAGCACTGAGGGTTATACTGTTCAAACAGCTTTTTATGTGACATAAAAGATGGAATCGAAAGGGGAGAAAAGTTTACGACTTCTTGGTAACATATGTATTGATGGAGAATAAGATTCTCAGCAAATATTTGTGTGAGGTGAATATATATTTTTAATTTGTACAGCTGTCAAAAGAAAAAGTGGCCGCTCTCCTGAAACAAAGTTCCCTTCGGGTATCTTCGCTATAATTCGGAGACAGGCGATGTTACATGTTGATGGACCACGTTGCCTGATATCTACAGTTATAATTGAAGTATTCTGTGTGTTATTGATAGCATAATGGTAGCGTTCAGGCCTCTTATTCATGAGGTCCTGCGTTCGACTACAACCACGTGCTTTTTATGTTCTTTTTTGTTCTGTTTTTGAGAGAGACAAACTATACATAATGGCTCCTTTCTCTTTTACGATTATTTTAGTAATTAACATCAGGTTCATTAATATATTATGCCATGACTTTATCATTATGATATTGTGGCTGCAAATGGAAAGAAAAAAGATTTTATTCTCAATAAAAATATCTTTCGTGGCATAAACAAAACAAATTTACTGGCGTCGGCCTTAAAACATTCAAACAATTAAGCGTTCTAAAAACAAAACAAAAAGCCACCATTCAATATTTAGTCTATCTTCCTCTTATCTCGATCATCTTGCAGTCGAGTGGGCATGGAATTGACTAGTCTTTGCAAATAGCGACTGTTTTTAGACACGATATTCCAGGCATTCTGAACATACATACATAAGTGTTCTGTCCATGGGCAGGTCTTTCATTGCAAACCCAGCAATCTCCAATCTTTCCTATTTTCTGCCTTCCTCTTAGTCTCCGCATATGATCCACATATCCTAAAGTCGTCTATTATTCTTTTCAACCAGAGACCCAACCAGTTACTTTTTCTCTTTCTAATCAGTTTCAGCATCATTCTTTCTTCACTCACTTTTTCAAACACAATTTTATTTCTTAGTCTATCTGTCCACTTCACACGCACCGCTCTTCTCCACATCCACATTTCAAATGCTTCAATTCGTTTCTCTTCATTTCGTCGTAATGTCCATGTTCCTTCCCCATACAATGCCACACTGCACACAAAGCACTTCACTAGTCTCTTCCTTAGTTCTTTTTCCAGAGGTCCGCAGAAGATCCTTCTTCTTCTATTTAAAGCTTCCTTTGTTCATGTTTGCAGTTTTTCTTGGGAAGTATAGGCCTAAATGCGGTAACATCCCGTTGCTTTCCGCACACCACTATCTTTTTCGCATCTTATTAAATTCTAGGGGGCCCAAGCGTGGAGATGAGGAGAGTGGATTTGACTAATTGGACCCTCCGGACTTCGCCGAAAGTCACGGCAAGGGTTAAATATTAATTCTATCAGGATGTTTGACCCTATCAGAGATCGGGAAATCTCAATTAGCCTTTGCCCCCCGCATCCTGGACTAGCTTCTACGAATCATCAGAAAATCTTAGAGTGTGATTGGGCCAATTTTTTCGAAAATGTTTCCACACTTTTGCCCTCGTAGCTCAGCGGACGAACGTCGGAATTTAGATGTCAACGTCTCAGGTTCAATTCCTCGTTACTCCTTTTCATTTTATTGTGGTTCAAGATAGTATAATGTAATAATACAAAAAGAAAAACGAATACCAATATTATGCAACTGGATTTTTCCAAACCTAATATTAAATTTATGCTATTTATATTGCTAAAGAACGATTACAAAATAAATAACTTGAATATTATTTATACAGTGTCACTAAAGAACGATAACACAATATAAATGATAAATATCAGTTTGTTTAATTAATATAAGATATTATAAAATACATATTTAATTATCTAAATAAAATAACCTATTTTACAAAGAAAGATGTTTATTTATGTTATAATAATTACCTACATAAAATACAGATTATTTATATTGCGAAAGAACAATAACAATATAAATAACTTGAATATTATTTTATAATGCTAATGAAGGAAAACAGAATATAAATGATAACTTGAATATATTTATATCGCTAAAGAACGATAACAGAATATAAAAAACCGTGGATATTATTCATGTCGGAATTTCACAGATTTATTACAGATGTATTTAAGAAATTGTAGAAGAATAGTAATTAGTAACAGTGTCCTATTTATTCTTCTTGGAGCCAAATTTGTAACTTTTAAAAGTGTGGTTACTATGTTGAAGTGTATGTGTTGCAACGGATGCTTGATTTGTCATGTATGTGAGTCAGTTATGGGATGCTTGATGTCGCAATGTCGTAATTATAGTTTGATTGTGTTTGTGTGACTATTGTGTATTAATTTATGATGTATGGTACGGAAAGCTGCATATTTGTGTTATAGAAGTGTTACGTATGTGTGTTGTTAATGTTTTTGTATGTTTCAAATTGATAACTGATATTTGTTTTGCAATCGCAATGCCTAATTTACGGATTGTTTATGTTTTGTTTACATCGCGTAAGCTAATTTAATTTTCTTTTCCATTTCTCTTTATGCTTATCTTTTTTGTGTATAAAACTATAGCCCTAACAAACATATTTGAAATAGGGGTAACCCCCATTGGAGATACTGTAGCTACAATAGTAATAATTATTATTCATATCGTTATAAAACGATAACAGAATACAAATGATGACTTGAATTTTATTCATATCTCTAAAGAACGATAACAAAATATAAATAACGTGATATCCATCAAGAACGATAACTGGATATAAATGATAATTTGAATATCATTTACATCGCTGAAGAATGATTAAAAAATAAAATGAAAACTTGAAGCAGGCGCGAACTCAGAACCTTTGAATCATTAAACAAGCACTCTACCGCTGGTCTGCGAGGAGCAGATATGGAACACTTTCATAGTTCCGGAACTGCTTGTACAAGCACATGCATCGTGTAACATCGCCGCGACCCGAAGTGGACTTTGAAAATATTCGCTGTTCACGAGTGCGGCCACTTTTTTTTTGACAGCTGTACAACCGTTCTTTTTTGTTTTTTTATGTAATTTATGTGCGGTTTATTTTAAATGCATTAGAAATATAGAAAATGTACAATAACGACGTAAAAAGGTTAAAAAAAAAGCATTTAACCTTAAAATAGGCAATTGGAGCTAAAATAGGCAAAAAACGCTGAATAAAAGTTGGGTCTACGTCCCTAAATGTGTGGAAACGTGTTTATCTCTAATAGGTCTTTCATACATACACTCAGTTTAAAAAAGACATTTTGCCTAACATCCGGGCTCTAGTTATAACAAAGATACATATTGTTTTTCATATAGTAATCACTTTTGCACCCCCAGAAAGAGTAAGTTACATATTCGTGCTCAGGGTCATTCCACATAATTTTAAGAACTTTTATTAAATAACACAATAAAAAAGTAAGAAAAGAAAAAGAAAAAACACAGATATGACCATAATTGGAGCTTTAAATTTTCTCTCTAAACAGTCATTTTTAATTGATTTTTTTTTTTTCAATAAGGAGCATTAGCAAATTGTATATTTGGGAATTTAGCTATTATCATGTTATAAAGCCTTGGCCGAATGTGCTACTGTGATTATATGCTACAATTGTGGGACATTTAGGTTCTGTCAAGCATATGTTGTCTGATCTTTTGATTTTATATTTATGTGAATACAAATACAAATCTTAAATAGGATATTTTAAATAAAAGTAAAGCGTTCTATGCTAATCATATATGACAATTTCGTATTTGTGATGTAGAAGTATTGTATAAAATTATTGTCGTGAATGATATGACCTGAATATTTCTTTTGCTGGTTAATGATATCTCATATCACGAAATCGTCTACCAAAACTTGTCATTAATATCTGTATCTAATTCAATAACCAATTAATAACTTAATGAATCTGTAAACGGGTCACTTACTATTGGAGAGCATAAACATTCCACATTTATGTTTTCTGATATATCTTCTTTTTATTTTATGATCTTCTTACTGTATTTTAAATAATATACAAGTATAAGGCCAGCTTCCTAATTCAGTTTATGAATGCGTTCTCATCGGGCTTGACATTACAACTTTTCTCTGTGTATTCTTTTATTTATAGTCGCCCGACTTCATGGTCTTTTAGGGCCATATTCATAGACATTCTTAGCGCGGGCTTCCGGTGGATGATCAGTGAACTAAAGTTTTTCGTATTCATAAACCAGTGTTAGCGATATGATATTATATGAATCCTGTACAAGTAATCCGTCGATAGCCGGGGCTAGTTTAGCACGCTCGTAACGCGGGCTAGCGAAATGTCTATGCATAGCACGCTTAGAGACTATTTGATAAGATTAAACTGCTATATACATTACAATAAATATTGGGTACAGTTCAAAACAGTTCATCATACAGGTTTATAGCTTTGAAAATTTAATTAACTTTCTATAAAAACTAGCGTCTCTCACAGTATTTGACAGTTCTGGGGAAATGTTCTTCAGTTTCCTCCAATTGTGAAGAGTAGGCCTAGTGATGTACTCGATGGTACTGTAAGCCTGTTATTGCATGCAGTATATTCTGGGGGATGGCCAATTTTGATTTTAGGAGAACTGTAAGATTGTGTGTAACGTTTATGCAGGAATTAAGATAATTAATAGAATTAAGATAAATAAATACAATTTTCTCTAAGATTTAAATGTGTCTAATAGAGTGGAGTGAAAATATGAAGTTTATGGAAGTTTAGGGAAAAGTTGTGGTTTGATATAAAGAACAGTGCAAAATATTTTTTCTCTAGCTTAATATTTAGAGGTGGCCCGAGAGCACCATATTTTGAAATTTTCAAAAAATTTAGAGGTTCAGATTTTTTAGTGAGAGAACATTCTTCAGTGGTTTAACCTGAACAGGATAACAGGAAAATACTTAAAAATATATGTTAAAAGACTTTGCATATTTTTAGTCCCCTGCTATTTCATCTTGAAGTGTCACAGAAACCTCAATTTATAAGGAAAACGGGCATAATTACAAAACTCTTAGGTATGATATAATTAATGGAAATTCATTCTTCTTATGTTGCAGGGTATTTAAATCAGAACAATGGCTCTAATTAATACAAGAAATCTAACCTTGTGCCCTGTATTCGGAATGCCGGAAGGGCTGAACCCATCACAATTACCTAAATATCATGATGTAATGAAGTATTATCTGTGGTCAAAAATGAATTAAAACCTGACTTCAAATCAAAAGAACCTACTGTTTGAGAGATTTCGGAAAGAGTTGCTACCAAAAGTAAGGAAATCTGGGTAAAGGCATCTATTCCGACAGTCAGTCATACAAGTATAGTACAGCTGGTTCGTGCTTACCATGATGAATGTAGAAAAATACTGTATACTGCAACTGTAAGTGAGTCTTCCAAATAAAGTTTAAATATGTGATCTTACAGCAATTCACTAGCTATACAGGGTGTTTAAAAATACGGGGCATAATTTCAGGTATGTATTTCCCACATGTAGACAATCAAAATAGTTCATTACAACATGTGTCCGAAAATGCTTCATTTCCGAGTTATGGCCTTCACAACATTGAAATTCACCGGAACGTTGTTCTTTCCGCAGGTCGTTGTCATTACAGAAGATGTTCAAAATGTTCACCTCCTGCTTGAATACAGACCTCACATCGATGTCTCATTGACCTGCGAACACGATCCCAAACTCCAGGAGTATTGCGTATGTCCTCAGAACATGCCACAATTCGATTCCGAAGGGATTCCAAATCAGGCACCGGAGACGAATAAACCAATGATTTTAAATGGCCCCACAAGTAGAAATCGAGAGGTTTCAGATCAGGTGAGCGTGGAGGCCAAGCAATTGGGCCACCTCTACCTATCCATCGATCAGGAAACCTTCGATCCAAGTACCGGCGAGCCGTACGACTGAAGTGTACAGGAGCGCCATCATGCAAGAAGTGAATGTGTTGACGATTGATCAGTGGAGTGTCTTCTAAAACATGAGGTATGGTGTTTTCCAGGAAGTTTGTGTACGCCTGCCCCGTAAGTCTGTTTACAAGTGCATGGGGTCCAACTAATCGATCACCAATGATACCGGCCCACATGTTGAGGGAGAACCGCACCTGGTGATGAGATGGAACAGTTTTCATACGCCCATACATGCTGATTGTGGAAATTTGTTATGCCATCTCGTGTGAACTGTGCTTCATCTGTAAATAATACTAAGGCAGGAAAGTTCGGATTTACACCACACTGCTGCAAGAACCACTGACAGAACCTAACTCGTGCAGGGTAATCTGCTGGTGACAGGGCCTGTACTGTCCACGTTGCAAATGATAAGGATACAATTGATACTCTTTCAACAGTCTCCAGACAGTCGTATGAGGAACATTGACTTGCAACGCTACCCTTCGTGTGCTGATAGAAGGAGTCATGTTCACAGCCTCCAGAATCTCCTCCTGTACTTCTGGAGTTGTAGATCTTGGTCGTCCCCTTCCCAAACCAGGAAAGTTAAATTTTCCATACTCGCACAGACGGTAATGGAGACGTACAAATGTCTTCCGATCTGGACATTGTCGCTGTGGGTACCTCTCCTGGTACAAACGACGAGCCAGCGCAGCATTGCCGTCCGCCTTACCGTACATGAAGTGTATCTCTGCCAGCTCTTGATTTGAATACATGTCGCACAGTCTAACGCCTACACAACACTGAATGTAACCTTCGCCTCGGAATGAACTGTCAGAGTGCCCTCTTAATGTCTCCTTTGGCGGCAACGACCTGCGGAAAGAAAAACGTTCCGGTGAATTTCAATGTTGTGAAGGCCATAACTCGGAAATAAAACATTTCCGGACACATGTTGTAATGAACTGTTTTGATTGTCTACATGTGGGAAATACATACCTGAAATTATGCTCCGTATTTTTTAAACACCCTGTATAATGAAAAACAAAATAACAGAACAAATATAGAAAAACGCAAAAAAATATGATTTCAAGAAACTTCAAAAATTAAATATAGAAACTCCATATTTTTCACATTAATAAGTTAAGTGAAAAGACAGATTTTTGCAACTATTACACTTAGAAAAAAAGATAAAAAACAATTTCTTGTATATATTCACTCCACCCTAGTGTTTAATGAATGGAATGAAATAAGCTATGAATAACTGTCATCCTGCAGACTACAGTCAACTGGTACAGCTACTCTTGTAAGGACATGAGAATATCCCGAAAATGTTGTTATTTATCCATCTGTATGTGAGTAATGTGAAGCTTGAATTAACTTTCTGTAGTTACGCATGTATGCACTCGTCTCTTTCGCGTCCATGCCAAAGCACAACTTATTAACATTATTTTTTGTAATAGACTCACTCACATTGTTGAATTTATCGGATATGACATAGGCATTTCTCTGACAACCGAAGTAGAATTTTTGTTCCATAAAATCGTTTCATTTGTTTCTTAGTGTAGATTGAATATCGACGTTACACGTCAACAGATAATAAAAAGGAACCTAAAAGGTTTATTGGATCTAAATTATTGAACCTAATTGAATCGCTGATTACAAAAACACCCTAAGTCACATTTTGGTGAAAAATGATTATTCATTGTAATCGCTACCTTGCATATAGATGCATCAGTCTGAGTAGAAAAACAACCGAAGTGACAATAATAATACAGTGAAGAAGGGGGTTCAATATTGCGTTGAGCGTATAAACACCCAAAGTGCTAGATTCCGGTTGTTTTTACAATCAACATGTTGACTCTACTGGAGAACAGCTGTTTACCGCGCTGTATCACTGCCTTCATTGTAATGAAAGTCAAGTTGCTTGTGTCTTTACAATGGAAGACTTCAGTAGTTTATATTACAACAAAATAGCAAAACATTCTTCGGAATATCGAAGAAATGTAATAAAAAAGGCAAGAATTCATAGTGAAGAACATATATACCATAGTGGTAAGAAAGTCCCTAAAAAGTAACTGGTGGCGACTGTTTATGTGGGAAAGAGTGTTTTAAAAAAATTGTGAAGATGACAGAATTGACCAGAGTGTGAAAGAGCTACTTCTTTTTTGTGACAACTGCCCAGGGCAAAATAAAAACCACCTTGATAAGACTGAATGCAGCTCTGGTGGAGTTAGGAAGATTTGACATGACAGAACACCTCTGTCCTAGTCGAGGACATTCATTTTTGTCCTATGACAGGGTCTTTAGTATAATAAAGAGAGCCCTCAACAAAGTAGACGAACTCTACACAAAAAGAGAATTTATGGAACTTGTGGTGCACTATCCATATAGTGGATGGACATGAAATAATAGACTTTAAGACATGGTGGCCCACTGTGTACAAGAAAACTTTCTTTTCTATGGAGACTGCAACAAGAGATGTACCAAGGGCCAACAAGATCCAAATGAACATATTGTGACTTTTTATACAAAACAATAATGTAACTTTTATTTCAAACAACGATAATTACTTTCTATAATTGAATGTAAACACTCCCGTCAACAATGGGATTTCCACTCCACACAGTAACACAGTATTCGTTATTGCACTCCACAGACGACAATGACAATTTACTTGGATTATTGAGAACAACAATGTATTGCTTTTCTTAACTGATGTTCACAGAGCACTATTTACAACATAAAACTGTCAGTTCTCAGTTCACAGTTCGTTTGTCTTGGCTAGTTCTTCTAGCTCAGTCACTCGAATTCACAGTATCTTGAACCCCAGACCTTCAGAGACAGTCCACGGAACTTCGAACTCAGGTCTTCGGACGATCACATAGCTGCGGACACACTCAAGTCGAACTCCGGTCTCGAAGCTGGCTTCACTGCTACACAAGACTGGCTGGCTTGCTGTCCAACGACTACAACAACAACAACTGCTACTCGCTCACTTGCCTCTCTTCTTTTATAACCAAACCATAGTTTCCAGAGAATACGATACTGGAAATTTCTACGGATGTCCAGAAGATGGCACCTCTCGAATTCTCTGGATTTCTCCCCTCACTGCCGCTGTCGCCAACTCTCCTCTGCTCTCTACGCCACAGCACATGCCCCAGGAAGCAGATGCGCGCGCAACTTCCGCGCCGAACCACGGCCGACTTTGCCCTCCTTCTACCGTCGTGAGATCGTTTCCCGGCTGTCACAATATCATCATTTCACCACTTTTGCTACAGTATGTCAACACCAGGAATTGTGGCTAAGAAATTCATTCATGGTCTTCAAAATCACAGCTTTTCCTTGAAAATATACCTCCAAGAGAAAATCAGAGCTACCAACAAAAGAAGCCTATACAGATAGAAGAGTACCAATATGTGCAAACAAACTGGGAAAGTGTGTTCAATACGTCCCTGATGATGAATCATCTTCTTTCTGGAGTGAAATACTGGCATGGCCAATAGCTTTAGTGTAATGCGTTAAAAGATATAGAATGTATTTTGTTTAATATCAGTTTTGTAGTGTGTGTATCCTAAATGTTTCTGTCAATGTTCAATTGCAAGCAAAATTCATATAATAAATTTAATAATGACATAATGTTGAAAATATTAAAACATAAAAGTGTAGTGTTAATACAATGGAAATGTTTACCAACCTATTTCATATGATTAATTGAAATTTATTTATAATTTAAAGAATGTGAATATATATATATATATTTTTTTTAGATCAAGTATCAATTTTTAGAACTGGTTGCAAAAAAACAACCTAAGTCCACGTAAAAACATACACATTTTTTTTTACATTTGCAATTCCATTTTTAATTTCAATTTTTGGGATATTATATGAAACAATGCATTCTATAATCAGTTAATTTTTAAAATTTTTGTATCAATCCATTTAGCCGATATAATGTTTTTTTTTTTTTTTTTTTTTTTTTTTTCAAGTTTTCTGAAAATTTATATTCTGTGACTTAGGTGTTTTCGCAATCAGCGATTCAATTGTCACCCATATTTTAATAAATACTAATGGTTTTAGGTTACAGCAAATATCGTTTCCTAAACTATCGGAGACGATAATTGGAAGCTGGGTAATAATCATTCGACAACCGAAAACCGCAACAGTTATTTTCCTTCATTTCCTTTTATTCTGTTTCTTTCTTTATGAATCAAATTTAAAAGTCGAAAGTCTTGTTCGTAGTTCCTACGATAGACATGGACAAGCGTTTTCGTCAGAAACAAAATGGTGACGTGACATATGCATGCTGTTTGACTCCCCATCGCATCGGTTGAAGATAAGTAATAAAGCTTAGCGTTATTAGCGACCTCTGCCTGTGATTCGACAGCTGCTGTAATAATGGGTTTGTGAGAGTTTTTTGTCGACTCGCAGGCGGAGTGCTGAATCAGGCACGTTGATTGCATAGTGTAGCTATTTTATTTGACATTATGTTGAACGTCTCGCTTTTAATATGACTCTAACCTCATCCTCCGATACGTCAGAGAAACGAGTTTGTTTTCTGTTCATGGATTGACCTTCGAGTTCTGTTGTAGCTAGGCCCTTCAACTAGGCACAAAGGCCAGGGATGGGATTAGTTGAAACGTTTGTTGGTCTCTTTTCATTTGGTTATGTAACTTTGCATTATTGACCAGATTCTTTTTATGTCCTGGGCTGCATGAACTCCTTAATAATATCGAATATTAATTCACGTATGAACGAATGGATAGAACGGCAGGTTCTCACGCCAGAGATCCTATTTCAAATCTCGGTGAGTTAAAGTGTAATTATTTATAGTTGAGAAAGATGATACCAGTATGTGCCATATGGGACAGGTTTAGCCGTGTTATACTTCCATTTCTACTGCTGCTACAATTCCGCGATTGCTTCATAGATCATCATCGTCATTATTATCATAACTGTGCAAACTAATCTATATGGCATAGTGCAGTAAGGATTCTCCCAGAGAGCTGACGTAATTTTTTTACTTGGTTATTTAACGACGCTGTATCAACTACGAGGTTATTTAGCGTTGATGGGATTGTTGATAGCGAGATGATATTTGGCGAGATGAGGCCGAGGATTCGGCATAGATTACCTGACATTCGCCTTACGGTTGGGGAAAACTTAGGAAAAATTTCAACCAAGTAATCAGCCCAAGCCGGAATTGAACCCACGCCCGAGCGCAACTCTGAATCGGAAAACAAGCGCCTTAGCCGATTGAGCTACGCCGGTGGCCTGATTCTCATATGAAATAGTTGAAGTTATTTTTACTCCACTAAACATTTTCAGTGATTGTGTGGCCTTTCATGACGATGCTTCAAAACAAACAAGTGTGATGGTGATGTTGCATGACAGCATGGAAGACTTTGTAATAGTATTGTCAAGTAACTATTATTATTATTATTATTATTATTATTATTATTATTATTATTATTATTATTATTATTATTTAAAATTTTCCAATTTCAGTATAATTTAAGCATTACAGAAACTATGTTGAACTATGTTACGACAATATCAGGTTGTATCAGTCTATATGTTTACAAAGCCCAGTATGAAATCTGAGGAAAAATTTCTGAGTTAGGTGTTGATAGGGTATTTTTAATAAGTTTTAAAAGATGCAACACATAAATTTGCTTACTTAATGCATTTTCTTTTCTTTGCAGGTAAGAGTCTTGTGCATGGGCAACACTAGCTGTAAAATTGTAAGTTACCACTATTTAAACACATTCTTTTCATATCTCTCTCTTTTTCTCTCTTAACTTAAATGGTTATTCGTAACAGAGTTTAATAGCCAAACCACATCCACAAACGAGGCAAAGAAAAATATGAAACGATAATATCGACAGCCAGAGAGAGAGAGAGAGAGAGAGAGAGAAAATTCAAATTGTTAGGAAAAAAAGAAGAGTCAAACAAATTATACGAAGAAGACGTTAGTGATATTATATTGTGAGACGTGTATACTTTTCCCCTTCTGAACATTACATTAGGCCTGAAGTTACGTATAATTGCATATGAAATGAGATTCGTTGCAATATGAAATGAGATTACTATGTTGCAATAAACACATGCAGGGCGTTCGAATTTGTTAAAAATTCCTCTTGTTTCACACAACACCAACTAACGCTTGTTTGATTTCGTAACTTCAGTTAAACCTCTCTTCTCTTCAGTCGTCCATTGTCTAGAAAACGTTTTGGTATTGTAGACATATCTTTATTTGTTTCTCTATCGAGTGAGTTTGGTTTAGTTAGGAAACTATATGTAATGTTTCACAAGAAACATTTTGTTACATTCTGAAAGAGGATTTTATTCTAAATCTCTAGTGATTTTCAGAAAAATTATATCTTAAGCCAATAGAAAGTTATTGAACTTTGAATATATAGTTCTAAAATCACTCGTTTTGAACGAACAGAGATTAAAGTTTACTAATATTCAGCGTCATTACATTCAATTAAAATTAAATGGAAAAAAAGCTCACCTTATTGAGAATTTAATGCTGAATTAAGCTGTAAAAGTTAAATTTGGGTACAACAAGGCCTAAAAAGCCTCCGCGATCTCCAGATTACAATCTGGTCGACTTTTGGTTGTGGGGTTACCTTAAAGAACGAGGTTTCCTGACAATCCAACAACCCTACTGCAAGTGAAAGATGCCATCTCGCAAGAAATTGCCAATATTCCAAGACATTATCTGCAGGTGTCGCAGACAGAATGCTGTACGTTGGACAAGAGAACGGCGGACATGTTCCGAATGTTTTGTAAGCCCCGTTGTTTGCCCAACACTGTGATGTTTTTGTTTTTTTCCCTCTTTCAAATATTATAATATTTATAGCGGTTTAATGTTTGAACTGATTTTGAAATACCCTATATTTTCTTTCATTAATAACAAAATAATTAGTGATTAGGAGGGGAAAAGAATAACATGGATAAAGTACATGTAGCTAAGAAGTAGAAGAATATTATATTGTTTTTGTTTTTCTGTCACAGTCCGTCTCTGCACTGTCATTCACTGCATTACCTGAGGAGTTACCCACGATTGGTGTGCGAGTTGCATTTCTCACAATATTGTGGCGTTTGGCAACCACTGCTATATGCCGATGAGAAACATTGTCAATTGCGAATGGAAACCAAGCTTACCTAGAATTAACATTTTCAGAGTAATGAGTTTAGCTCTGTCTGAAAAGTTCGCATGCAGATGATGGGAAACGAGAGCAAATTGCTCATTTAATTGGTTTGTGTAGCTGTGCCCATTTATAATGATTCGCATTGGATGGACGGCTTCCCGTTATTGCTGTCTGTCTGAGATACGTGAGGCTGTAACAAGTAACGGATCGGCAGGCTTCCGTATCGCTGCCCACTTCGTCATTTGTAAGGCAATGCTTGAATTAAAATTCGTCAACATCCACACAGAAGCTGTTCTACCCACGTGACATTCCTTTCAACATTAAAGTCTTGGTCTCATGGACGTCGGAAGTTCAGACATTAGTCGCTGCCTGTTGTCGACACGACACTCCTCTTTGCGAATGCCTGCGTACTTTGCCGCTGAATTTTAAACTAAAGATCAATTCAATGACTATCCATTGTATTATGTGAAAGTCCGTTTGTAATTCGGAGTGTTTGGATTTAATGATCATGATTTAAAACGACGTGTTTTTCGATTCGTCGATGTACTGTAACCCGGCATACTTACGAGTATACAGGTATTCAATGTTCTGTAGCTGGGAATCTATTTATACTATGGCTAAGGATTCTATTTTAAAATCTTACATTTCTATATAAATACTTTGTTAATTTCGGTGTTATTTCGCACAAAAGAAACGTAAATTCTGTGTTAATGAGCGTTTTAAAATATAACTTTTTGATTCTCGTTGTGCAAAATACATCACTGAATATTCTTACAGATATTAGAGATCTGTATCTACCATCACGAAAATCTTAAGAATATTTCTTCATTTTAACAATACTTACACTCACCTCTTGCGTAAGGAAATTAATATAACAGTCTCATATTACACTTTGTGTAAATGAAACAACCATAAAATATTCAAGCTATTTCTACTTTATTAAAAAAATAAAATCACTCGAAATACGGTTTGAATATTAGATACAAAATTCTGTAATATTCAAATGATAATAATAATAATAATAATAATAATAATAATAATAATAATAATAATAATAATAATAATAATAATAATAATAATAATAACAATAATAATAATAACAATAACAGTAATACTTTAGTTTTAATCCATCTGGAGTCCGGGGAAAGAGATTTAGAATTCCTGTTGTTGCAAAGATTGTGACGACTTACGTTTTTGATATGAATTCGCGCACTAACGCTGTTTTTGAAAGATTCACAGATTACGAGTGCATTACCCTTCAGGTCCTTGATACCTTTGAGGTTCTGGCTGATATTTAGATCTATTATCAGGCAGTATGACTACATGTCACTTGACGATATGTGTCAGAGGAAGAACAATATTGTTTGTATTCATCTGAAATGTGATTAGTGTAATATGTTACTAGTCAGTGATCTATATGGAAGGAAAAATGAACTGGCCGCTCTATACAATTATCTCCTGGCTTAATTATCTCATGAATGATGCCATATTGGTGTCACTTGTGAGGTTCGAAGAAAAAACAAATAACAAGGACCTTGAATGGAAATAAATTAATAATAATAATAATAATAATAATAATAATAATAATAATAATAACAACAACAACAATAATACTTATTTAGGCTACTTATGACTTTTAAGGAACCCGGAGTTTCATTGCCGCTCTCACATAAGCCCGCCATTGGTCCCTATCCTGAGCAAGATTAATCCAGTCTCTATCATCATATCTCACCTCCCTCAAATCCATTTTAATATTATCCTCCCACTTACGTCTCGGCCTCCCCAAAGGTCTTTTTCCCTCAGATCTTCGAACTAACACTCTATTTTCTGGAGTCGCCCATACTTGCTATATGCTCTACTCATCTCAAATAATAATAATAATAATAATAATAATAATAATAATAATAATAATTATTATTATTATTATTATTATTATTATTTTATTTTATTTTATTTTATTTATTTATTTATATTTAATGTGCTGTACAACAGCCAGTGGCCAATTACAGTTCAGCACAAAGAATTTAACAAAAACACAATAGAAAAATAATTAAGGTACACGTACCAAATAACGCCACCTTAACACTTCAGTCACTTTTGCTCTGGAAATAAGTTATGTACAAACACGAAAATTATGAAATAGAAACTGTAATCTTATCTTTACAAAATAGCACAATGAAAATGGATATATTATTTACCGAACAAGAATTAGAACTCAAATAGGAAAACTTTATAAACTGGCGTTATTAGGAACAGGTTGTCCAATTAACGCCACCTATTTTCTAGTAACCTATACACTTATAATTGTTAATGAATTATTTTTCCTAAGCAACACAAATTGAACTAAGCGACTAAATTTGAGTTTCTGTTAATAAAAAATACAAAATCACTCAATAGTAATGAAAGATTCTTGATCTGAAACTGAAACACCAGATGGATTAGGAAAATATGTTTTCCAGTGATTCCTTACTTAAAAAAAAGAGACATTGTGACACAGTAGAAAGTTATTAAACACAAAAGGATTTACCTTAGTTTAATATGAATGTTTTCCAATAAGTAAAACAAAAAAATTAAGTTATGTAAAATAAAAAAAATTAAGAGTTCGATAAGCCATTAAACCAATATCATCACTGCACATTCTGAACATTTGTAAGTTGAAAGCTTAGTGATTTTCCTGATGTTTCACACTG